>NW_025335269.1:26058952-26297104 GCF_004798865.1 Varanus komodoensis | reverse complement strand
TTTGCACACATTTCATTAGCAGTTACACATCTCTTAAAATGGATTCTGGCCTAAAAACAGTTAACAAAACAGGTATATCTGAGTTCCTTCTTTGGCTCTCTAACTGCTACAGTATAACAATTTACATGAGGTCAGATTATATTGTGCATGTGTATTCTGTAATTGTACTGGAGATTTGGAATTGAACCAGTGTAGTAGTGTTTTTGAGCCCTCCAAGTCTTATCAGTTATTATTCAGAAATAGTACATATTCAAATTACAGAGGAGAAATTATAGGAATGCCAGGGTCATAATCAGGTCACTGTTGTACCTGTCAAGATGATTTCATCCATGGATTGGGCTGAGGTTGGTTGAAATACTGCATATTATACCAGAAGTCTTAATACCAGGCATATTCTATTTAAACATTTGTTAAATGCTTTTAACTAGCTGTTAATATTTAGGCTTCAGATTAGTCAGATCCAGGTCATTATAGCAAAATATACAATGCCTGACAAGCAGAGCTCCCCGGATTGCTTCGTAGGATACAGCCAGAGAATTTCTCAGATTAGCTGAAAATAACACTGGGCTGAATATCCATGGGCTTCAAGTGTGCAACCAAAGTTGTCTTTCCGTAAGTTAGAACTTTTACCTTTGAAAACAAAGGTAATGAATGTGGGAAGCAATTTTGCAGATTGGTGGTGAATTCAACTGGCAAGGTCTAAAGCAGTGATCAGCAGGTTATGCCTCTTCACAAACTGAACTTGTTATTGGCTGGGACCGAAGGCCACACAGCAACATCAGGTGCATCACCCTTGTTTTAAAGGGTTCAAAAAGAGTCTTCCAAGAGAATTTAAAGATTCCTTTCCCTTGCCCCTTCTATAGTGGGAACACAACTGTGTAATAATAAAAGCATCTTCTCAGTGGCTGAGTCCAGTTGATTTTATGTGATTGCCCCCCAACTCATTTTTTTCACCAAAGGCTTTTGATTATAAATGTTACAACAGGCGTTATGTATATGGAGATAATGTTTTTGTTTTGAATGTGCCCATTTTTTTTCACTGATTGCTTTCCATTGCTGTTTTTCTGAAAGTCTATATTTATAATTCTAAGCTACTCTGAGTGGTTCTTTTGCACCCAAAGGGTAGAGTATAAACGTTTAATAACATCTGAAAGGCCTCAAATAGTGAAAGTTCTCCAGTCTAGTGCTGTAAGAACTACACAGGCAATGAACCAGCACAAAATGGGTTCAATCCGAGAAAGCACTGAAGGGCAATTGACACACACAACCTGACAATTTGAAATGTACAACACTTGAAAAATGAACATATGCTGAAATGTCTGCTTCTCCAGAAGAATGTATGGAATTTGGAAAACTGCAAACACTGAATCAAATTCAAGTTTATTGATTCAGTAGAATTGACGGAAATCTCTCTTCAATTGAAAAAAAAAGAATTCTGAAAGACAAAATAGTGCTTTTCTCTAGGAACAAGCTAAATTCCACTGAAGACTGGAAAGAAAAATAGGTAACAGTTGTGAGAAAATGGAAAACTATTTACCTACCTACCATCAAAAAATCAGTGGACAAGGGATTGTTACATAGACATATGCAGAACATTTAGAATGCAAATTTATATCTAATATTATTACATTTGAACTGCTGTACAGTCTATACACAGGCATAAAATGAAACTAAGATCATGCAACAAGCAGACACCCACAAATATCTTACCATAAAGGCCATAAGTTAAGTATGTCCCTCCAAAGCGTTAAATATTACTGCTACATCATACCACTTAACTTAATACACAGGTTTAAATTAGCATGATAAAATGGGATGCCAAATTGTCAAAGGATGATGATTTGCAAGCCCCTGTAATCCTTTCTTCTCACCTGTTACAAGTTATTTTTAGTTAGGTATTTTTTATGGGCTGTTATTGTTTTATAGTTTCTCTACAATGCCAAAGGGAATTATGTGTGTGGGGGGGGAGGCATCTGATTGGCAAGTATAACATCTTCCAGTGATTCATTCTGAGATTTTATTGAAGAACATCCAAGACATATTTTTGTGTCTTTATGGAGGTAATGGAATGTCATGTTTGGCAGTAAACATGTATGAACAAAATTGTGGTTGCTGCACATTTTGAAACACTAAATTCCATATTAAACAAGTTTTATCCATTTCATTAGAATAATGAATTTAATAATGCTTGTGTTGATCCATAAACAGTTAGTATATGGCACATGCAATCCTATGCAGATATAGACAGAAAAATTCCTACAACTTCCAGCATTTCCCAACTAGTATAGGCAGGCTAGAAAAGATTGCACATTTTTTGTCTAAACATACATATGATTGCAACCATAGTAAATTAATATAATTATTTTTCCTAAAATTCTTAAGGTACTGACTTTTCATAATAGTATGATTTCCTAACTTCCTAAGAATATAATGGCAATACTAAATTAATATACCTTGATAAGGAAGGCATGACTAAAGATGGCAAAAGGAAAGGAAAGTTTGGTTTCTATTCTTAGCTTTAGTATTATTATATAAATTCGATTTTCTTTGTTTTGGGTGCAACTTAATATCTGATGTGAGGTGTTAAGATATATTGTTTTCATGCATTTAATGAGAGCTATTGATTTAGGTCACTTCCAGATCAGCAAGCACACCATGCAGCAGCTAAAGAAAAGAAGGATCTATAAAACATCTGCAGATTTGCCACAATAGCAGCTGGAGCAAAATCACTTGTAAAAAATGGCATAAAGGGGAGGGCCTTCATGTTCTGAAAGCCTGCATGAGGGGTCCCACCCTTTATATGCATTAAACATTCCGGACGAAAAGGTGGCTGACGTGGCCGGCTCAGTCAAATTTGTCCAAGAGAAGATTTTTTGGTTGAGCCGCGAGGAAAAAGGGAGGATGCCGCCCAGTCGGTGGAGGAAATTGTGGCCGTGGTTGAGTGGGGCTCATGCCCTGATCACGTAATGTACGTAAACCACTCATACATGTTGCTGAGACGCATGGCATGAACCTATCAGGAGAAGTCTATAGAACGTTCTTTTTGTAAATTTGATTTGTAAAGCCTGGGAATCCTGTAAATGTGTGTACATTTGGCATTTTGATACCATGTAAATATTGGATGGGGTACTTTTCTATTTTTGTAATGTTGCAATTTTGTGCCTTTTTGTAACTTTTGTAGTATGTTTTTATTTAAATAAAAAATTTCAACCTAAAAAAAAAAAAATCAACCTAGTTGTGCGTTAAATGCATGGGGGTGAGGGGATCTCTTCAATATCACATTTAAATTACATACAAATAACAGGAATCAAGTATGATTGTGGGCCCAATCTCATCTCCCATGATATTTCCTGGGGAAAATGTTGATTATTGTATCATACAGTTTAAACAAGTAAACTCCTTTTACTAATATAGTTACAACAAAGTCACCACCATAGAATTTTGCAGCAAAATTCTATGCAGCTTTTTTCAGTTTAACACAAATGGTGTAACTTCCTTCAGTGCAGTTCTATGGTCCCCTGGGGCTTCCAGGAAAGCAGTTATGCATTAAAGCAAGGGTTGTGCTCCCTACACACCTAGTTTTAAAAAGGAAAAAGCATCTTTTTTGCTGCTGCTGAAGTGCCACAACATTGCAGAGCAATTCACCAGCAGCGATTACAGCAGTGAAGGAGCATGCCCTGGACTACATTCTGGGCACGGAAAATTAGCCCCAGACTCTCTGAAGTTGCTCACCCTACTGTACTTGCTTTTTCATTAGTAAATTCACTATGTTCTAAATCCCAGGTAAGTGTTCATAGGATTACAGCCTTATACATTTTTAGCTGCAGCTTGCATTTATGTTGTTCAATGTTCCAATGATGTAAAAATGAATATAAACATGAGAAAAATATAACTTTATACATATACATTGTAGAAAAGAAATGATGGACATAAAAGGAGCTTTATTTGAACAACTTATATTTAAAGACACTTAGAATATATTTGCAATCGTAACTACATGCATTGTTACAGAATCTTGAATTTTAAATACAAAAGATAACCCTAAGAAAAATAATCAGCATATAATGACTCCCTCAACAGCCCATGGAATGGGTAGAGAAAGCTCAAGCTGTTGTTTTAAAAAAGGCATTTTAAGATACTGTGTCAATATACTCAAAATGTAGCACCTCTGTCTCGGAAGCAATGTGACTTATATGGAGAAAAATGGAAGAACATAAAAAGCATTTTGCCAAGTTTGATAGAAAATATTTAGTTTGATAGAAAAATTGAAAGGATAGTTGCGGTTTTCTAACACCCCTCAAAAACACAAGCAGCATGCTTGGAAGGCATAGGGGACAATTTAAGGATTGCCACCCAAAACTCTTTTTTACAGGTTCTTGAATTTGCTTTGGGGTTTTTTGGTGGGGGCTTATGCCTCTGTGCTTGAAAAAGTCAGGGTAGCCCAGGGCCACTTCAACTCTCCCCAAACAACTTTAAGGATCCTGTTGCAAAGGTTGTACACATGTACGCACACCCACACCTTAAAAAATAGTAACCACTGCCCTAAAAAGTTGCAATTTGGTGAACAAGTGTCCATGTCATTAACTGGGCTGATGTGAAGAACCAGCATTCAGAAGTAAACACACAGCCATTCACTTATTTTTTGCACCAGTACCACACTCAATTAACCCAAAGTAAACTTGCCAAAATACAGATTTATGACAATTGCATTGATGGTTGGACAAACGCTGAATTGCCAATTGTGGGTTTGTAATTGCAAATGCTTATATATAATGCTAATGATACCACAATTGCAAAATATATTCAAAGAAAATTTTACCCTTGGGATGTTTGAATGGAAAATTAAGCTTCTTATCTTTGGCTCAAAGTCCAAATAAACTTTGTGATTTGTCGATTCTCCCTATCCACCCAATAGGGACCCATTATTATGATGGCAATGTAAATGTTAATCTTTTATTAATAATCTTTTATTAATAAGGTGAGTGTACTCTGAGGCTTTATATGCCTATCTGTTCATTTTTTTCCTGAGGGTGATGCAGATTCAAGTTCCCTGCAACATAATGCTATGTTTGGAGTGAAACTTCAAAATGTTGCTTTGCTGCTGTGTCATCAATATTGCAGGAAGGAAAAAAAAGATTAAAAGCTAAAACATTAGTGGCATGACTTGATAAAATTAGTTTGAGAAAGAAAAAGCCATTTATGAATTACTAGTGAATATCCTTGGAAATATTTTGATCATAAAAAGGCTACAAGTTACCGAATAAACATCACAACGAATGGGTGCATATTACGGCAACATCTTCCAGTCTCTAGTTTGATCACAGGCCCTTGGTGTACTTCAGACTTTATCTTAAGCATGGAGAACCTCTTTCAGCCCCAAGGCTGAATTCTATTTCAGAAAAGCTCTCAAGGGTTGCATTTCACTGATAGGTGAAGTCAAGAAAAAGGGACATGGCAAAGGCAAAAGGAAGGGGCAAGCTTTCAAAACATACCAGCATTTTTCAACTTCTTTGCACCAATAACTTAGCCTTGGTAGAAGCTTTTCACTCCCTGCAGGAAAAAAAAAAAAAAAAAAAAAAAAACTGCAGGCAAAAAAACTGCACCAAATGACCAGTGCTTGAGGGAAACAGAGAGAGGGGAGAGAGGAATATAGGCAGGCTGCATTTGGCCTCCAGGAAGTCCAGATTTAGTCCCAGGCTGGAGGGTCCTTCCCATGTCTCATGTGATGTGCTCAGTCCTTGGTATAAGTTCATTGTACTAGAATGTTTCTAGTGAAATGATGATGAAGATGATGATGATGATGATGATGATGATGATCTTTCACCATGATACCATTTTTACCAAGCAAAATATTCATCTACTTCACTTACATTATTAATGAGCATATGGATCATGGTTTTCTCCCCTTTAAAATGGGAACAAGACAGAAAGTACTCATGGGAGTGCAAAGACAAACTGCTTCTATGATTTGCAAGGGTAGCATTTTTATGTGCTCATTTGTTCCTGTAGCTGAACAGAATTCTTACCTATATACAGGCGGGAGAGTGAATCTGTGCATCTGCATATACATTGGAAAGGAAGTTTCCATCTTGCCTATTCTGTGTGCATGTTGTTGTTGCTGCTGTTGTCATTATGAAAGTGTTCCACCAAGCAAGTATTCACCTGGAATCTCAAACTGTACACTTGACACAAATGTTGACCATCCCACCTATGGTTTTGGCAGCAACAGCAATACTTGTTTTCTCCAACAAAGAACCATGGATCATGTGAGCTTGGATCCAGATAACCATGACTGAAAGTCACCTTCTGAAATCAAGTCAACTTCTCATCCCATCTTTTCTTTTGTGTTCCCTGAGGCCCCAGTATTCCTCTTCCTAATTCGTGATGATTTCTCCAATACCCAAAAGCTTATCTATGACCTATTCCATTTTTTTCAAAGAAGCTTTCTGGGGTGGTGCAGATGAGCGAAGGAGAAAGGGATGGATGGAAAATACCTTACCTGAAATCTGTACTCCTTTCTTCAATGGTTCTCAGGATGCAAACCATCGATTTCAATTGCACAAGCTTCTAGCTGTGATTATTAAATGTACTTGGAAAGTAGAAAGGCATTTTCATTCACTCAGATTTGTACTGTTCTGGTTTATAGCACGAAAACCTCTTATCTCACTTTCACAGATCATAAAAGCTGATCAGCAGGATCACTAGCTGGTTGTGTTGTGTTAAGGATTATATGGTGCCAGCATAGATAGTGACATGATATCCTGTGTCAAGCCTTCTTTCTAATGGCATCGTACTAGGCAATGGCATGATATACAGGGGCTGATTGTCACAGTGGATTGCAGCAGTGAAACTTGCTCTGCTGCTCTAAGGTTTTCAAGGTGCTCTGAAATATAACATCTCTTGAAACAACCCCACACTATGGCAGCCTTATTAGCTGAGCGGTGAAATGGAATGAAAACAAAAGGAATAATCATGCCTAATTCACTTTAAGGTCAAGCAATAGGTATAGATATAGATGATATAGATATAAAAGATAAAGGTTTCCCCTTGACATTAAGTCCAGTCATGCCTGACTCTAGGGGATGGTGCTCATCTCCGTTTCCTGGCCGAGGGAGCCAGTGTTTGTCCGCAGACAAGTCTCCGTGGTCACGTGGCCGGCATGACTAAACACCAAAGTGCACGGAACGCTGTTACCTGCCCACCGCAGTGGTACCTTTTTATCTCCTTGCATTAGCGTGCTTTCGAACTGCAAGGTTGGCAGGAGCTGGGACGGAGCAACAGGAACTCACCCCATTGTGCAGATTCGAACCAGCGACCTTTCGATCTACCAGCCCAGCAGCACAGCGGTTTAAACCAGTGTGCCACCTGCAGTCCCTTTAGATATAGATAGAGCTTAAAAGGCAATGGAAAGCTGCACATTAAGGATGCACGTGTTCTTTGGAATAGCAAAGCAACCACCTGCAGCATGATCCAAGGGTGTTTGCTTGGATGTAAATCTCACCTCAAATTAGTGAGATGCAGTAGCAGTTGAGTGATCATAGTGAGTGCAATCCTCCTCATGATTTCATTGGTGCAAGTCACAAGGATTTTTTTGTATACATACTTTGGATGACGTTTTTAGGCTGCAATCCTGAACTCTGATATTAGGAAATCAATCTTGAACTTAGAGCTATTTCTGAACAAGCGTACTTAGAATTATGAGACGAGCCCATCTATCAATGGTGGCACAGCTGATATACATGCAGAAGCAGGATAGAGGAAGAAAATTATTTGCCCCAGAGGTCTTTAGTTTAAGCTTGCAAGACTCTGGCACTAACCAGCATGACAGGTTACTTCGCAATTCTTCATTCTAAAAAGAAATGGTAGTATCTACATATCTTCCATAAGTTATGGCTTTATATATCCCTATCTATCTATATATCTATCTATCCAACCATCCATCCATCCATCAATCCATCCATCATAATTATATGAAGATTAATCAGTTGGATTCCAAGAAAGTCTTTTTAACATACTGTGACTTTCAGTAAACTTTTCACTGACTTTTGAGGCTGTTATAGTTAAAATAACATGGCGACCTGAAAATAGAACTTGATAAAAATTTTCCCATTTAAACTCAAGACAACATATGCATCATGTAGAATGAAGAATGACTCTTTATGTGTAGCATTGTTTACGGGTTCTGCTTACAATGTAAATTAGTAAATGGTGGCATAAGAAAAAATGGGAACTAAATAGAACCACAAGGCAATTCAAAGGAAAGACAGTTCAAAGACAAAAGATCCACAAAAGTAAGCACAAATAAATAATTCTTTCTTTGTGTTTGTCTCAATGTTGTATGCACATCCTATGTCACAGTTTGAAGAGAACAATATGTTTCATCTAAAGTGTTTGTAACAGTGCACAAAACTGTGTTGAGGAACTCCTAATCACCCATCAAGGTTGCTTTTTACTGACTGAACTCCTTGGATCCTTTCTCCCTGTCCCATACCACCATTCAGCATGATACTTCCCGAATGAATATTATACATATAACATATAACACCCCCATCTTTTAGTAAAGTTCACTAAATGTGTCAGCCATCCAGTCACTATGCATTCCTCAAATCTGCCTGCAGTGCACTGGCAGGAT
The DNA here is from genome assembly GCF_004798865.1 of Varanus komodoensis. NCBI lineage: Eukaryota > Metazoa > Chordata > Lepidosauria > Squamata > Varanidae > Varanus > Varanus komodoensis. Next base: position 26,288,472 of record NW_025335269.1, on the reverse strand, counting down.
TGTCCATATTCAATGTAAAGGGGTATCTCCTGCAGAGCTGAATTTGAGATGCAGGGCTCTGTGGTGTGTCACATAGGGACAGCTGGAGCCTGTGCATTTTGCTTGGTATGAAAGGAGAGCAGGGATCTTGCAAAACTATTTTTCACATATCTTACTTGTTCCCTTTGGCTTGTGTGCACTTGCTTATTTGTCTGGGCAATCTGGTCATGGTACTGAATCTGCCTTGGTCCCCCTGTACGATGGCCTGTGCAGGGAGAGGGACGGGGGAGTGCATCCCTGTTGGTCCTCCTGGACCTCTCAGTGGCTTTCGATAGCATCAACCATGGTATCCTTCTGGATAGAATGGCTAGGTTAGGAGTTAAAGGCTCTGCATGGCGGTAGTTCTGCTCCTACCTGGCCAGCCGATTCCAGAAGGTGGTGCTGGAGCACTTTAGCTCTGTGATGGGGTTCCACAGGACTCTATTTTGCCCCCCCCCCATGCTTTTCAACATCTACATGAAACCACTGGGAGAGGTCATCAGGAGGTTTGGGCTGCAGAGTCATCTCATTTACATCTACTCCAGGTGAGGCCGTGGATGTACTGAACTGGTGCCTGGCTGAGGTAATGGGCTGGATGAGGGCCAATAAACTGAGCATCAGTCCAGATAAGATAGAAGTCCTGTTGGTGGGCAGATTGCGGTTTCAGGTAAGTGATTTTGACCTTGTCCTGGATGGAGTAGCACGCCCTCTAAAGGAGATGGTCCGTGGCTTGGGAGTACTTCTTGACCCAGAACTGTCACCAGCATTCCAGATGACAGCAGTGGCAAGGAGTGCTTTCCTGCAGCTTTGGCTGGTCCATCAACTGCATCTTTACCTGGACAAACACTGCCTAGCAACGGTGATTGATGCTCTGGTAACCTCCCAGTTGGATTACTGTAATGCACTCTACATGGGGCTGCCCTTGAAAACAGTCTGGATGCTTCAGCTGGTACAGAATAGAGCAGCCAGGTTGCTAACGGGAACCAGTCGTTATTCTCATATAACACCAGTCCTCTATCAGCTCCACTGCTTCCAGTTGAAGTTAGGGCACAATTCAAGGTGCTGGTTTTGACCTAAAAAGCCCTGAATGCTTGAGGCCAGGATCCTGAAGGAATTTATCCTTCAGTATATGCCCTCACGCCCCTTAAGATCTGTGAGAGAGGCCTGAAGGAGGTAAAAAGGACATCTACTTGGAGGACGGCCTTCTCTGCAGTGGCACCCAGATTGTGGAATGCATTCCCCGGAGAGGTTTGCCTGGCACCAATTTTATATTCTTTTCGGCACCAGGTTAAAACCTTTTTATTTAATTGTTATTTTAAAAACTAATTTTAATATTTAGAGGTCGTTTTTATTTAACTTATTTAACTTATATTGTTGGTTAATTGTTATTTATTATATTAAGATGGCTGTTTTATTGTGGTTTGTTTTAACAATTGTACACCATCCTGAGATGCCATGCATAAGGGACGACCTATAAAAGTTTAAACAAATAAATAAATCCAGACAAGGCTGAGAATAGTGGGTAGTTCCTCTAACCAGATGGAGAATATTCAACTGTTCTGAATAGTGTTGCACTACCACTGAAGCAGTAAGTCCATAGACTGGGGCTCAAGTGAAGTCACTGGCATATAGTCCAGTAAATACCATCGGCTGGTATTTACTGTCTTATATAGTCAGAGATAGCCTGGTTTCAGTGATCTATGCTATAGTAATCTCCAGATTAGATTACTGCAAGGTAGTTTATATGGATCTGCCTTTGAAGAATGCCCAGAAGCTGCAGCCAGGAACTTAAACACCTGAACACATGATATCAATTTCACTGGCTGACCGAATGTTTTCAAGACTTTCATGGTGCCTGATTTAAGTTGTAAAGCCCTACATAGTTTGGGATCCTCCTAACTGCAATCCACCCATGCACTACAATTAACATTTCATACTTCTCTCACTGCCGGCTCCAAGGGAAGCTTGGTGGGTAACAAAAAGGGGGTGAGACTGCTCAGTGGCAGTCTCTCAACTGGGAAATGATGACCCCATTGAGTTCTATCTGGCAACAATTTTGTCATCTTTTCAGTGCCAGATTAAAACAGTCCTTTAACCAGAGGCATTTTGAGATGTCTTCAATCATTCACTGACTTGTTGGGAGTATCTTATGTAGTATTAATGAAACGTCTATTGTATATTGAATCCTGTTTTGGCTGTTAACAACTTCTTTGAAAAAAAACTTTTAAAATATATTTTGCATCCCAGAAAACATTTTATGGTATCTTTATTGCATCATAGTCCAGGCAGGAAATGTGAATGTCCAAGGGAGTTTCAGCTATTGGGCTGTATAGAAGTTAAATAATTTTTTCTCTGAATGTTTCCTAATTATACAATAATTCATCCTGATTATTAAAAACAAGTGTAATGTGTCAATATATGACTATACATCCTCAGCAAAAACTATGTAATCAGGGCTTGGACAGAAAATCACATGCTAAATACTCTGGGAAAGGTGTTTAAAAATGGCAGTCTGCTACTTTGTGAAATAAAGCAGAGTGTCCTATTTAGCAGCAAGTAAAAGAGTCAGAAAATGTTGGTAAAATATTTGCAAACACATACTAGCAAGAATGCTTGCGATGATGGAGAGCAGTGTAGTTAAGCCTTCCATCTTCAGTAGCAGAACAGTATTTATAGTAAGGATAGGCTGGACGTCCACATGGTGGGCATGTTGTGAGCGGAGCTGGCTGGTGCCAGAGGTCAGACTAGATGGCCCGGGAGGTCCCTTCTGACTAGCTCTGTTTCTATGTTTCTGTTTCATAGCAGATCCAGCACCTTCTAGCAACATACTGTAATGAAAATTAATCTTACACCTAATGTTTCCCTATATCTTTGGAAAGTGGCAGAATGCTTTTTGTTAAGAACTCCTCCTTATGCTTATACCTTTAGGATTTTATATATGATGTGCAACCCCAGTGAAGCAACTGAAATTACAGACTATTTCTAGATACAAGAGACTATGAAGCAAGTAATAAGAATTTGATTTTAGTCGGTGATGGTTCACTGTGATTCTTAACAGCTCAAGCGACAAAAATGTGAGGTTAAGAAACTTCCAGGTATGACGACAAATACATACACATACACAGACTAATAACTCTATTTTATGTGACTGTTTTTGGGTTCGAGAATCTAGTTTTACAGGGAGAGAGCACTCTGCGATAAGCAAGCCAAAACATCATCAGTTGTTCTTATAACCATCTGTCTGCACACCCTCAACCTCTGCCAGTGCACAATGATGAAACAGATACAACAGTCTAAAATCTTCTTCTGAGAAATTAACAGTATTTTTTCCTATATAGTATTTTTTCCTATATATGGATCTCTCAGCTCATGATGTAAGGCTCCTTTAAAGTGATCTTGGAAGCTGTTGTACACAAGCACACCTATAAGCATTACTGGGAATCCAGAAGGATCGCATCGAGGGGGAAAATATTCATAATTATACTCTGGGAAAAGAGAAACAAGTTGCTGCACTACTCAAGAATACAGCCAATCGTCATAAAGGATTGTTGCCTAGGAATATTAAAGATCTTTCTGAATTCCTTTTCCTTCCATATTCTCTCTTGACCTAGGGGACCCAACATAATTGTTCCAGCTATGAAAACTACTTTGATGATTTTAAAAAGTCCTAAAGAGGTATGTTTGTGTTTGGCTGCATGAAACCCTTATCCTTTAGGTAACTGAATGGGCTTTTCCCATCTTTTTAAGGATAAGTAGATCTATCTATGTGACAATAATAGAAAGTTGATTCTATAGTAACAGAAACAGATTGCTTATAATTTTGCAGCAGTGGATATCCAAAGCATGGCATAGTTCTAAGACAGTCTCAACATTTCTCTTCAAAAATAGTATCCTAGAAATATGTTTATATTGAAATCCCCTCAACATTGTTTTACCAGACAAACCAGAAAACAAACAAACCAGAAAATGTTTTAACATACATTGTGAATCATTTTGATGTGTTATTTCATGATACGTTGTTCAAACTGGTAGTTGTTTAAAAATAGTTATTCTGTACTGAAAATGGTTAGCATTACAGGAAATTCCAGTGTCCTGTAAATCAACAAAACTATTTTCTTTAGCCCCTATCAGCTTCACCTCTTTGTTTTACTCAAACACATTTTCAGTGAGTAGAGTTGGCAAAAAAGAGGAAAACTGGGGACTCTTGCATGCCTGTGCAATTGGAAAGGCTTGATCACAAGCATTTGTGCTGTTTAATGGTCTCTTTCAAATGTCAAACGCACCATTCCCTATCTTTGTGCAATAATGGCCCACTAGCTCTAACAATCACTTAGCATTAATGTTATGGTAGCCTCAAGTCTTGTGCTACAGAAAATATATACAACTGTAACACTATTCTGTGCCGCAGAAGCAATGGCACATTCAGAACAAAATTAAAAATGTAAATACAAAAATGAGACAACTGCTGATCACCCCTCCCCCTGCACTTATCTTACTTTCTTTTGATTGGGTAACTTTAAGCATAATGTTCATTAGTTAGCAATCACAAAACAGTATGACGATCCATTTTCAAAATATCTGAGTTAACTTTAAAAAGGACCATGGTAGTAATGTGCCGCTAATAATGAAAGTCTCAAATGTATATTGGTACAAAACCCATACATACTCCCTTTCTTGTGCAATACAAGGCTGACAGCAAACTGAAATTAACAAGAGATCAGTTACATTGAAATAAATTTTAGATATTTGACAGTGTGTACATTCCAGTACACAACACATTATCTTTTGCATAAAGCTATGGAATAACACTATTTTAAGCAGTACAGTTCAAGAATAAGTGACCATGTTTTAATTAGGAACAACATGGCTTTAAGGTGGTGATGATAATGATGACGATGCATTGGATTGTAGACCCGGATCAAAGAAAAAGGATAAAAGGAAATCATGATCTAAGTTGATGAAGGGAGGAAAAGGAGACAAGAAGGGCAGAATTTGTTAGGGGAAGCATGAAAATGTGCTTTTGAAATGGCAGCCATGAGAAGATATTGATGAGATACCAGCTGGCAGACTTCTACTGTGAAGGCCAACAGGTTTCAGGAACCAGAGTTTAGATGGGAAGTTGTTAACCTTTCCATTAAAAACAATTACCAAGACCTATGTTCCACTGTTCCTTCCACTGAAGAACATGATAAACCCTCATATTTGAAAGTAATAAGCTGAGGAGCAATTAATCAGCAGGACTTGTGGACCTTTCTGCTAGAACTTCTTGTCCATGGACAATATACCTGAGCTTAACTGACCTTTGGCTGTGTGGATGTGAATATGAATGCACTGAAAAATCCTCAAGGGAACAGGAAAGACAGGGTGGTCCATTGTATGTATATATCGAGTAAGGAATTACACCTTGCCATGATCAAGAGACAAGAAGTTGTCTTTTCAGCCTCTTGGTAAATCAAGGTTACCAGGATTGTGCAAAATAATAAAAACAGCTTCTCTAAGAAAAGGGACTTTGTTGCAGTTGTGTGAAATGAAAGGCTTATGACAGATCTTCATAGACAGATCTGGAAAAAATACTTTCTTTTTAACTTGGAATGTTTCTTAACTTTGCCTCTATAAAGTCCCAAGGAAGTTCTGACTGATCAATTGAATTTTCTAGGTTTGGTAAATGTGCTTACCATTGATGATATAAAGATGATGTACATGATCTGCCTCCTCTCCATTTTATCCTTGCAACAACCCTGTGAGGTAGGTTAGGGGACATTCAGTGGTTGCCCTATCATCTCACATCATCTATTTTAAATAAATCGATTATGTACTTTCATCATACTTGCAGTGTGATTCTGTCCTTCACTTAAGTACTTAAAATTGCCTCACTGGGGCAGACCAGGGTGCATTTGCAACAGTGGCCAACCAGATGCTTGTAGAAAGTTTGCAAGCACATGTGCATGCAGGCCTCAGCACAACAGAACATGGTTTATAAAACAATGGCTGTCAGACATCATAATCCAGAAACTGAACCCAGGAGCAAATCACTCAGAGATCTGTCAATATATCCTGATTTACCTCTGCCTACGCCTGATCTTTACCATAGCTGAACCACAACCAAACAATGAAAAAGAAAGACACTCAACGGGATTCAGGAAGGTGGGTTCTTAAGAATATAGTTACAAGTCCCAAGACACAAACACCCTTTAGAAATCCTGACTCAGTAGCTTCAAAAGAGCATACAATGTTAGTATCCCACACGGGCAGGTGACTGAGGAACCTGACTTCCTCCTATCAGTAACCACTTCCAAAAGGGTAGCGGTGGGGCTGCATGAGCCCACTGGAACGTTCCAGGAACAATGGTTGTGGCCCTGAAATCCTCGCAGTTCTGCTGAGTAACATGGCACACATTTGACAGGTAATATAGTTAATGCTTCTCTGCATTGCTGTTCTACACAGAGCCTATTGGAACCAGACACTTTTGGGAGTGAGAAAGATACAGCTGCTTATGGCCCACATTCTCAAAGCTGGGACTTCCTAGGAAGAGAAGAAAAAGCAGGAATGTGGGCCAGTTCTAGATGCTGACATGAGACGAGATGTTTATCTCAAGGCCAGATGCCACAGGTGGGCAGGCACCCCCTGGGAATAGCCCAAATGTATAGTTAGTGGGAGGGGGGTTGACAAAGGAAGTTTCTCAGAGACAGACAAGGCGGGTATGGCTCTCAACCCCATGACGCAACATCAGCAGAGGAGGGTGGCCCAATTAGAGGATTGCCATGCAAGGTGTGCTCATTTTCAGAAGCCCCTCCGGAAGGGGTGAAGCCCAGGCATGCTCGTAAGGAAAGTTCTTGTAGATAAGTAATAGACTAGGTTCAATAAACCACTCTGTGCATGCACAGAGATTCATTCTGGGTGCTTGTGCTTCTGGAAAACCCTTTGGTCAATAAGTAACGTTTTGCAATAACATTTCTGTGGCTTTGCATGTGTGAAGGGAGGGGGCCTAGCTCATGACAACAGCCTCTCCTCTAAACTTTCTTTCTATCTTTCAGATACTGTTTTGATTCAAAACTCACTCCAGATTGTTTTTCTTTTTCCACCCTTCATTACTCATAAAGAAAAATTCTGTCCATTAAAGAACATTAAAAATACTTCCCCACTTTGTTGACCACTCCCATTGATTAACACTATTTGCTCTGGTGGAATCTGCTAAAGGTCAAAGCAGATATTCAAACTCTATGTGTCATGGGAACATGTTACAGGTACAACTCTTATTAGAATACTACACGCAGGGAGGAATGGATTATATCTTTAACCTCCAGTGGAGTTCAACTCTGTGTATGGCTAGAAAAAACTTGCACTGGTGCCCATTGAAAGTTCCCAGTGAGAGCCAGTTTATCATGATGCCTGAACACAGTCAAAAGACAGACGTTGGAAACCTAGTGTTTTCTAGATGCTTTGGACCAGAACACCCGTCAGTCTCCGCCAGTCCCTGCCAATAGTCAAGGATCATGTCATTGTAGCGTCAAACATCAAAGAGCATCAATTATTATGTCCCCCACTATAAGCAAAGTTACTAGCAGAGACACTATAAGCAAAGTTACTAGCAGAGACACGTTGTCCCCTGCAGAGTAGGGCAGGACGCACTCCAACCGAGCCAAGCTCAAGGAACCAAGGTTCAATTTGGATGCCGGGAAGTACTTCCTGACAGCTAGGACGCCAAGGGAATGGAATGGGCTTCCACAGGAGGTGGTTGAAGATCGGTGAGGGTGTTCAAGGATAGGCTTGAACATGGTAGGCATGGCGTGAGCAGAGCTGGCTAGAGCCTGGGTCAGACTAGGTAGCCTGGGAAGCTCCTGCTGACTTGCTCTGTTTCTGTGTTTTTAAATGGTGATATGAGGAGTTAAACAGTTAATCCCTCATTTATTCATTTCTCCCTAAAATCATACTGCTTCACTAAGATTACTTTTATTTAGCTTTTGTTTACCATTTCATGCTATGTGAATGGGTTTCTTTCAGTATTTCAAGAAACACTGATTGGACTTTGTTTTCCTTCATTTTCTTCCTGGGGTTTCCCCCTTTAACTAGCAAATTTCAAAAAAGAAAATTCAGTTCTGCACACTAACCAGGCTTGTTACTGTGTTTATCACTAACCACATAACAAATATGCTGGAATGAATGATATAACAACTTGCTGGCATTCGTTTCATTTAATGGCTGCAAAGGAGCCATTCCATTGTAAGCTGCAATACATTTACTTTGGGGAAAGGTATGGCTAAGTATAGAATCTCAGTATGAAACTTCAGTATGTTTCTTCAGGGATGTTGCTTTGGACTATTGAGCAAATAATTTGAATTTTAAAAACAATGGAATATTTACATATATATGTAACAGAACAGGAACAACTTCATTTCTATTGCTAAGCAAACCAGAAAACCTTGCAGAGTGAAAGGAGTGTTGATAATCAGCACTGTAATACTGAGCATATTTGGAATGCTCTCTCCAAGGAGATTTGCCTGGTGCCTTCCTTATACACTTTTTAGCACCAGGTGAAGACCTTCCTTAAAAAAAAAAAAACATTTTAATAGTTAATGCCACTCAAGCTTCTGTTTTATGCTTTTGACATGGCATTTTAAAGTGTTGTAATTAGTTGCTTATTGTGCTTTATCTCATGACTGCGAGCCGCCCAGAGGCACTGTGGCACAGTTGGGCAGCATACACGTTTTAAACACACACAGACACAGGAAACATTTCCCCAAAATGCACACCAGCATGAGACAAAGCCTACAACGTAATAGCGGCTAAAGACCAGGACAGTCTGATAAGCAATCAGGGCTGCAGTTGGCATACCAGCGTAACCTGGCAAAAAACACTCTTGGGCACCTCAGCCATCCAAGCTTCTCGAATGAGTGCTAAGTCCTGAAAGATTTTCAGACTATGGCCTTGGTCTTTTAGGGGGAGTTCAACTCTCTTTAAAACCAGTGTCAGATCAGTTTCCTAACCAACATTACCTCCTTGTCTGGATTAAGTCTGTTTGTCCACCCAAACCAGCTTGTAGATACAAACCACAGCTTCCCTGAGATGTGTGGATGGAATTGAGAAATAAAACTTAATATCCTTCGCATACTTCAGCTCAAACCTCTGAATTACTCCCCTGCCAGTTTCATGTGGATGTAAAAAGCATCAGGGATAGAATGGAACTTTGTAGTACCCAACAACCTAGCAGTTCTCTAGCAACACCTTCTGAGACCACACCCCCAGGAATGACAGGAACCACTTTAACTCTTGTTCCTCCTAACACTTGAAATTAAGCCTAGGTAACAGGTCTAAAGGACTCCATCACCCATGTTCTCAAAGTGCACTGAGACGTCCTGAAGAACCAACATGGTTGTAAACCAACTATGGCTGTTTCCAAGCTAACATATCAGCTCACTTACATTGATCCATGTGTCGGGGGCGGGGAGGGAAGGCACCAAATGTGAGTAAAATGTTGGAAAAATCAAGTTTGATATTACTGTATGATGCATAGGGACAAAAGAAAAAAAAAGAATTTTGGTGACAAAATATGAGTATTTTCCATGCCACTAAGAGCTACTGCAGACATTGGTAATGATAATAGAAATACAGATGCCTCATGCTGCTTTTCATATGTGATCTCTGTTATCATTTGAAATAGAACTGTTCCATATTCCTTTTTGGTGACACCTCTTTTGGAAGTTTATGCGTTTCAGTGAAGGAGTATGCGGGGAGAGGTAGGTGGGAAGACCTAGACATTTTATTTCCAGTCAAATGCAGATGTTCAAGGATGTAGGTTCTGAAAGTCTGGTTCTTAAAAGAAATGCAGATTTCAAATTCTTTCTTATTTTGAGCACTGAGTAGATTCCATGAATGTATACAGCATTTGCCATTTTTAAGTACATGACTTCTTTCATCATCATCTATAAATGCCCAAGGCACAGTTCTGTATATTTTTATATGCAGGTTAGAAACCAAAAGAGCTTCACTGAATGAAAGATTGCAGATTCTAGGACTGAAAACAGAAGAAATGGTTTTGTTTTGTTTTTTAATGCCAATGGAAAAGAAGAAACATAAAACATCTGTCATTTAGTAGTGTATTTTCCCGAGTCCCTATGAATAATTATTTTATTCAAAGTCTGATTGTAGACTTTAAAATCACATATTGACATATAGTAGGTGGAAAGAACTGCTGACTGAAAATTTCAAAAGGACGTAATTGACTAATGGTTGAATAACTCAGTCAATTGTCAGCAATTTATTTTCCAAAAAGTTATTGCAGCAACTGTAAATGAAATAAACTTGCTATTATACAACTCTTAAATTAACTGCCATCTTTCTTGTACTGATAGGACTCAACAAAGATCAGTTTACTCTTTATAAATCATCAGTAAATTCAGCCCAGGAAATATTTCTTTGACTTTTACATACACACATGCCCACCCCTTCTGTATAATAATAGCATTAATAATATTTTCAGTAATATAGCAATTTTCCAAAACAAATATCCTCAGTAACTGAGAGATTCAGTTTTGTCAGATGCTTGTCAAAAGTAGATTTTAATTGTATTCACATTTTTGCATGCTCTTGATTTCTAAATTGATTTGGTTCAAGGCTAATCCTATCAAATGCCTCAAAATGATTCTTTGCATCATAGTTACCTGCTAACTATTGCATCTGAGATCTTGTCCTTTTTAAAGAAGATACCAAGAAGACAAATAGCACAGATGTTGGACTTGGGAGTAATACAGGCTTCAGTGACTTCATGGTCTTTATCAGTGGTGTCCACACTAAAGCCAGATGGCTTAAGTATCTGAATGTTGTAACAAACAACAATGCATGTCCAATTCTACTAGATGTGTTTGATCTACTAAAGTTATATCCTCTATTTATTTATATAGGATTTTGAGATGGCTTTAAACAAAGAAGTTAAAGGACACTATGATGGTACTATGATTGGGAGAAACTTTGGAAAATATTAAAGAATTAACAAATTATCAAATATAAAGATTGGTTATGATGGCAAATCTACTGTTGAAAGCTGAAATATAGTAAACACATTTATCTAGTTATAGATGCTTCAAACCTTCTCTTAGGAGCTGAGCACAACACGTACAAGCAATAAAGTATTCCACAGTTCCTTTAATTAGAAGTTGTTAACCTGGGAAATAATTGTTTCATTAGTACAAAAGGAATATCTTGCTATGGTTTGGGTCTTGAATAAATTTTATTTCATTAAACTTCATTATACTTCCTATACTTAATTTCCATTATAAATTAAGGCCATGTATACAGAGACAGGAATTCATCTTTAAATAGATCAGCGTGCTTGGCAATGGTTACAGACATTGATGAAACTGCAAATGTAGCCATGGAGGATGCTGTTGTTTAATATGTAAATCTAGTAAATTTCAGGAAGAAGGAATACTATTGCAGATGCCGTATCAAGCAAGAAAACCCCACGACAAATACTTAACTTGCTATCTCCTACATTCCCTAATGGATGCTGTACACTGAAGCCCGGATAAAGAAGAATGGAGAAAAGTGCTGAAATGAGGGAGTGAGGGTTTCCAGTAAAAATTGGTAAGTGAAGAATGTAAGTATATATTTAGAGAGATGTAAATCTATAGAGCTATAGAGAAGTCTATAGCTGAACTATAGGATAAAATAGAAGTTATATGTTGATAATTAGACAAGGTAAGTAAAGGCAAACATACAATTTTGATAGATTATGTAAATGATAACACTTCAATATCACTGGGTCTCTTTCTTGAGATGGGATTCTAAAACCAGTTGGAAGGCAGTTGAGTTTTTAATTCGTACAAGTGGAAGCTGGAAGCTGAAGAAAAAGGAGACAGGCTAAGAAAGTGAGGAAATGCATATTCCTTTAACTAAACTGACTTCAAGTCCTGTGAACTGTAGTTTAGAAAGAAAGTAATGTCATATGGAGTCACTTGTAGTGAGACCAAGATAGCTATACTTTGGTTCTGCAGCCATGTCAATTGGTTGGAAAGCCCAAGTGAGCTGGTTAATGGTGGAGACAGCAAAGCAGTGCTGTGTGACAAGCAGGAGGAGCAGCTTCAGTTTGATTAGGATCAAAGAACGCTGAAGAAGGAAGAGCGGGGGAGGATTTACAAGACAGAGTAAGACTGAGAGAGCAGGAACAGAGCACTGACAACCTTTGAAAGGACGTTAGTTGGTCTGTAAGAAGGAGGACTGGACAGTCTTCAGCACACCTCTATCTTAAGCTAGGGCTGAAAAGTCCATGAATATATACCTAGAGCCATTCTAAGCCTTGTCCTTTGATGGAAGGAATCACATTGATGAAAATCCTGCAATACTATAAATTAAAGGACTAAGTTTTCATTCAGTTTTGCTTACTGTTTACTTGACTTTAGAGACCTCCCTGTCTCTCCTTTTTCACTTCATCTCTCTCTCAGATGATGATGATTTTCTGAAGTTTGTTTTTTTAATTTGAATTAAGAGACTTTATGGCAGTTGTTCATAATTCAGACATTCATAGCTCAGGGACAGCCTGCGTTCAATACAGGATGCCACTCACAGGCACTGCAGCTTGGCATTTCTTAGATAAGTCACAACAGGATGCTGTGATCATGTGATAGAGATCTATACCTCGAGATGCCACTCACCCAGGCAGGTGAAGGAACTCTGAGCAGGGTCTCTGATGAAGATCTTAGCATTCAAGCAAATCACAAGCAGTTCTTCAGGTACACCTTTCTTTACCCATTTTAGGGCTCAACAAACAAAAACACCACTTAAAACTGTGCCTAGCAACCAATTAGTACCCAGATAAGTTCTTTAACTACAGCATTTGCAAGGAATTTCCCTACTATTACCAGCTATAAAAAGATTGCTCTTTTGCTCTTTACTGGATAGCAAAAGCATAGTAGACATCAGATGAGTTTCTTTGAGGAAGAAATTCTGGCACCTACAAACCCAGTCCTCCAAGCAATAAAGGCTGTATTGCAAGCAGATTAGTTGATACAAAATTGCCTGGATACACATTGCCTTAAAGCATAGATATGCTTAAACTTAAACCCCAAAACATGAAAATGAAACTGTCTGAATCTATACATACTGTGTTACAAATTCATCACCAGCTTCCCTAATGCTATTTTTATGGATTTGCATTTCCTATCTTCTACCTTACAAATGTTCTACAAGGCTCAAATAGATGCTGCATTCCTCAGAGATATGCTGTGACAATTTTGCAAGGCATTGTGATGACAAAATTGCTCACCTTGTTACTGATCTCAACCCCAAATGAGGTGTGTGATGCATTTTGTGAAATCAGTTTCAGTTTCTGTAACCCCAGACTACAATACTTCAACTGCCACCTTGCTCATAACAGCTTATTTGAGCAAGCTGAGGGATTGTGACTGGGCAGGTCTTTTTGTTTGCTTGGTTTGTTGACTCTGTTTTTATACTTTTGTAAACTGCTTCGCCATGTACTTCAAATAAGGAGCAGTATATGCATATTTTAATAATATATGGGGATTAAGAAGTGTTTTTCTCATGCTGACATTTTAAAAATTTCTTCTTTGAATGAAATGAAGCAACCCTCATTCCAAACTTTCACCATCACTCTGGGCAGAACCTATCTGTAACGTAGTTAGCATAATTTCTTACTTTTTTCTTTGTTCTAAACCAAAATGAGTCAGCCAACAAACTAGTCCTCAGCTTAGGTATCTTCTTTCTTTTTTGTTGTGTCATAGGTAGGAACGTGAAGATCAGGTCACAATCTGGATTTCTTGTGCTTGCTGGAGTTCATTCTCCACTTGTCAGAAAGTGAGTCAAATCAAGATCAAGTCCATGATACTCAGGAATGCTAGTAGATTTTATACACAAGATATGCAATTCTTCGTGCAAAGTATGTGATTCTTTGTGAAAAGTACAGAAAGACTGCAAGTCACATGTGCAGAAGTAGAATACCACTTGCACACATGCGGCCCACTTGGACTTGCTTCCTGCCAGTGCCCACACAAACATTCAACGTGAGGCAGTCTTAAAACAGAAAACTGAGTCCGGGGAGGATTCTGCCCTCAAACCAGATTCCTAACACATCACTAGTTATAAATATGCTTGTGAGGACACAAAGTTCAAATGTTTAGAACTTTGAATTCAGCAGATATAAAATATTGTTTTGGTTGCTCTTTGTACAAGACATAATAAAATAATTCAGTGAATACAATATAAATTACAGATTTAGAGACAAGTAGGCAAATATTTTCCTATGTAAGTCTACAGCCATTGGTGGGGTCTTTTAAGGCTGATCTGTCTGACAACACAGTGGGAGAGGATTCAAAAGCTATTAATGCTGATTATTTAGCTAGAGCTATCTACATAACAAAAATAATAAATTAACAGAACAATGTGATTTTAAACCTGAATGCTCTTATTATAAGTTCATGACCAAAACCAATTAATACTCACATTACCAAGGCAAGCCAATGAAAGCTGACAAGGCATTAGATCACAACGGGCCACATTCTATATTAATGGGCAATTGTCTGTACAACAGTTATAGACACAGAATGTTAGGCTCACTCAGAACATTGCTGAAACAAACATATATTGGCAGTGTAAAATAAAGTGTAACCATAAAAACAAAAGAAGTGCTGTAATTAAATACTGTCACCCATTTTAGCTCTTGTTTACAATACCAACGTTGACATGACCTTGTCTGTAGAAAAAAGAGAACCTGAACAAGATTGAGATTTACAGATTCACACATTCTTAATCCTGTATTGGGTCTGAAGGGGGGAGCAGGGAGAGAAAGAGAGAATGAGAATGGTGATGCTTCATACAAGCTATTTCTCACAGCAGGCAGTAAATCTGTGACTGGAGTCTATCACCTCATATTCCAGGTGGGGACTCACATGATAGAATATTCCTTCAGGAAAATTGGTTCCCATTCATAGAAAACTGAAATGCCAAGCAGGAAGATAAGTTTCTTTATGTCTGGATTTCTATAGGGATGGAGTTATTTATATGGGGGGCTGTTCAAGCATAGTAACCCCCACTGGCAACTCAGCCAGAAGTTTATATTCTCATTTATTTTATTGGAACAAGCTTAGAATTTTGGGGAAACCCTCCATACCAAGCAATTCTATTGGCATTGTGTTACAGGGGGCTTATGCTAGTCCAACATAATTTATATTGGCGCTACTGATACATAGGCAGCTTATTTATTTATTTAACATCTTTATATGCCAGCCCAATATTGAAAGTCTCTGGATGGCTTACAAGGTTCACTTAGCACATCTGATTCTAATCCCACAGCATGAATGGATGTGGGAGAGACTTGTCTTTCCAGTTGATTCCAGAATGAGGCAACACATCTGACTAGCATGCACTCACAAATTGCCTCAACATGCTGACATAATGGTTAGGGCATAAGGACCTTAATTGGATGTCCCTGCCCCAACCATCTCACACTTGCTATTTTGTCAGAATCCACCCTCCCATACACAGCTGTGACTTAGTCCAAGCAATGTGGGTCACATCTGCAGTAACTACGACAGTATGTGCTTTCAATAGGTTCTCTGGTTTAGAGGGTACACAGTGCAGATAGAGAAACTGTAAAAAAATCATTGTTTGGAGACTTTATTTATTTATATTTGGGATATTTCTGGGTCATCCATCACTCTGTGTCTCTGGACAGCTCACTTTAAAGCAAAATGGCAGGGGAAACTCTCAGTTAGGGTCTTGAAACCTGAGGTAGGGGAGGACCCCTCCTTTGGGCCCTGGGTGTATTACGTACCTATGGTCCCGGGACTTGAGCGATGGTCCAAGAGGGCATGCTCATGAACAAACACTTCCAGGTGTGGACTTACTGTTCTCTGCCTTAGGGCTTAATTAGGCTTCCTCTTAAAAGTCAGGCACTAACACTTTTTTGTTTTGACCGCTATGGATCTTGTGCGCTGTGAATTTAATCAAGTTGTGGCCCTAGTTTATGCTATCCTTTTCCCCCACTTTATTTCTGAGAAGGATCACCATATACTGCTGCACCACTTCAGACTTCATGAAAAAGTACCCTAAATGGTAAGACATCATGTCTCATATGTTCAGTATATGTAACCAAGCAGGTGGAGCCTGCAATTTCATACCCATTTACCGGGGGATAACCCTTACTGAACTGAATGTGACTTCTTGCTGTGCCTGTGCAAATTTATACTAAATGTAATGTAAATTAACGATTTCTGGATATGCTTAGCCTGGTCTTGAAAGAGTATGACTGATGTGCTGGTGTGGTTCACATGCTGCGCACCATGCTTTATATAAACAACCATCATCTGTAGCAGGCACAGGCGGCAAGTTGACTATTCAGGCTCCAGCCATGGCTTGCATTATCCAAATCTGGGTGGCAGGGGCTGAGATTAATTCAGAATCCTTAAATAACCCACAGGCTGCAGTAGGGTTGTTGGAGAGATAGTTAAATATCAAGCAAGTCCTCCACTCAGGCTTAGACAATGGAACGAATCATGGGATGCCCCTGCTGGGGGCTGAGTTTTCGAACTGGCCATCTACATGCACCACAATCCATCATGGATTATATACGCCATGCTAGGTTACGGTGCATACAGATGGCCATTTTGTACTTTCAAGATCATTCAAACTGTAGCAGCTTCAGTTCTGGCCACACAAGATTTAGCAAAGCAACTCGTGACCATTATAAACTGAAAGGAATTTCTACCCCTAAGCTGTATGGAAAATCTAGTGTTCTTTTTCCTTTGAGTCAAGGAAAGGCTTTGCCTATTCAGATTTATGAAAATGGATTATAAGGAACTAACCATAATATTAAAACAAATGATTGGAATGGGTTGGATCCAGATGTAGCCATGCTTAAAGTAGACCCATTAAAATCAACGGGATTTAGGTCAGTGAGACTGAAGGAGAATTCCTAAATAAGTTTAGACAGAAAAAATCCAGCAACTCCAAGCATTCTCCTGCCATCATGACTGGATTACACACTAAAACTCACATCTATCTCAGTGGGTCTCTTCTTGACATGACTAAGTCTGGAACCAATTCTCTGTATACAAACCTCCACTATTTTTCCCTTATCTGTATTAAGTCATCACCCATTTTGAAGCATCACAATTGAAACGCTTCTAAAGCTGACCTGCTGAACTATGAGCTCTTCCGAGTAAGTCTGGGAATGGGTATATTCTTCCAAAGTCTAATCTTAGAACTTGTCACAAGGCGGGGGGAAAAGCCACTGCCTGATCTTTGTATGACCTTGGAGTCTGCAGGGCAAACCGCAGAACTTATGTAACTATTATTGCAGAGAACAATATGCTGGACATAAAAGGAAATTATGTATAACTAGCACATTTACAATAGCTTTATGGTGCATTCTTCTTATTTTTGTTTGTTTTTGCTTCTTGGTGGCAAGCACTTATCTGAAATCTTTGCTAAAGTGTCAAGCTGTTGCCTAAATGGAAATTGATCCACAACATTTAATCAGAAAACAGTTCTATAGCTCTAGATGGTAACTAGATGACTAGAGGAGTTTTCATATTCCAGGCTGTAAGGATAGAAAGTTACTCTGATCTCCTACATACACATACACAGTGCACATGAAGAGCCATGTTCCCTGCTTCATCAAAGTAATTAGAGCAACTCTGGGGAAGCTCTAAGGGCTATATAAATGCTTTGCCTTCACTTCCATGATCATCCCAAGCTTTGAAGGTTCTGGGCATCCCTACAGAATGGTGTCCACAATTAGAAACTGTACCAGATTGAGACCACAAGTAAGGCTATCTCTTGCTGCCTTAAGTTACGCAAAGTCAGGTGAATTGGTGCAGAATTGCAGCCTAAAAGCCTTATTGGTCCTACAGGAAATTGAATATTGTTGAAGAAAACCTACACAGAATGTTAAAATACTTTCAGTTATGAATATCTATTCTTGGTACAATTGTATTTTACTAAAAATAGGTCTCAGAGAATCTTATATTAGTGCTTTCTGAGGCACTGTGTGATCAATGTTAACACCACAGAAGCCAAGATATTATAAAAACTTTCTTAGAAGTTTGTTATACTGCTTGTATGAGAACCACATTATTCACATTATACATTAAAAGGCTGGCTGCAGAGTTAGACTAAAGAAACTTTTGAAGGAAAAAAAATGTTTCACTGGAGAAATGGCTTTGGGGTCCTCTCCAGCCCAATGAAATTGTTTTGTGTGTAGGAAACACATATCAGTGGAAGAAATTGGTGAATAAAGAATAGGACAACCTTTGTCCACGTGTCATAAAACCAATCAGGGCTATATCAGGCACCAGAGATGTTGAGCCAAGTGTTTTTAAAACATGTAAATTCTATTCTAATCTCATAAAAATATGTTCTTTTAGTAAATATTATCACAGCTCTACCACTGATACCAGGAAAGAAAATCAGGTTTGGTGACCTCTATTGTTTATTTATAGAAAATACAGTGATGTCACATAAGCAAAGGCCTGATGACTACTTCCATCATTCCTACTTCTTCCCTACAAGGCAGTTGAAGTCATTAAGTCCTAAGAAGGGACATGAGGTCCCAGTGGAGCAATACCCTGATGCTCCCTAGCCTTCTCCTGCCTCCCTTGCTCCCTCTTCCCCACAGAATATTTGCGGTCCAAATAGTGACTGAATCAAATACCCCCAACATTAACCTTCAACATTAACATTTTGAAGGTTGTCTACTGCAGAACTTTTAAATGATTCATTTGCTGGAAAGTTCCCATTCAGCTATGGATTCAGGCTTAAGAATATGTTGCATAGAGTTTGTGAAGATTGCTAGTGATGACCCATTGTTCTTCATGCACAATTCCCACAGGTGACCTTTAGATCAACTAGTATGATGTCAATGACTTTGAGAGGTGTGTCCCTACTAACCATTGTCCATCACGTGCAGCAGATACCTTGCATACGGTCCCATACTGTTTGTCTAAACATCATAACAACATGTAATTAGGCTTGCAACTGTGTATCTGACTATGATTAGCACATTTCCCTCTGCAATATAGTTTGCCATGCCATGTGAACCCAATAATAGTGACTTGCTGCCAAGAGTAAAAAGCCGCCCAAAACCCTAAAACAGCTCATGAGCTTTGGGTACCTTGTTACCCATGGCAATAAGACACCCTTGTCACATTCATGTTATACTACAAACCACAATGCTGAGGGAATTTATGCTAATATCCCCGGCACGTAGTTGGCATGCATAGGGTGTATAACAAGCCAGCATAACTTATCACCTTGCAATTGTGCTGGCTTGTTATACACCCTATGCATGCCAACTACGGCATGAAACTGGACAAGGGTTTCTCACCCTTCCTTATTTCAGGGTGATTTGTCATGATAGCTAAACCGGATGAGGTTTTCACAGCATGGTTTGTTACCCATGTGTAAGCCACCCAGAGAACCCACTGCTTGTTGATGAGTTGTTCAGGGTGGCTTGTTTTAAAAGCAGCTTGCCATGTTGTGCAAATATAGCATGGTCTCTATCCTCACACTATCATATCTTGAAATGACACTGGTAAATATACCCCACTATTTCATCACCTCTAGAGAGTGATACCTTTTTATGTTTAGCTTTGGGGTTCTTTGTGTAAATGCAACATTTCTGCACTTTTTTAACTTTCAACAAGATTTGTGCAAATTTAACTTTTTAAAAATCGTTCAGAGAGACTTACATGTATTCATAAAGCACAGCAACACCTGAACTGGTTGCTTCACTAAAGCAAGTTGAATGAGAAAGTGGTTCAGAAAAATGAAAACCAAAGGAGAACGACAGAGGGAGAAGGCTGAAAAGGTTGGAAAGGTGAAAGAAAATGGGAAGGGAAATAATAAAAAATGAGAAAGCTTGCATGTTAATTGAAAATATTCAGGCATATCTTTGACAGTGGATACATCTAATATTTCTTTATGGGAAAAGAACATCAAGCCACGAGAGAACACTTTTACACTAATGTTGAACCAATTTTTCACCTGAAACATGGTATCTGCACAGTGTAAGTATGAGCACAAATTTACAGGCAAACTGCAACAACTTTGCTTACATACCAAAAGCCACATGATATATGTATCTGTGCATATCATACACAAAGTATTGCTTTTATAGGATCAACCTTACTTTAAAGATCATCATAAATGAATTTATTTAACTACTGCTTACATTGCTTTGTTTTTGTTTTCTCAGGCCAAAATAATACACTGATTTCTACTTAAATAGTATGTAAGTGTAAACTGGCAACTTTCTTAAAATAAGTTATATAAGGATTACTAACAAAGGCAGAGCCAGACCTTGATGTCCCTTTAGTATGATGATACAAACTGGTCACATCTGGTGCCATCCACAGCTGCCCCCAGTGTCCAGTGCTGCTGCTGCTTGCCATCACTCACCCTTCCCACCAGCCATGTTATTTTTCATTTTTGTACGGGACTTAGCTGCTTAGCTACACTCTTCAGAAGGCAGCTTCCAACTTAGGTCTAACAATGCAGTGTGCAATATCAATGTTGAATCTTGTATTTTGGAGATCAAAGATGGTAGTCGCCCGATGTAGACTAGAAACAGGTGACTCTGTACCATATAAAAGTGCTGCTACCTGCTGGGTAAATAAACACATCTGGGGAGAGGGTTCTGTAGGTGCTTCTGACAGTGTCGAACAATGTCAGTTTCAGCTACTGGTTTGATTAGCTTCCTAAGAAACACAACAAAAATTCAAACTAATAGTAGATTTTGTTTTATTCTGGAAATTCATTCTATTTTCTTTTAGCACCAACTGAAATTAGAAAATTAGATTATAAATGCATTCCAACCACTTGGGAAGCTGCTGAAGTATAATTACTGTGCTGTTGTCATAGGTGGAACCAAATTAGGAAGTTTTCACTAGTTTGAAATTAATAGGGGAGATGGAATTGGCATGCTCAAGAAGTTCCCATATGATAGCTAGAGACAAGAGTATCAGCAAGGCTAAAGCT
The DNA here is from genome assembly GCF_004798865.1 of Varanus komodoensis. Lineage (NCBI taxonomy): Eukaryota > Metazoa > Chordata > Lepidosauria > Squamata > Varanidae > Varanus > Varanus komodoensis. The sequence goes on along the minus strand of NW_025335269.1, from coordinate 26,267,469 downwards.
TGTTCAAATTTCCCTGGGTTCCACCTTGAAGCTCAGTGTGCCACTTTCCTGCTTGCCACCTGTTCTATCCTGTTACACCCATTCTACCCTACCATAGCCAACCAGAGAAGTATGGACTTTGTGTGCACTTAAAAATGTGTACACCCAGAAATGTACTTCTCATTTGCTAAAAAGTGAAAATGCACATTTTTCCAAAAAGTGAAATTTTTACCACTGTATTTTTTCTAAAGCATGCATTTTACAAAACAGCATTGCAAACTCAGGAATGTGCAAGTTACTTTTGTGTCTGGCAATGCAAACAGGGCATGTTCTGATCCTGAATAAAATTCATATACATCCTTGGTAATAGCAGCATACTAGCACAAGGTTGGTTAACTGGTAGGCAGGTAGGCTAGTTCCCTCTGGTCCAGGTAGAGAGAAGGCTTTATTTAGAAATGTTAGCAGTTTTCTTGGAACTAATTTTGGTTAGTGATTCAAAATCAACCAAAGGATGGAATTTAGGTTTGTATTCAACTATTTTTGTTGATGGCACTTACCTCCTGTATAATATTTATGATAAGAATAAATTTAAGATCATATTAATATTTATTATACTTATGCAGAGACAAATGAAAGATTTTCAGTCTTTCAAAAACACTATATATTTTATTGGGATTTAAAGATCCAAAACAAGAAAATTTAACCTATGCTTTAAGACAACCCCCCCCCCCCAAAAAAAAAAAAAAAAAAAAGGTTGGGTTTAAATTAGTTTTGTTGTTGTTTGTTCTTGGCTGAAAATATATAACTTGGCATAGATACACTATAACACTGATGTTATTCATATGGGTCAAGTCAATGCATCATTTTATCAATAATCTGCTGTTTTCATTCCTCACTCCTCCTGACATAAAATAGCAGCATTTGCTGCTCTCAAAGAAATAAATGCTGCTGGAATTGCATTCAGTCTGCAAAACTGAAGATTGCTCAGTACAGTTTCTCTAAAAGCATTTATATTGCATTTCTACATATATAAACAGGAGAAGAAAGCATAAAAAGAACAGTATTATTATGATTATGATTATTATGCAGCTGCATATCATTTGTATATCACCCCTTCCCCCTTGTGAGGAACCCAAGGCTTTTTACATAGATTAACAAATAAGCTCTCCATTTTAACCCCAGAACAGTAACTGAGAGGTATGTTAGGCATTGTAATGTATTAAAAAGGGATCCTAATTCAGACAAATATTACTGGCCCATGCTTTGATTAAATACATTTATTAAATAATAATTAAAATCAAGATATGTTCTTCAATATAAGTAACAAGTATACATAAAGCGATCTTGAAATGCATGCCCTAGTTCAAACAGGGTTCATAACTAGGTGTTTAATGTCTGGCAACATATGTAGGCCTTTTAATTCACTTAATTAATGTTAGATTAAGAAAGGAGAAGCCATTCTAGTCTTTTCTAGATGCAGAGAAGGCATTTGATCAACTAGAGGGTGCATAGTTTTCTGAAGATGGGAAGTTTTTCTATATGGTATATAATAACTTGTTATAATGATCCACTTGACCTGTCAGTGAATAGTAAGCATTCAAAACATATTTAGATTATTAATGGTACAAGGTGGGGTGCTCACTTTCTGCTTTACTTTTTGTGATATGTGTTGGATTCAGTTTTCAACACCTCATCTAAAAATAATATTATAGAATTGGAATAAGTGCAGAAGAAAGCAACTAAAATGATCAAACTGGAGGAGCAATCCCCCAGTGAGGAAAGGTTGCAATGTCTGGACCTGTTTAGCTATGAAAAAAGTGAGTACAGAGAAAAAAGATAGAGATGTACAAAACTGTGCATGCTGTAGAAAAATAAATCAGAATACATTTTGCTTGTCTCATAATGCAAGAACCCAGAGGTATCCCACAAAGCTGAATGGGATATATTCAGAATAAATTAAAGGAATTCACACAATGCATAGTCAAATTATACAATTCACCAGCATGGTGATGTCCACTAATGTGGATGGTGTTAAAAAAGCAGTATACAAATTAATGGAGGATAAGGACATCAGTTGCTACTAATCATGATAGTGCTATAGATTCTTCGAAGATTAGAGATGCGTACATGGAGGCATACTGAACTCATGTCCAACCTGTGGCCTTTCCAAAGATGACTAGTTGGCCATTGCCTGAACAGCATTTTGGACTAGATAGATTTTGTGCTGGTCTAGCAAGACTTTTTTAATGTTTTATGTATGCCTACTCAGGCACAAGCACTTACTCACCAGTGCTTAAAGGGGTTTACTCCCTAATAGGTATTTTGGGAGTAACACAATCCAATGTTTAGGATTCTGGCCTTGGGAATCTTAGATGCTGCCTCGATAGCTATAGTACAGTGGTGGCAAACCTATGGCATGCATGCCACAGCAGGCATGCAGAGTCCTCTCTGTCAGCACGCAAGCCAAGTTGCCCCAGCATTGACCCAGCAGCCAAGCATCCAATAACAGTGCACATAGGGCCCATCTGCATGCACAGAAAGGAGTAGCGGCACCAGGCAATGATGTCATGAGCCGTGACTGATTGGCCATGACTCATCCAAGCTTTTGTATGGCCAGACAGTGTGGTGCCAAGGGTATATAGATATAGATATATATTTGCTTGGACTGGCTGTGAGCTGTTTTTTTCTAAACTAAAACCTCAGTTTTCAGGTTTTATTGCAATGTTGGCAATTTGTGATAAATAGTTGGGTTTTGGGTTGCAGTTTGGGCACTCATTCTCTAAAAGGTTCACCATCACTGGGTTAGGGTTACAAAAATGAGGTGTCTTGGCATATTTTGATGGTTCGAATGTGTTTAGAATGGGCAGAAATGATGAGCTGTGCAGAAAAAGCTACTCAAGGAAGGTTTCTTCAAAATCACCCCTTTATTGGGGTTAGTGGAGTGCAGCAGGGTATGGTTAGGGCAGTGGTAGTGAACCTATGGCATGCGTGCCACAGTAGGCATGTGAGCCAAGTCACCCCAGCATCATGCCAGCAGCCAAGCATCGGATAACTGCACACATAGGGGCCATGCACATGCTCCGAAAGGAGTAGTGACACCAGGTGATGATGTCACGTGCCACAACTCATTAACTGCAACTCGTTCGAGCTTTCATATGGTCAGTCAGTGCACTGCCAAGGAGATAGATAGATAGATAGATAGATAGATAGATAGATATATTTGCTTGGACTGGCTGCAAGTTGTTTTTTCTAAACTCAAACCTGAGTTTTCTTGTTTTATTGCAGTGTTGGCACTTTGCGATAAATAGGTGGGTTTTGGGTTGCACTTTAGGCACTCAGTCTCTAAAAGGTTCGCCATCACTGCTATAGGATCATTCACAGTCCTTGCTCTGACCGTGGAGAAGTACTCCAAAGGCAGCTTTAGGATTCTGAACATGGAATGCCATTGCAGATGGTGGGGTCTTTCCATGCCAGCTCCGGCCCCAAGGTTACAAACTGACCTTGCAATCAATACTGGAGGGATGACAGAGGTAGGTGGATAGGGATTAGTAAGATATATAAAATCCTGGTGGTGCCTTTGGTTTCTCTCCTGCTAAGGCAGTGTAAAGTGTAAAAACATTTAGTCAAAGACAGCCATTTAAGATGGGAGAAGCACCAAGGTATCATTGACCTCATTCATTCTGCCTGCCATTGGATGCTTATATTCCTCCAAAGTCAGAAGGCTATGGGCTGCCACCCTTAATGTTTTAAGAAGGGAACACATTATTCCTTCTGGTTCTTGCTGTTTCAATATCGGAGAAGTTATGGTTTGAAGAATTACACTTTGAAGAGGAACTATGCTACTAGAAGCTACATCTAGAAATTATAGCAAAAGAAACACCCAAAATGTACATTATAAATGCCTTAGTATAGATTAGAATAGAAGATGAAAAAAGTTTTTGTAAAGGGTGGGCACTGTAAAATTATCCATAACCTTTACAAAATGATGGTGCTTGTCAAAAGAGCAAAATGTACTTCCAATCAGTTCCATACTCTTATCTTGGGGGGAAAAAGTATTCAGCAGCAGAAATACTCATTCAGAGCTTTTCTTCTTCTTCTTCTTTTTTAAAAGCAACCGTGCTTTAGTAGGGCAGCTGAGTTACAAAGGAACAATGCAGTGGGATTGCTCATCTGACAAAATGAATGATAGACCTCAGAATATAACACTGCCACCCCTATTATAGAAGAGGGCAAAGCCACTTCAATTCCAGCTAAAAATGCCTTGGGAAATAGAGTTCCCTGTTTCTTCCCTAACATCTTCAATACAAATGAATTTGACCATTTTATGTTATAATTTCATGCAGTCCTCCTTTTATTTTACTCTGTGCATTGTTCAAAGAAATGGCTTATTAACAAAACATTTGAATTTAACTGATGCATTGTTTCAACACAAACAAGACATGAAATGCCTTGAAACTTAATGAAATGTCTTGACGCAATAATTACATTTAAATGTTTCACTTTTGCTGGTGCATAAGCTGCTTTTACAGTTTTAATATAATGAGCCTTGCGCAAACTTTGCAAAGCTAAGAATGCAGAAACGTGTTCTGATCCTTTAAAAAATAAAGTCAATGAAGTAATAAAAATTCCACATTAGCGTGGAACCACCTTCAGAAAAGTTTTCAGTTCTTATCTTGTCATACTATAACATCATAAATAATCTCTTCCTGCCTCTCTTTATCAGGGCGGGAGGATACCACTGAAAAATATATAACAATTAAAAAGACAATGACAACTGTAACAAAAGTATTTTTGCTTAAGAACACATGTATGACTGTTGGATATGGTTATTTGCATAGATTCCTAGCTTAAAATTTTATGACCCTGCAGACAAATTAATCCCCAGCCCGCAGCTAATTGTAGGACTTTAGAATGAACCCATGTAAAATACTTCCTCTATCCCCAGAACTCGATTTCATCTACATGATTTTAACTAATTTCTAGCTATTGTCCTCTCCACAGAAATCTGATCCAATCTCACATCCCTTTCCAAAAGTTTAATGCAGAAAGCCTGAAATTTTCAGAAGCACAGGGTATCTGTCTTCCATTCACTTCATTCCCACCAGTAGGTTTTTCATGGTTTTCATTAATTCAAGGGTGGTTGAACTAAGCCCATCCTACAAGTGCCATCAGCCCCAGGACTTTGTGAACTGTAAAATACACAGAGGAGCACAAATTGCCCACTCTGATTTGATCCATTAAATGAGAGGTGCTAAAGAGTCTTTGCTTACTTGAAATTACCTCCTGTGTCCTGGAAGTACATTCCTATTTCAGAAATGTGGGGATGACTTGGGGGAGATGACCGAAGGTCACTGAGCTGAGCTGACATAAACCAAGAAAGAAAGAAATTGATGTCTGGAGATCCAAGTCAGCAACACACTTAAATAGACGGGAACCAGAGAAATCTGCTGTTCCTGCCCTATCTTTTAATCCGGTATGAAAAGCTGGATAATGATAGGGCTTACATTGCTGGAGCTGGAATGGAAAAGGATAGGTTCTCTCTCTGCTGTTCCCATGCAGGGCTGGAGAGTTCCTACCTAGCAGAAAATATGTAGCTGACTTTGCAGAAGTACTTTTCAAGAAGGGCAGGTGTCTGATCAGATCTTCCAGAGTGGGAAGGTGTCAGTGCCTTTTTAGTTATAGGAAACCTGCCAGGCATCAGGAAAGGAAAATACTCAGCAGGTGGCCTAGGTCTCACTGCAACAGCTAATGTATTATTATCGGTCAAACTAGGTAAGAAAGTTGCAAAAGTGGAAGAATAATTCACAGACACGGGAAGACTGCAGAGTGATGAAACAATCACCAGAAATTGATGACACAACAGCAGAGAAACAGCAGGATGAAGTCAGAACCAAAGAGGTTACGTAGCCTGAGTTAATTAAAGTAGAAGAGTGTTTTACACAACTCCAGACTGCAACATGGTGACGATGGTTTAAGCAGCAAATACACAGCAGAACAAACAAAGCCACATTCGAACCACAGAGAAGAGCTGATAGTCCCAATGTAATTAGAGCTCATTGCAGGTAATACAGTTCAGAAAAAGGGACTGAAATGCATCCCGTTGTTGAGATTTCCCATGACAAGAAAGACAGACAGACAGAAGCAAAGGTTGCCTTGGAAGTTCCCAATCCATGGAATTAATGTAGATCAAATGAGAGCAACCCTTTCCTCCATACTATTGGCTTATTTATACTTAGAATAGAGCCCCTAAGCTGCAAAAAGCACCAAACAGCTTCTTGTGTGTGGGTTCATGTGTGTGGTGATGCAGAAATCTCAATAAGGGAAAGGGTTCCTCCTCCCTTTTTATAACAGTCTGAATCAGGATCCCAAGACTTTTTAATGTGCTAAATGCAAGCATGGAACTCAAAGATGTATAAAAATACAATTGACTTTGACCCTTGGGAGAACAGGAGGTAGTATTGAGCTTTGTCTGGAACCTGCCTTGGAAGGCGAGGCAAGGACTAAAAGGTTAAATTGTTATGGGAACACAAAGCAATAAAAGATGCAACCAGGGAACTCGACTCATACCTGTGACTGAACTGAAACAGCCACCCCCAATCTGTGATTCCAATTTCATGTAATGAATTGAGGGGGAAGAGTTTAGGTGTGGTGCCAGGAACTGCAGTTCATTCCCAAACACAGTTTTGGAAAAGACAATTTACCATGACAGGGCAGATTCTTACCTTCCCCTGATCTTTTTAACACTTAAAAGGTCAAGTGACAGCTATTTCAGTAGCCAAAGCTTCACTCTGGGAATGACTCGAGGTAACAGCTGAAGCTACATTCTTGTAGTATAAGAATCTCTCCACCACAAATGCAGTGAGCAACCTCCCTCAAACAGCACAAACCCTTTCATGTCACCACTTCTCCATCCTGTGAGTCAAAATACCCCCCTTAAACTGTGCAAACCAAAGCTTAGGGAGAAAAAAGAATAGACCTCCTTCATCCCTACCAGGTAATCCAACTGGAAGTGCTGGATAATAGTGGCACTTATTTATCCAGATCTTGAAAGGGGTGGGAGGAAGCAGGCAGATCCTACTAATAAGACACAGAGTGCTACTAAAAGTTCTAATAACTTCTATATGCCTAACAAAATTAAATGGTAGAGTGTTGCTGTGCAGTGCTGAGGAAGAGCTGGGTACTCACCTTAAGTAAAAGCTGCAATTAGGAAAGGATCACACTGACTAGATGTGCATAACCAGAGGAAGCTGGTGATTTCCATGCCAGTGGGGCTCCTTTTCCATTGCAGCTTTTCTTTTCAGCTTCTTAGGGTCGTCATGTGATAAACCTATTTAATGTCAAGCCAGGAAGAAGTGGGACAACAGCCCACTTGAAGTTTCATCCTTGCCAGAAAAACATTCATTTGCTGTTCTGAGAGAAGGGTTAACAGCAGTGTGAGACCCCATGCCCCATCCTTCCATTTGAACCAGTTTGATCCAGCAGCTTAGCTCTGTGTGTAACTGCTTCACTGAGAGGCAATGAAAAGGGTCTAAGGCAGAAAAATGGTTGGGGGAAACACTGATATTAGTTGCAGCCTCACAGTGCTTGAGGCATCTTGCTGCAAGCACCTGTTGCAATGAAGACCTGTTAAAAACCTTGCTGGTGTCGCTTGTGCCTCAGTCAGAAAACAAACCGGATTCCAGACTCTGTGATGCAGTGCAGCTCCTAACCGAACTTCCCTGTACTTGATTTACAAGACTACTCCTGGGAAAAGGAGATCATATCAGGCCTGGCAGAAATAGGACTGATACACAGATGAGTGATGCAATGCCCAAGAAATTCTGCCTCCCTGAAAGGGAAGGGAAGGTGTCCAGATTATGGACAGTGCAAATGGTGAGACCAAGCTGTAGAAATTCAGGAGATGCCAAGTCAAGTGGTTGTGAAAAATCTTGGAAATAGTTAACTACCTGCAAAGATAGTTTTGCAAGGCCACCCAGCACCTGTGCTGCAAATGTCTCTGGATCACAAATGATTGCCATTTATGATGGGAATTTTTTATTTGTCATCTTGCTATCCTGTCCAATATCTGTCATGTGCACATTCTCTGGTGCGATTCCCAGGTGCTCACGAGAAGCTGACCATTTTGGTGGGACTCATAGCTCAGTGTCTGAGGATGATGGGGAATTGGCTGACTCAAAAGGGGCTCAGAGCTCGAACTCTGATAACAGAATTGTTGTTATAACAGACAGGCCCACACCTGTTGGCAGTTGCAACATGGGGTTCGGCAGGGCTCTATACTATCCCCTGTGCTGTTCAATATCTATTCGACATGAAACTGCTGGGAGAGGTCAACAGGAAGTTTGGGCTGAGGTGTCATCAGTATGCTTAGCTCCACCTCTCTTTCACATCTAATCCAGGTGAGGCAATCTCTTGGTTGAACCTGTGTCTAGGCTTGATAATGGACTGGATGAAGGTCAACAAACTGAAACTCAATCCAAAGAGGATGGAAATGCTGTTGGTAGGTGATTTGTATGACAGGTTGGAGGGCTATTACCCTGTCCTGGATGGGGTAACACTCCCCCAAAGGAAAGGGTCCTCCACTTGGGGGTGCCCCTGGACACAGGACTATCCCTAGAGGACCAGGTGGACTCAGTGTCCAGGGGTGCCTTCCTTCAGTTGCAGAGAATATATCCTACCTGGACAGACAGAGCCTGGCCAGTTACGCATGCACTGGTAACATCCAGATTAGATTACTGTAACGAACTTTAGGTTGGGCTGCCTTTAAAAACAATTCAGCAGATCAGACTGGTCCAAAATCAGGCTGCATGGTTAGCAGCAAGTGCCAGTCTGCAGACATATTTCACACCAACCATGTTTTTGACTAACTCTGAGCATTCCTACCCATTCTCCATGCTGGCTGAAGCTGATGTGCAAAACATCTGGACAGCACTGTCTAAAACAGCTTTTCACAACTTGATGCCTAACCTAAACATGCAGGCTGGTAATGATGCTAATTGCAGCCCCACACAAAGGGCATCAGGTTAGAGAAGGTTATTAATCATATGTACACCTGGCTGGATGTAAGACACTTTGGACTTGATGGGCTCTCCTTCTGAGGAGACATGCATAGGATCGTCCTGCTAAAAACTTCTGCAAGGGAATAGGAAATTGTATGATTGTGTAATAAATTATTGTGTATCAAGGGGTACATTAAGACATATGGGCTTTCTGTATAAGAGCATTTTAAGCAGAACTGTATGAAGTCAGATCTAGCATAGTTAATACAAAAGGCATATAACAAAGGTGTTTTTGTTTAATTATTAAAAGTTTCAGCTGGAGAGAAGAATGACACTGGCTTCTTTTTTGTTGAAAACAGTGGCCATTCACACACTGGCCCTCACTAAAAGAAAATAATCGCCCTGTGATTAAGGTTGTTGTATCACAACAAAAGGGGAACACAAAAATAATTTTCCTCATTCATTTTCAAATAACCTGTATACAACAGTATTAGATGCTGATGCAAAGTTTGATTACAAATGACTGAGTGCATAAAGAAGAATTCTCCATATTAGTCCCCAACATCATATATTTATCATTCAAGAAACAGAAAACATATATCTAAATTTGAAGTTTGCACAACTGTCATGATTAGGTACTCTGAACCTATTGTCATGTTTGCTCCAAAACAGTTTTGCACTTATTTTAGTGTTCCCTGAAAGATCACATACATTCTATCTTAATTCTGGGCATGCTAGATTAGCCTTTTCCAATCTAGGGCCTTCCAGCTGTGCCGGATGAAAACTCCCATCATTCTCCTGGAGGAAACTGGAGTGACCCTTTTTATCACTTCCCATGACTCAAGCCTAATACAGAAGTGTTCCTTTAAGCCCTGTGCATCTCTTCCTTCAGTGAAAACCAAGGAGACTTCCCAGGTCCTATCAACTCAGGCATCATCTAAGACAGGTGTCCAAACTTTTTGCAAGGAGGGCCAGATTTGGTGAGGTGAAACTGTGTGGGGGCTGACCATTCAGCCTGACATTCTTTGAACCATTAACATTAAATGCAAATGAACTATTTTATGGAAGACTAAACAAATAACTGCACTACTGTGAAGGGTGATACTGAGATCTCGACTGCATTATATAGGCCAGGTCTGGCTCAAAAACAGTGGTTTTGATGCACAAGATGTCACGCAGGTGAAAGTCACTTAGTCTCGTCCTCACGTGGTTCTTGTTAATGTTCATAACCAAGAATGTCTTCTTGCACAAGTATGTCAAACCAAACAAGCTCAGCATTTTCTTAGCAAATGTTCGAATCTCTTGGAACCTGTGTTTATCCAGCTGGCGGTAAAAGTTGACAAGAGGGAGCTGTTGGTGCCGACTGCGACACTTGGTGTCACACTGCAGCTCAATGAGCTCCAGCTGCAGGTGGTCTGGAGCGTCATCAGGGTCCAGAGAGAAAGGAGATTAAAAAAGCGTGATCTCCTTTTCAATAGCTGCAAAATCCCGAAAGCGCTGTTGAAACTCCTCAGCTAGAGATGAGATGTCTGCTTCATACCTCCTTAGTTGCGTACTCATATTGTTCTGTGGAAAACTGATCATTATTTCCTGCAGCGATGTGAAATGTGTGGTATTGGGCTGCGTTTGTGACAGGTGCCTTTGGAAAAGTAGCAGCTTGGTCCCAAAGGCTTTGATATGTGAATACAGTTGGCTTACCACTGCATTTTGCCCCTGAAGGCTCGTGTTCAGCACGTTCAGATGTCATGTTATGTCAACTAAAAATCCAAAATCAGCCAGCCAAACAGGATCAGATAGCTCTGGCATCGGCTGTCCCTTTTTTGCCAAGAATTGTCTGATTTCCTCCCTAAGAGAGTAGAAGCACTGCAGTGCAGACCCCCAACTGAGCCATCTTACCTCGTTGTGATACACAACATCTCTGTATTCAGCCTGGATGTCGAGTAGAAACTGTTGAAACTGGTGGTGGCACAGGGCTTTGGAGCGAATATAATTAATAGCCTTCATCACCGGTTTCATAACATGATCATATTTCAGATGTTTGGCACAGAGAACTTGTTGGTGAATAATACAGTGGAGTTTTATAGCTTTGCCTCCTTCTTTGCTGACTTTGTTACAGACTAGGGTTGAGAATCCACTTCGCTCACCAACCATGGCAGGTGCGCCATCCATAATAATCCCAGTGACTTTATTCCACGGTAGTTTCACGGCGGAACAAACAGAAACAAATAAATCTGTTCCTCTTGTTTGGTCCTTAAGGCTCTGGAGGTCAAGTAGCTCTTCACTCACGTTTATGTCATTGTCCACTCCTCTCAAAAAAATCAATAACTGAGCGGTGTCAGATGCATCCGTGCTTTCGTCGCAGGCTAACGAAAAAAAGTCAAACTCCACTCCTTTTGCCTCTGTCCCTTAATATCAGATGAAACGTCTTCAATTCTCTGTACCACAGTGTTACGAGCCAGGCAAACATTGGCAAACTCTTGCTTCTTCTCAGGACAAATTTTCTCCACCATTTTCATCACGCAGTCTTTAATAAATTCACCCTCAGTAAAAGGTTTGCAGTGCTTGGCAATCAGCATTGCCACCTCGTAGCTCACCTTTGTGACATTTTCATTTGACTCACGGGCTCTTGTGAAAAAGCGCTGCTGTGTCGTTAAAGCAGCTTCCAGTTCCTTCAATTTTTCACCGCGTTCGTTCCCAGTTAGCTTGTTGTAGTTAGCATGTTTCGTCTGGTAGTGCCTCTTGATATTAAATTCTTTGAAAACAGCCACAGTCTCTTGGCAAATTAGGCAGACACAGTTGTTTCGTATTTCAGTGAAAAAATACTCCAATTTCCACTTGTCCTGGAAGCGGTGCCACTCGCTGTCAACTTTCCTGTTTTTAGTTACAGTTGCCATTTTAGAAATGGGCACACAAGCCTTGTGTCACAAGGGTCACGCGGCGAGAGTGCTGACTCAGGTCTACTGCCATCTTCTGGTGAAATATAACCACCAGCCTTGAAGGAGCAGGAGGCAGCAGGGGACAGCTGCAGGAACCGCTGTGCAGTGAAGGGAAAAATGCTGGCCGGCGGGGAGGAGTGACAGGCTGAGCCGGCGGGGAGAAGAGGCTGCAGGCCGCTCAAAATTTGAAAACGGGCCGCAATTGGCCCCCAGGCTGGACTTTGGACATGCCTGATCTAAGACATCTCATAGAAACATGGACCACCAACTTTCACAGCTGAATTTCTGCCTGTATTTCCTGGCGGTAACTGAAGTAGTCCGCCATCCCATGACTCAAAGCTAACACACAGTATTGCACTAACCTTGGTACCATATTCCCTTCAGTGGGATTGCAGGAGTCTTTCCAACTCCAGTCAGGTTCTGCTTGATGGGTTGTTTGATGGGAGGGAGTTGAATCTGCCGGGGAGGCCCATTGTGAGAGTTGTCCTCATGTGCTACTTTTTCAGCACGATCCTGGGGCCCCGCTGCACTATCGCTCTCTACCCAGTACTCCCCCCATCCACCAGCCTGTGCCACTTGCTCTTTCCTCTTCTTAGCTACTAATAATATGAGGTAAATGGTGGGTTTCCCTCACTCCCAGTGTTCTAAATCAGCAGAGATGGGGCAGTGAGGAGCTACAGTGCATTGCACAGATTCTTGTTAGTCCCCTTTACTGTCAACGAAAGGCCCATTTTAGTCCTCACTTAGCCATGCAGCTCACTGTGTGACTTTGGGCACAGGGTTTTTGTTGTGAGAATAAAATGGAGAGGGGGAGATCCTTGTCAGCTGCCTTGGGTTTTCACAAGAGGAAAACAGGCAGGAGATACATGCAGTGTAATAGCAATAACATTAAGGAAAAAGGAAATCTTTTCTCTAGCATCTGAAGTTTTCAGAAGTATTGGTCAGACTCTTTAAATTTTATAAAGGCTGGAACAGCCCACTTCAGACATCATTAGAACACATGGGATGCTCACTTTATACATGTACCTTAACGTAATTGTCAGTGCTGGGAAGGTTTTAATAGAAAAATACTTTTTTGTGTTTTGCTAGCAGCTGTCTACACAACATCCCATTGATGAGGAAGGCCCCTTGCCTTTCCAGAGCTGCTTCGGAGGTGGTTTCAGGGGAAAAGAGGCCATGAGAATGTTCCCTGCTGGGAATGTCCTCACATTCACAGTTCATTCATAGGATACAAGCTATGGAGTCTTTTCCATATACAGTGGTACCTCGGCTCACAAACGCCTCTGTTCACAACCAAATTGGGTTGCGAACAGAAATTTCAGAAAAAAATTCCCTCAAGTCACGAACTCCACATCAGGTGACAATTGCGATCACTCCCGTCTTCCCTGCACGAGAGCAACCGCGATTGCACTTGGGTGGGGGGGAGAGGGGAGATGGCTGCAATGGTGCTTGGTGGGAAGATGGCCGTGATCGCACCCATCTTCCCTGCCTGAGCACGACCGAGCCCGTCTATGGCTGCGATTGCGGTTGTGCTCAGAGTGGGGGGAGGGGAAGATGGCTGCAGTCATGCTTGGGGTTGGGAGATGGCTGGGATCTGTGTTGTTCTTTGCCACTTTGCTTCAAATTTTACTGAACGAATTAACATTATTTACATTGAACCTTATGGGGAAATTTGACTTGGCTCATGACCAATTTGGGTCAAGACCAGAGTCCTGGAATGGATTAAGTTTGTGAGCTAAGGTAACACTGTACTGTAAAACTGACAATCATGTTGAAGATTAGGTATGACCAACTGACAATATGAATCTTTGAAGAGAGGTGGATTTAATTTCAGCTCATTACTAAACCAATTTATTCATAATCTTTGGAAGCTATTGATTTATATTTATTAATTGCATTTTGTTACTGCAAATTATTATTTTAAATGCTCTTCAATAACAAATATGTTTTGGTGTTAGTTATGATGAATATGGAAGAAACCATTTGTTTTTTGAATCTGTGTAGCAATAAAATTTAAAGGAGTAGAATGAACCATCACTAACAGAGCTTGCCTTTGCTACAGATCATATAAGGGGTGTAAGAAGGGAAGGATGCTCTCTCTGGACAACATACAAAAAGGTGGAAAAAATGATCTGCAGCAAGGAATATGACTATTCTAAGCTATACTCGTTTTTCAAATACCTGAAAAAATAAGTCTTGTGTAGCACATGAATGCCACGTGGAAAGCGGCATTCTATTTTCATAGCAATTTTCCTAGAAAGAAAACATGGCCAGCATGGTTTAAAGCATATCAATGATTTCTTCAGATAGCAGCTATTATTTTTAGTTCTTACAGTGAGTCTGCAGATGTGTAACCTAATTCATCTCTTGCCTTTTTTGCAGGGCAGATTTTTTTATCCATACTATCAGCAGGAAAGTCCTTGACCGAAGGAAGGAAGGAAGGAAGGAAGGAAGGAAGGAAGGAAGGAAGGAAGGAAGGAAGGACGGACGGGACAAAAGCATGTTCAATCTGCAAAAAAGAATATTTTAAAATCCAAACACCGTAGACAAATTCACTGCAGCTTTCAAAAGGGATGAGGCTCATCACCTTGGATCAGGAGCACTCATTTTCTCATTAGCTATTCTATATTAGTAAGAAAAAAGTCCTAAATTCAATTACTCTAGCTGGCAGGCCAATTTGTTTTTAACAACTACACTCTTTATGAGACACCTTGTACTGCAGTCATGGGGCTTTATTCATTTGAATCATATGGTTAGATGTAATTATAGCTGTCAATTCTTCTCTACTTTCAATAATACCGAAAATGCCTCACATTGCAAAGAAGATTCCATTAATGGGATTGATTCTGTCTTAATAGCCCAGGCTTGGGCATGTAAGAGTTTTTTTCCAGTCCAAGTACCAATTTGTTAGTCTAGCTTTCCTTCCTTCCTTCCTTCCTTCCTTCCTTCCTTCCTTCCTTCCGTCCTTCCTTCCTTCCTTCCTTCCTTCCGTCCTTCCTTCCTTCCTTCCTTCCTTCCTTCCTTCCTTCCTTCCTTCCTTCCTTCTTAGAAGCAGGCCATTAAAACTACAAGCTAATAAGAGGATGGAATTCTTACAACAAGCACAATACATAATTCAGATTAAATATTTTGTAATATGGTACTGTTGTTTCAAGTTGATATCACTGCTGTGAGATTTAAATTAATTGTATTAATAACCAGTGGGGGGAAATGTTCATGTGCAGCAGCACATGAGATTTTCAAAGCAACTCAGAAGCTGTAACTATGGAATCTATTATGTGCAAGTGTTGCATTGTTAGTTCAAGTAAGTGGATTTTATACAATGCATACTGAAAGGCCTTACAAACTGAGCTGTGAGCTTAAGATATTAAATCTTTACTGTACCAAGGTGAAGCAAAGATTTATGGGAATCCAAAGATCTTGAATACTTAACATTTTGCTTCTGGGTATAATCTAGATATGATAATTTGAGGGGACCTTGGTTTATTTAAGGTAAATACACCATCTTGGATACTTTGAAGGAGGAACATTTCAATTTTACAAATTTGCTATGGACATAGCTTATAGAAGGGTGACAGGCTAAAGTTTATTGGAATACAATTTCATTTTATGAGGGTTTCCAAGCAAATTGACTTTCAAATTTCTTTCACTGAACCTATGATTCATCAGTAATGGTTTTCTGTCTCACCTTTGGAGTGATAATTTTATTTATTGTATTTTTTTACTGGCATCCTAGGAAACCCACCTGGCAGTCATCTTCAAAACTGCATTATAAATAAAATAAGCAGATGCTTCCCCCCAGCCTGCTGGCTATCACTTCTATGCCATCAGCCTCCTAGAGAGTGTTAGCATTATCCAACAATCACCAAAAAAATGTTTCTATTTTAATGTGACATGGCTTTCTACAGCTGGAGCAGGGCACTGCCTATTCCACAATCATTCAAGGAGAATTACTATTTAACTGTGTTCAAAAAACTGTGTATATTTCTCAGACACCAGTATTTTCTATTCAAGCAACAGCAACAACAGAAATCTAGTGTGTGCTGGTGGTTTGTTTTTTGAATTTCACTCTTAAATAGATCAAAGTATTTTGATCATTGGGGTAAAAATTCCTATACCAATATCCTGAAAGCAAACTTTCCATTCAAGTGCAGCATTAGATACTGAGCAAGAAATTCTAGCGCTAGTTACTAGTGCTGTTGTTTGCTGAAAGTTTTAGTACTTTCTGAGTTTGTTTTTCAGAATTTGTCCCTAGAGGATCCCAATAGAAAAGGGGAAGGGAGAAAGGATTAAAATGGAAGGAAGAGGGAAAGAGGAGAAAAGCTGAAAGCAGAAGCGGGATGTGGATAATGAGATGCATTGTTTATGTTTATGTTTATGATAATAAGAGAGCCAGTGTGGTGTAGTGGTTAAGAGCATGGGACTGGGACTCAGACAATCTGGGTTCTAGTCCCCGCTCGGCCATGGAGCCAACTGGGTGACTTTGGGCCAGTCACAGGCTCTCAGCCCAACCTGCCTCACAGGGTTGTTGTTGTGCGGATAAGATGGAGGAGGAGATGTAAGCTGCCTTGAGCCCTTTGTAGGAAAAAGGCAGGATCTACATCGAAAAATAAATAAATAAATAAATAAAATGATCAAGGTTCAGCTATGGTCCCTGCTGCCAGGAAAAGGATGCATGCCTGGCCAGAAACAGCACATGTAACATTGTGCTAAAATTGCCAAACCACAAAGAATGAAGAACTGGGGGTTATTTTTTAGAGCCTTCCAGAGTTTTCTGGCTTGCATGGAAACCATCCCCCAATACGAGGGCTTTCTCCCTTCAGACGGTCTCCTTCACAAGGAGAGAGCACAGGACATGAAGAAGAAAAGGGAAGGAGTTTCCCTCTCCCTCTCATCATGTGTTTCTGCTTCACAACACCCAAACAGAACTTTCATTCGTGTGAAATTGCTGCACACATTTGTGCAGGTCTCCTGGAATGTCTCCTGGGTTTAAACGGTATATTTCTTCAATTTCTATACTTCCCATTAGTCAAAACGACTCTCGGAATGGTTTACATAATCTAAATACACAAGCAAGCAACAGAACAATACATTAACATCAGAATAAATAATACATGAACACAATAGCAACAATAAAATGCCCGCGATAAGCCCAGCGCAATTGAACTTAATTGTTTCAAGGTTACAGTAGCAATAAAATACAGAAAGTGTAAAATATACAAAATAATATTTTAAAAGAATTCAAATTATCAACTGTTAAAATCTTAGATGAATTTAAAAGATTTACCTGGTGCTGGAATGCATAAAGAGTGGGCAACTCACCTCCTTGGGGAATTGATTCCATACTTGGAGTACCACCACTGAAAAGGCCCTTCTTTATTTCCTTTAAAGGTGGCTCTCTGGGGAGGATCTCAGAGAACAACTCAGGAAAGTCCAGATAGACATATATGAGAAAAGGTGTTCCTTTAGATAGCCTCTCCCCAAGCTGTTTAGGGTTTTAAATATTAATGTAAACACGTTGAATCAGGCCTGGACTTCAATTGGTAACCAGTGAAGATGGAAGAGGACAGGCATAACATATTTACATCAGCCAGTTCCCATGAGCAGCCTTGCTGCCCTACTTTGAACCAACTGAAGGCAGCCTCACATAGAGTGTATTACAATAATCCAAGCAAGAGTTTATCAAAGCATAGGTCACTGTTGAATGGCCCTGCCTGTCCAGAAAGGATCATACGAGGGGCGTTCAATGTATTCTCGGTATCAGCATGAAGAAAAAGGAATAAATTGAAATAATTTTTATTTTTCAATGTAATCCCCCATAACGTCAATACACTTATTACATCTAGAAATTAACTTTTCAATTCCCTGTAAAAAATATCCTTCCTCCTTGTCTAAAAAATGCGCATTAATTGCCGCCTTGAGCTCTTCATCATCAGAAAATCGCTTTCCACGAAGTTCTTTGTTTGAATTCAGGAATAGGTAGTAGTCACTGGGGGCCACGTCCAGGCTACAGGGTGGGTGGTTTATTTCTTCAAAACAATAGTCTCGCACAGCAGCCTTTGAAACACGCGCCATGTGAATGGGCATGTTGTCGTGAAGAAGCAACAAACCTGCGGTCAGTTTTCCCCACCTCTTTTCTTTAATCGCTTCTCTTAAATTACACAGAGTGGTTGCGTAAGATGCTGCGTTTATGGTTTCAGCTTTTTTCGTGTACTTGATCAATAAAATTCCCTTTGAGTCCCAAAACACTGTGGCCATGATTTTTCTGGCTGATGGAATGACTTTGAATTTCTTCAGAGGGTCAGCCCCCTTTTTATGCCACTGCATGGACTCCTGCTTATTTTCAGGGTCATAGTGATGAACCCAGGTTTCATCTCCAGTAACACTCCGGTCGAAAATACTCGATGGATCTTCACCACAGAGCTCTAAAAACTCCCTACAGAACTCGACTCACACTTGTTGCTGAGGCGCCATGAGCATTCGCGGCACCCATCTTGCACAGACCTTTGAAAGGTTAAGATGGCTATGGAAAATAGTAAATATGGTACCAATGGATAGGTTTGTCATCTCTCCTAACATTTTGATTTTTATTCTGGCATCTACCAATACAAGTTTCTCAATTTTTTTCACATTTTCTTTCGTAGTGGCAGTAACCAGCCCACCCGAGTGAGGGTCGTCTTCAATGCTTTCTCTGACGCTTTTAAATTCACTTGACCACTTTTGAACAGTAGATAATGAAGATGAAGAGTCCTAGTAAATGGCCATCATCTCTTTGTGAATGATTTTTTTTACCTTTTCCTTGTTTTGTAAGGAACTTAATCACAGCGCGGTGCTCGATTTTCTTCAACATTGTCGCGTCAGTCATCATGGTCATCTTTCACTGAGGATTACTAGGGAACTAATGATCACACTTATTTGAAATTTTGAATGCATACCCTCAGATAGTGTCATTAGCTAATGAAATAATTAAGTTACCCACATCAGTAGCAAATCAATCTGATACCGAGAATACAATGAACGCCCCTCATACTTGGTAAATCAGCCTGAGCTGATAGAAGTTGCTCCAGGCCACCAAGACATCCTGTAACTCCAGTGACAATTTAGGGTCGGGGAGGACTTCCAAACCTTGTCCTTTAGAGGGGGATGCAACTCCATCCAGGACAGGTTTAATGTTACCCAACTGGACAGATAACCCTTCACTGACAGCACATCTGTCTTATTTGGATGCAGTGTCAGTTTATTGGCCCCCACCCAATCTATTACCAAGCCCAGACACTAATTTAGAATGGCCACTGCCTCACCTGGATTTGGTCAAAGGTAGAGGTAAAACCAAGTATCATCAGCATTTTGGTGACATTTCAGGTCACACCTCTGGATAACCTCCCCCAGCATTTTCATGTAGATACTAAATTGCATGGGGAAGGGGGTAAAATAGAGCCCATAAAATAACTTCTGGAACTGGCCAGTCAGGTGGTGGGCTCTCCAACACTAGAGACATTCAGAAAGAAACTGGACAGCCATCTGAGTGGGATGGTGTAATGTAGTGTCCTGTAACAACAGGGGGTTAGACCCAGTGGTCTTCATGGCCCCTTCAACTCTACTATTCTATGAGTCTAGGAAACCACTGCCTCCAGCCTCTAACGCAGCCAGCCTAACCACAAGGATACCATAAACGATGGTATTGAAAGCTGCTGAGAAGCCCAGCAAAACCAGCATGGTTCCACTCCCACATCTTTCTCCCAGCAAAAGACATCCCACAGAGTGGCCAAGGCAGTCTTTGTTCTGAAAAAAGGCCTAATGGCTAATGGATCAAGATGATCAGTTTCACCCAAGAGATCTTGGAGCTGTTCAGATAACACCCGCTCATACACCTTGCCTAAGAAGGGAATTGGCCACCAGCCCGTAGTTGTTAACATATTTTGGGTTATTTTTTTTCAGGAGTACTTTAATTACCACATGCTTAAAGAGTCTGGAACCACTCGCTCGCTCTTTCAGAGAGGCATTTACAGCCTCCTGAATCCAGGTATGCATCCCTTTCTTACTCAAAGGCATGATGGGCAAGGGTCAAGTACACAGGGTGGTGGGCCAAACCTGGCAAGTGTCTTGTCCAGATCCTCAGGCCTCAGTAACTGTAATTCATCCAATAATGTTAGACCAGGTGGATGACTCTACCAATGGTAGAGTCATCTACCATTCTGGATGACTCTACCAGGATGACTCTACCAATGGAACTGTATTAAATCTAATTCATGGTGAATCCAAGTGACTTTACCGTCAAACATGTTGTGCAAATTCATCACAGTGAGTTACTGCAATTTATTTCTCTGGTCCATGAGCCACTTGGAAAAGTTCCACTGAATGGCACAGAGAGTATACAATGCTGGTGGAAAAGAATAACCTCTTTGCCTTGGAGTAGGCTCAGTAATGGGCTCTAAGCTATGTCTGGTCTGACTCAGCAGTTTTCCTATTTATCAGCTAAAGATCCAGAAAAACAATTACATCATGTCCAATGGCACCAAGAGTAGGATGTTACATGGTCACCTTTGAAATAGAAAACTCAGCATGAGGTGCCTTTGTCCTCCTATTTTTGCATAATTAAGGTACTTTATGACTAAGTTGTAAAGTTTGCTAGAAAGCATAATCATTTCCAGGATGTGATACGGAGAGAGAGTAGTTGGAATGTACTGTTCATTAACCACTCTCACCATATTAATTTTTAAAATCCCTCAACATAATCACATGAATTCACCCTTTAATACCCACTTTTCTTTCTCTTTGTCTGAATAGGTTTGATACATTTCCTTTGGAATGAAGTCTTTCCAATATGTTTCCCCAGTATTCAAAAACACTTCTTGTAGCAAACGACCTGGCATTCCCAGCAAGCTCCTACAAGTGAGAACATTCCCTGAGTATGGTTTGGTTCATGTAATGAAATCCCCAACAAGGAAGAGGTGGTTTTATTGATTTCCCACTTTCCCAGCATGTCAAGCCAAGGTATCTTCACTACTTTTTGTGTTGAGCAAGGTGCAGTGCTGTTCCCCACAATGAAGCTTTGGGAGAACTTTGTTGCACACACATTTTTATATAAGGATTATAATTAGACTCTCGTTGCAGAATATCCTATCAAGCTGGTGCCAACCAGGTAGTATCTGTCCCATGAATTTAACTCACTTTTCTCTCTTTTTGTAGATAAGAAAGTAAATTTTCAACAGTTTGTTGCTCTTGCATAGGTCTTTCCAGTGAAATGCTCCGCACTTTTAAAAGTAAAATGTGCATTAGTTAAGGGGGACATCATGTTTTGCATGCAGACATCCCAGACTGGCATCTATGCTTGAAAAGAGAACCTATCCTCCCAAGATCCTGGAGAACTGCTGTTAGGGTAGAAAGTCAGTGTACTAGATGGGCGCATAGTCTAGTGTGAAATAAGATAGTCTCCTATGATATGGAGAAGTCATGAAATTACTTCTTAACCAGAAAGATTAAAAGAAGTCAGTGTGGTGTAGTGCTGAAGAGCATGGGACTAGAACTCAGGAGATCTGGGTTCTAATGTCCACCCAACCATGAAGCTCACTTTGGACCAGCGGACGACTCTCAACCTAAGCTACCTTGATGTGAAGATAAATGAAGAGAAGGTGGAAGATGATTATCTTCGCTTTCTTAAAGAAAAAAACAGGATGGAAATATAATAAATTTAAATAATAATTGAATTTGCTGCTTAATAGAGAAAAAGTTACTTTCACTATTTCAGAGCAGGCAACTGGAAACCTACAGCAAAGCTGAAGTGTATCTGTGACTCCCAAAGGGAGTGTTGCTACTCAGCACTCTACCCCAGCTGGAACAGTGCTGTTCAAGGCTCACAAAGGACAGTACCCCCACCCTGAGTTTCCCCCATTCAACCCTATGATTTTATGTGAATTGAATTGGTTACCAGATGAGTGCCTGAAACATGGAAGTTTCCTTGGCACGATATCTCCAGACATGGTGTCACATGTCTATTCCATGAAAAGACATGTCTTGGACTCAAGTCCACTGTGCCACTGGTAGCCATCCCGCTCCATGAGAATGGTGAAGTGTGAATCACCATACCACGAAAGATACCACATTCATATTGCTTAAATAACATATCTCTTAGGGTATGTTCCTTAACAATTGTGATTCCCCAGCATATTTGTTGTTGTTTTAAATTAAAATTCTATACCACCCATAGCTGACGCTCTCTGGATGGTTCACAACAAATGTATTTAGTTTTTGTGTTACTGAACATGGAAACCCCTTAACACATATGTTTTCTACAAAAGGTTTTTGCTAAGTTAATTTCTCTTTTTTATTAACATGATCCAGGCTTTACAAACATCATCCAGAGAGAGAGAATAAGGAAGTATTCAGCCTCAGTAATGGTGTAGTTGTATAAAAGTCTATGTAGAAATAAATCCTATTATGTTCAGTGATCACTTCCTCTAAGATAAGCATTTACAGAACTGCAGCCTAAATTAACGGAACACAGTAGTTTGTCAAACAGATTCTTCTTTTCTGTTTGGTCATCTGCATGGTTGTCAGTCATAATTAAGTATAAAAGTCCATGGATGAGTCATACCGAATGCACACTATTGTCTTCTTTTTGTCTTGCAGAAAGACCAGCAAAATACGTACAGGTTTGGCTGGTTTCAAAAGTCATTGGTCTTTCCATTTCAGGGAAAAACAAATGATAAAGAAAATCCAGTCAAAGTGCATTAACAACACATTTCTATAACGTGTCAACTCAGAACTAGGCCCCACTAAATGGTATAGGATTGCAGTCTGAGTTTTGACTAATTTAAATTAAAGACTTATGCACACGCTTAACAACTTCGGTTAAAACCAATCAGACTCCAAGTAATTGCACTAGACTTTCTTCTAAATCCCATTTATTTCAATGAGAGGAAGTTAGGTACATACAAAATTCTGTCCCAGAAAAAAACAGTTCAATTTTAAAGTGCTTAAATGTGGCTATATTGTGCTCCTTTCAATATTAAGGTCAAAATATTTATTTATTTTTCGATTTATATCCTGCCTTTTTCCTACAAAGGGCTCAAGGCAGCTGACATCTCCTCCTCCATCTTATCCTCACAACAACAACCCTGTGAGGTAGGTTGGGCTGAGAGTCTGTGACTGGCCCAAAGTCACCCAGTTGGCTCCATGGCCGAGCGGGGACTCGAACCCAGATCGCCTGAGTCCCAGTCCCACGCTCTTAACCGCTACACCACAGTGACTCTGCAATGAAACAAGGTGAAGTATCACAAATATGTAGTGGAGATTCAAACCCAGATAATAGTTTTATAGTGTATGATCAAAGGAAATTTATTATCCTTGTGAATTTCCTATTCTTCTTCTTTTAATTCTGCAATTCTTTTAATTTATAGAGATCAAAATACATTTCCTAGAAATGTTATTTTTAAATCAAGGTGTTGAATTATTTTTAAACAGCCAAGTCTTCCAGAGCTCTCAAAATAGTAAAGCAGTGATGGAAGAGTTCAGAATACTAGCCTGACATTACATAAATATGAGCAATTATTAATATACTCAGTATAAATCACCAGAAAAGGTTTTCTTGATAGCTGCAATCTGTTCCTTCACAGATATCTGGGCACAATAAATATGCAAAATATTTTGGGAAAAAACCTTGCTTCAATAGCATACATATTTATTTTATATTTTGCTGTAAACTTTGCCTCAAGGTGTGATTCTGACTGTTGCTGGTTGAAGAAGGGGAATACCTCTTTATGGGCTCCTAGCATTTAACTCCTCAATTCGTTTTAGTAAGACATGATATTGTCATTCCCCACATCTGAGCAGGGACATCTGAGGCCTGCCTGGCCTTCATCTGCCAGAATGTCTTCCCCATTCATTTAAATGGACCAAAGTACAAGTCAATGTGGATGTGCACTTTCTATTGAAATAAATGTCATCCTTTCTGACGTCGTTATGTGCCATCAAGTCTTCTCCAACTTATGGCAATCCTATGAATGAGAGCCCTCCAAAATGTCCTGTCCATGACAGCTCCATTCATCCTCCCAAGCTCAAGGGTGTGGCTTCCTCTGTGGTTGTGATCCATCCTGTATTTGGTTTATCCTTTCATCTTCTGCCTTTGGCTTTCCCTAACCTGATTGTCTTCTCCAGGGAGTCTTGCATTCTCATTATGTGTCCAAACTGTGACAGCATCACTTTTATCATTTTAGCTCCTAAGGAAATCTCTGATTTTATCTAGAGCCCACTCATTTGCCTTTCTGTTGATCCAGGGTATTCGGAAAGCTCTTATCCAGTATATTTTGAATGCATCAATTTTCTTCCAGTCATCTTTCTTCATTGTCCAGCATTCACACCCATACATTGTGATTGGGAATGCAATGGTTTGGATGATTTTGACCTTGGTCTGCAGTAAAATGACCTTACACTTGGTTATCTTTTCTAGTTCCTTCTTTGCTGCCCTTCCAAGTCTCAGTCATCTTCTAATTTCTTGGCTTTACTCTCCCTTTGAATTGATGACTGAGCTGAGGTATGTGAAATCTTGCACAATTTTGATTTCTTCATTATTAACGAAGATGTTCTGTAATTCTTCTGTGGAAGTGATTTTTGTTCTCACAATATTCAGCTACAGTCTTGCTTTTGTACTTTTTTCCTTCAGTTTGATCAGGAGTTGTTTCAAGACATTGCTGCTTTCTTCCAGTAGTATGGTAATACCTGCATATCTTAAAATAGTTATGTTTCTTTCATCAATTTTCACTTCTTATTCTGATTCTAATCCATCTTTCCTTGAATGCACATCTAAATGCATGTAGAGCCTTGTGCTCTACTCTGCAAGGGAAAATGTACTTGAAAGACTACAGAGTCCAAGATATTACCTTTTAAAAAGATAAATAACCACAATAATGGAAAGAAAAAACCATGAAGTTTCCCAGTAACAGGTGTTACTTTCACAGCAAACTAAGCAGTTCTAAGACTGTTCACAGTTGTCCTCCACAATTTTTTTGTTTGTTTGTTTTTACTATTTGAATTCTAGCAACTGTTTCTAAATACATACATATCAATTTGCACATACAAATCTATGTCCCATTTTGGAGATGTATAACTACTCTGCTGAATATCTATGGATCTCTGAATTGGAGCAACTGTCTTCTAACTAGAGGAACACCTATGTTTGGGTGATAAAGAAATGTAATAAATGGCATTAAATTATATTGTTTCGCAATTCTCTCAGGATGGCTTGAGAGGAAGGCTTATGGGGAGCCGCAACACTCCACATATTTCCTCAAAGAGTGTGTGTGAAATATAAATTTAAAATAGCTTGAGAATAAATGAAAGGGAAGAAAAAAATACAGCTCTGTTTATTCTTTCTCTCACATACACTCCTTCTCTAACCCCATGCATAGTCTTTTCCTGGATATGAACAACGGATTTATCAGATAAACAAGATAATATGTAAAATAACTTGTAAAATGTCCTTTCTGCCCCAATCATTTGGTGTGCTACCCACCCTTCCAGAAATGATTCACTACTTGTAGAAAAATAAACAATCCAGAAAAATAAACAATTTCTTCCATGCATAAGAGTACCTGGAAAGGGGCTTTAGCCACCTAGATATATATTTGGTTTGCTAAATTTAAAAATGATAATCCAAGAAGTAAGATTTTAAATAATAGAAGCTTCTTTAATTTTAATAGTATTTTGAAAAATAATTGAGTTCTAAAACAAACTTTGTCAGCTGAGCTCAGATATTCAGATTTTAAATGCTATAATAATAAAACTTTATATTCAATTTTTCACTCTCAATTACACTACATGTATGAATAAATTTACATTAATACCAGCACTCTATGTGCATCGAATAAGGAAGTGCACAAAATTGCATTCATTTTGCCATTAGAATAATGGCAAATTAGAATATAAATTTCTAAAATTATTAAAATCTATAAAAGCCAGTTCCTAACCTTGCCATGACCAAGTGACAAAATCCAGGAAAGCTTTTGTGATTTTGAAAGAGCTTCAATAAGAACATGATTTGGGGTGAATCCTACAACTTCAGAAAAAATATTAAAACTAGTTTCATATCACCCTATAATTTAGCAAACCATACACTAATCCAGCTAGGGTTAACAACTCCACAGTGGAAATTGTCCTAGCATAAACAATCCATGTGTATATTAACATAGACTTTTAGAAAAGATTGCATGGATAATAAAGCATCACAATCAGTTTGTAAGCATTGACAATTATCAGCCTGATGGTGTAAATTAGTGACCTAAGTGAAGCATAGAAGAAATAATTAGTTATAGGTCACACAATGTCAACTCTCAGCATTCAGATGTACCATTGTGTTATTTTCACTGAAGCAGGCTCTCAGAACATTCTCTTATTAGAGATGGATGTGGGAGGCAGTTCAAAAGCAAGGTTCTATCATATGATAGCTGATTCATTCAACAAGAAAAATTAAAAGACAGACAGGCAGGCAGGCAGGCAATCACTTTCATTTGCACAATTCATTTGTGGAGAAACTGTACAACTGTAAATTTGGGAAAGGCTTCTCCCAAATGACAGGACCTCCCACTAATTAATCACCTCTGACTGTTAACCAACAAAGATATAGCCCTATTCAGAAATCTGCTTTCTCATGGGAAACATAGGAAGATGTCTAATACTGCCTGAGGTCAATGGCTCAATATTGCCAATGGCCTGAGCGTTGGCAGTGCTCCACATTTTCATGTAGGAGTCTTTCCTGCCCTACCTGGAGTTGCCAAGAATTGAACCTAGCACTTCCTTTTGCAAAGCATGAGATATGCCACTGAGCTGCAGAGTCCTTCCTCAGATACACAGGCTATAGATATCTCCCATGTACATATATGGAAATTATTTTATTCTCTATTAAATCCTACTGTGAGGATCAAATTGTTCTCATAGAATCTCGGTTCTCACTACAATGGTGGATATGGAATTATGGTCAGATGGTGGTCGAACCTGGACCATCACCAATTGCCTCCCCTTATTACCCCATTTACAAGAAGTAATTTTAGGGCTTTTGATGTCAATGAGGCTATATCAGAAGTCAGAAACTTGTTTTAACTTAAATTTTCTGGTGCTGCTAGTTTCTGGATTAAGAAATATTCTGCCCATTTGTACTAAAGAGGTTAAAAAAACTTGACTTATACTTATACGGCTTCAAAGCAAGGTTAATGGAATCTCTGCAGGAGTCCGCATGTTAATATGATTTTTACAATCATCACTGTATTAATATCCTTATTTTAAACTTCTACATAACAGATTAATTAAACATTGTGCACCACTGACTTTTTGCTCTTGCTGTTGTGATAAAAGATTGCCTAATGAATTTTTCTTGTAGGCATCTTCTCAATTATTGTGTTTCCCTTGCCTAGAACAATACATAAGGGAAAATATTTTCGATCCTTTTCATGTAATTTAGACTATTGAGTGATTCTTGTTTAATATTAAAGGTGACTGCTCTTGCTCTTTTTCACATAAATCATGGAAAGTCTAGGTATATCTTGGCCTTATATTGATTTTACATGTTCTCAGGATGCATGTTCATGTCACGTAAACATTCTTTACACAAGAATGCAGAAAGCTGGGGTGGAGAGAAGTAGCACTTTTGCTGCATTAGACCATTTAAAAATTAAACTGGTCATCCATTCCAAAGTAAAATGGGGTCCAAACTGTTTCTATTGGTAGGCAAGGTATAGCAGACATAAAATGGAATTCTTATTTGTAAGTGCTTCCTGCAGAAAATATGGGTTTCTTTTGATTTCAACAATTTACACTTGTAGAAAACTGCTATATAAACCAGTCTGACTTACTGACACTTTAAACAATGGGACACATTTTATGACCACATTTAAATACATTTATGGGAATTTGCCCCATCACAGCATTTAATAAACTTTCTAACGGAAACTTAGAATAGCTGAATAGAATTTCTAAAATACATTCAGTTATATTTCTAGTGTGCAGTGCTACTTTGACATTCATGGCACAGAGATTATTACTACAGTACTACTGATGTGCCGTAATTGCCACTTTTGAGGTAGAAGTTATAATATGGATAAACTTTGGATTAGAACACTCTTTGATATTTTCTGCTCTCTTAAATTATCTACCTGTTTCTTGGAAATTAAAGCACGGGAAATGCAAATGGTTTTTCTGTATCCTTTTGCAGCTGAACGATTGATACTACAGCATTAGAATGATAAATGATTCCAAAAGTGTATCAAAGACTTCACTTTCAATATTAGATGAATTGACATAAAATTGCCATTCTCAAATGGGTGACTATTTGGTCTAGCTTTGTTCAGACTTACGTACCATTGATATATCTACATTTATGCAGTTATATTTAATTTGGCATATAAACAGATGCCAATTTCAGACACATTTTTCATTTTTCTGTTTGGATTTCAATTTGTTTTGGTTTTGTGAAATTAACAAAAAAAAGTAAAATAAAATAAACTCCAGTAGCAGTCCTGAAATGAGCAGGACTGCTATTTTCAGCCAAGCTGCCTTTTACACAGAGAAAGAGTAAATACTGCTGTACAGGAGAGGAATAGTAGAAGCTTATATGAATTACAGGTGCTTGCGGGGACAGGGTTGGCTTTACCCCAGTTTACACCAACATGATGGCTGAGCTTTTCATTGTTTATAATTTTAAATGTTAAGGTTACACAGTCCTTTGCTGCTGGTCACACCTATTGACTCCCAACAAAAGCAGGTTGCTTACCTGTAACTGATGTTCTTCGAGTGGCCATCTGTGCATTCACACATATGGGTTGCTGCGCCTGCGCAATGCCTAGGCCGAAAGATTAGAAAGCTAACGGTTTTTGGGAGGAAAACTCCGCTCCCCTCCCCCTTCATGGTATAAATAGAGCAGAGTGTCCGCCATTTTACTCAGTCTTGAAGACCGCACGTTCGCCCTCTAGAGGTTAAGAATAAAAGTAATGAGAAAAACACAATTATATCCGAACGGTACCAATGTGAATTATAGTACGGTACCGAGAACAATATCTAGTCAGCGATATAACCCAACGGTACCGATGCAATTTATAGTATGGTACCGAGAAAAACGAAAAACCGAGTGGGGCCGGCGGGTGGGTTGTGTGAATGCACAGATGGCCACTCGAAGAACATCAGTTCCAGGTAAGCAACCTGCTTTTCTTCGTCGTGGCCTCTGTGCATCACACATATGGGTGATTCGCAAGCTTACCACAGTTGGAGGAGGGAGGTGTCGTCAGCGAAGAACGGATGAGAGAACAGCTCTACCAAAAGAGCACTCTTGTCTGACACGTACATCAAGCCAATAGGGCTTGGCGAAAGTACATGAACCAGCCCAGATCGCAGCCCTGCAGATGTCTTGCACCGAAACCCCTGCGGCAAAGGCGGACAAGGTCACTACTGCTCGTGTAGAGTGGCCACTTAGAAGGACAGATAAGTCTATTTTCGATAGCTGATAAGCCAGGACAATAGTCTGGACGATCCAATTAGAGAGTCTCTGAGATGATATCGGTGACCCCTTTTAACGCTCAGAGTATTTAACAAAAAATCTATTAGTAGTACGAAAAGATTCAGTGCGGGATCTGTAAAAGGCCAAGCAACGGCAAACATCAAGCGTGTGTAGAGTACGTTCTATTGGGGTCAACTGCGATGGAAAGAACACCGGCAGAACGATGTCCTGATTCAGGTGGAACGGTGTGGCCACCTTGGGTAAAAAGGAGAAATCCATCCGAAGGACGACTTTTTCCTTATGGAAGTTCAGAAATGGTGAGTCTATGCGGAGAGCACAAATTTCGCTAGCTCTCCGTGCTGATGTAGCTGCTACGAGAAAGGCAGTTTTCCATGACACCAGGCATAAGTCCACAGTTGCTAAACGCTCCAACGGTGGTTTGGTAAGCGCTGGGAGCACTACAGAAAGACTCCACGTTGGCATGGCAGGGCAAATAGACGGATGTAAATTTTGTAGTCCCTTAATGAAACACCAAACCAGGGGTTGAGAGAAGACTGATAATCCATGGATAGTGCCACGATAATGGGATATAGCGGCTGCATAAACTTTGACGGATGATGGTTTAAGTCCTCATGGTGCAAATGCAAGGGAAATTATAAAATATTAGTGACTTAAGCCGTTCCAGGGGAAAAGGAATGGCACTCTGCAAAAGAGGAGAATCTTCTCCATTTAGCCGTATAGAAACGACGAGTGGATGGTCTCAATGCAGATTTGAGAATCGCCTGAATTTCTCTGTCCGTAGGCATCGGTACCATGGCAGTTGCTGTCGAATCCGAAATCGGGGCCGCATATACCATCTGTTGAGTAAGGTCACCTGTAGGGTGAGGTGTCCCCGGTACCGACTCAGTGGCGTGAATCAGGTGATCCGCCATGCCGTCAGCTTCAGAGAGAGTATATCCGGATGACGGATTGCTCCTCCTTGTTGTGTTAACACATGTGGAAGAGTTGGTAGATGAAGGAACGTTCTTCTGGACAGCAGCAAAAGAGTGGCAAACCATGGTTGTCTTGGCCACCACGGAGTCACTAGTATCCCCGTGGCATTGTCATGGGCTCTTTTCGCCACCACTCTTGTCAGGAGTGGGATCGGGGGAAATGCATAAAAAGTCATGTTGCTCCATGGGACCATAAGAGCATTCCCCATTGATCCCGGCCCGATGCCCACTCTGGAACAGTATAGGGCACACAGGCTGTTCTCTCGAGTGGCTTACAGGTCCACGTCCTAATAACCCCACAAGTGGAAGAGTTTCTCACAAATTTGTTTGTCCAACTCCCATTTGTGGATTGTTGACATCTGTCTGCTTAATGTATCTGCTTCGACGTTGTCGGTTCCAGCCAGGTGAACTGCCATAAGCACGATGTTCCTCGGTATGCACCAGTCCCAAATGTCCATAGATAGGCGTGCTAAGGCTGGGGATTTTGTACCCCCCTGCTTGTTGATGTAGAAAACTGCCGCTATGTTGTCTGATGCAATTTGGACAACTTGACGGCATAACACAGTCTCGAAAGCCTTGAGGGTGTTGAAAATCGCCAGAAGTTCCAGAAAGTTGATGTTTCCTTGCCTCTCGTCGGTTCCAAGTACCTTGGACCCGAACTCCCGAACATGCCACACCCCATCCAAGGAGGGATGTGTCAGTGTACAGAGTTGTCGTTGGCCGAGGTGGTCAAAACGGGGCGCTGATCGACAGGTTGTCTGTGATGGTCCACCACGTTAAAGTGTGAAGGATTGCAGATGGAATCCAAATCGGCTTGGTGGCAGGATCTTGTTGCGGTTGAAAGGCAGCGTTGAAAAACAGTTGTATGGGTTGCATACGTAGTCTGGCATACGGGACAATGGCAATTGCAGCAGCCGTATGCCCCAGTAGTCTCTGAACGGATAAGGCTGGGACTGTTCCGTGTAGCCGAATCCAATGAATATGGCTGCATAAGGCATTCTGATGTTCCGGTGGGAGGAAGGCTTTTTCCTTTGTCGAATCGAGTCGTGCCTCGATGAAATTGATGACCTGCGTGGGAATAAGGGACGATTTGTCACGGTTAATGCAGAGACCGAGAGCATCGAGTAGAGCGCAGGTCATTTGTATGTCAGACAGGAGAGCTTGCTCCGATTGCGAGACGATTAGCCAGTCATCTAAGTATGGGTATATCTGTATTCCCCATGTCCTCAAGTGTGCGCATACCGGTGACATACACTTCGTAAAGACTCGAGGGGCTGTGGCCAAGCCAAAAGGTAGGACATTAAACTTGAACAGGTCGGATCCGACAGTAAAATGTAGAAAGAGTCTGTGTGAAGGATGGATGGAAATATGAAAATAAGCATCCTTTAAATCCAGTGAGGCAAACCAATCCTCTCTTTTCAATAATGGAAGGATATTTTGCAAAGTGGTCATCCGGAACTTCCTTGGTTTGATGTATTTATTAAGAGTTCATAAGTCCAGGATCGGACGAAGACCACCGTCCCTTTTCGGGACCGTAAAATATCTGGAATAAAATCCATGCAATCCTTCCGAGCAGGACAATTGTTGAATTGCTCCCTTGAGAAGTAGCTGGGAGGTGTGAAGCGGATCGGGCTCGAAGGAGGGATAACATCGAATTCTATCCTATATCCGAACTGGATGATAGATAACACCCACCTATCAGATGTAATGGACTACCAAATGGGGAGTCGGCCCTGGAGCCGGTTCCCAAAAGGGAGAAGGGAAGGTGGTGTTGGGAAAGAGAAGATGGTTCGCCCAAGCCATCAATGTGGGCGTTTATCGGTATCGAATCACCGAAGGCCTTGGGAAAAACGCTGTTGTGTTTGCTGTCTCCGATGCTGCCGTTGTAGATATTGCTGGCGAGGGTAGTTTTGCTGGCGCGGATAGTATGGTTGGTTCTGGTGACTGCCACTGCCACTTACATTTTTGTGGGAGCTCCATGCGGCATGCAGTTAGGCGTGATTCGTGAATCGCCTTTAATTTGCGGTCCGTCTTCTGGTGGAACAGACCGGTACCGTCAAATGGCATTTCCTCGATTCTGCGCTTCATCTCATTGGGGAAATTACAATTGTGCAGCCACGCATGTCGGCATAACGAGATGGCATTGATGAGGGCCCTTGAATCGGTGTCTACATGATGACAACGGTAGACAACTGTTGCACCGCCACCTGCATCGCCTCCTTAATGAAAACCCTGGCAAGGTCCGCTTGGTGGTCTGGAAGGGAGGAAGCGATGTTATCCAGCTTCTGCATGATAAGTACTGGTAACGTGCCAGTGTTGCTTCGTAGTTCGATATCCGCACACCGAGTCCAGAGACCACATAGTCTTGGCACGCAGGCATATCAATTTTCCTCCCTTCCTTGTCCTGAGGAGCGGTATGTCCCCTGGACTCCCTGCCCTGGGAGGATTCAACCACAAGAGAGTTCGGTTTCGGGTGACGGAGCAGGAAGGGAATGTCATCGTCACGAACTATATACATGGCCTCATATCTGCGGGAGATAGCTTGTGGTTGGGCCGGTTGGTCCCAGGGCTGGACCATAGCCTGGCGGAGTGTAGTATAAGTGGCAGAGCTATGGATGCGGACTGCTCTCCCCGAACGACATCATAAAACCGATGGAGGGGCCTGGCTGTTGATGAGCTTCGATTTCAAGCAAACGAACTAAGCGGGACATGAGCTCTGTGAAAGAGACATGCGGTTCATCGAGTGAAGCAGGCCCTTGGTATGTGACAGCCACATCAGGGGATGTGGAGTCAACCTCCGAATCCTCGGAGTCTTCCACGTAATGCGGCTGGTTTTCGCTTGAGGAGGAGGTTTCAGGGGAGGTTGGGTGCCTCGTCTCCGTACGCCTGGAGGTGGATGGTACGTCCCTCAGGACCGATGGTGATCTATGATCCCAAGGAAAATAGGGATATGGTTGGTAACCACCCCAGCCGGGGGGAGCACCATATCCCGGGATCAACCAACTCTCATCTCGATGTTTGGATGAAAGGCTGCAACATCTGGGAGGTAATGGTGAGGCCACATGAGGTTCAGTCGGTGGAATAGGTGTTGGCAAGCGGTCCCTCGGCAGGGAGTCTCTGATCTCACCATCAGAGATGGACTCCCGAAGCGGCTCCTCCTGTTGCTGGGGATGCACGCTCTCAGGCCGAGTGGTTGGCCTGGGGGATCCTGGTGGAATCACCTGCATAACGAGTTGCAGGGCCAGTCCCAAGGGGGTTGGTACCATGGCGGCCGTCGGTACTGAAAAGCCCGATGAACCTGAGCCCTGGTGTTTTGGGCAATCAGGTTTCTTGCTCTTACGAGCAGGCTTATCCACCTTCTCCTTCCTCAACTTCTTATGGGTGGAAGGTTTATCCAGACCGGTATGCTTGTGCTTCTCCCATTTCTTAGCCGGAGAAGAAGGCAGGGACTGAGCCTCCATAGAAGCGGCGCCTTCGTCCGAAGGACGCTGCGGAGGATCGGCAGAGGTCGAGGAAGGACACTTCGCCGGAGCACTCATGGTGGAGGAAGAGTGCTGAGGAGGCGCGGACAAAGAGGAACCAGGCCGTAGCAGCAGTTGGTCAGACTGCATTAATGTCTGATCCCATAAGGAGCTTCCTGAGACGATTCTCCGTTTTTCCGCGCCTGCTTGGTAAACGCCAAGCAATGACCACATTTGTCAGTCGTATGACCCTCGCCGAGGCAGAGGCAGCATAGATCATGTGGATCAACTGGCGACATTTTAGATCCACATTCAATACATTTGCGGAATGCCACCTGCTGCGCCATCGCGGAAAAATGAAGAGGACAGTATAGAGGGTAAGATTATATATATACACATACATACATACATATATATATATATATATAAAATTTGCTTTTTTATATATAGAGAGAAGAGAATTTAAGAAGAAAATGGACAGAATCGGGAAGAAGAACAAACTTGGAGCAAGAGGAGTTCAAGGTTTTTGAGAAAAAAACAACGAAGAGGCACAGATCTATAGCGAGAGATGAATAGGCACGAGGCACAGCGAACGGCGGTTGCAAAGACTGAGCAAAATGGCGGACACTCCACTCTATTTATACCACAAAGGGGGAGGGGAGCAGAGTTTTTCCGCCAAAAACCGTTAGCTTTCTAATCTTCCGGCCTAGGCACTGCGCAGGCGCATCAACCCATATGTGTGATACACAGAGGCCCTGACGAAGAACCTTCTGAGTCTTGAGATACATATCCCCTTTGTGTGCCGGATATCTCCATGTATCACTTGCACAAGGATCTGGCACAGGAGGGGAAAAGTGAGCTGGGAGCTAAGGAAACTTTCATGGGTGCATCCAAGGTGCTTTTAAATGCGTAAAGCTAGAAGAAAAACCTTAAGCCACATCATCACGGTAAAATGAGGCAAAGCAGCAAAAAGCTGGAAGAATTACCTTGTGGGTCTCAAATGTTTTGGGAATGAAATACAAACATAATTTAAATAGTGACTATTTGTATCAACATTATCTATATGGTATGCATTTCTTCTATGTGCAATGTAATTATCACCTAGGTATCACAGTGAAGCTAGTGGAATTATTTTTCATGAGGCACATCAAACAAATAAATTCAGAAGTTTAGTCTAGCGTTTTTGTTTTGGTTTTTTTTTTTAATCACTAAATAAAAAGTTTCACCAAAAGCTAATGTACTTTGGAGAATTCTGCCCTCCTCTTTTTAAAAGAAATCTGGAACTTTGATGTAACAGTATTTGATTCTCCTACACAGAGAACTAATTTTGAGCATTTAATCATGTTGCACCTTCCCTTTTATTCAAATAATGCTGTGAAACTATAGTGCTGTCTAGAAAACAGATGTTGCCACTCAGCAGGGAGGCTGGGAATCCAACTGGTGCTCCTTATTCTTTCAGATTCCCAAGTACATATTCCAATGTAAGTCACACGCCCAAGGGACTGCTGTCTTCGTTAATTTAATAGGTCTGACCCTGATATTAACTTCCCAAATTTTATTAACTCAGTATCTGAGTGATACAGTTCAGGCTGTCAGAAAAAACTCAAAACAAAACTTTATGAGAGTGTGAATGACAATCTGGTTCCAAACTGTACTGATGGATTACTTTTGGGTCTTTTCAATATGCTACATTTTGTAAACAGCATGGTTCAATAAAGTGATTCCCCAACTGTTGATAATTTAAACCTATTACATGTGTAGGTGTTCCCATCATTTGTGACATTATGAACACATGAACCTGTTTTCTATCATATGAGATAATAATCTGCATGTTTTCTGTACATTTTCAAGAAGATAAAATACCACTGTAGCATCAATTTGTATTTCTAGAAATGGCTGTAAACTGCCAGAATGTATATTCCCAAGACATTTTTGTCATACTTGTTTTACTTGTTCCCTCAGAGTCTGATCCCAGTGTCAGGCAATAAGAATTGTACTGAAGTATTAGTGTAGCTTATAGGACTGAAATGTTTGACTACAGTGCCCATCATCCATCCCCATTAGCTGTGCCAACTTGGGCTCATGGGAGTTGCATTCCACTAACATTTGGAAGGCCACACATGGCTTTACACAGAGCCAAATCAGTGGGCAGTTCATAGGGCAAGCAGTGAACCATGGATTTAAACAACAAACGTAAATGAAAAATCTGTTCAGACTGCTGTTCCTAGCTCCAAAAACTTTCTTCCTTGACTATGTAATAGAATACTTGTCCCTAAACCAGAGTTTAAGGGATACAGTAGTCACTAAGATTATGTTCTACCTACTGGGAGCACCAAGCTCATCAGAGAACACTCCTTTTTCATTACATATACAAATTATGGTAAATCTGCCAGATCCATTTCAACGGACTTCTTCCATTTCCCACCTCCACATCTATTCCATGACTATTCCACTCATTTTTTCCTCTGAAAAAAAAATCTGCAGTTTTGTATGCACTTCTTAAATTGTGTGTTTTTGCCCATGCCCCACCCTCTAACTAAAGTGTGCTTCCTACATTTTTGAAACGGACGCCAACTGCTTCCTCAGTTGCTACCCCAAAATGTCCTTCACGTGCACCAAGGGCACTTGGTGCTGAAGGAGGCTCTGAACTCTGATCACCATGGAAGACCCACACCGGTGCCTGTGATCACCAGTGTTCCCACAGACAACTTGTCTGGTCCTTGCTGCCAAATAGGAATATATAAGAAATTCATTTTTGCTTACAACATATTGAAGCACGCTCTGCTTGAATATGCAAGCAGCAATCCACTGAAACTATTAGTAAATTGTCAAATGTGTTTGTATTCATCTCATTTCCAATTTTCAATTCGACTTGCAGTTTTCCTAATTTGCACAGATTTCCTCAGTATACTGAATCATCTTATAAGGAAGATTGCACAAATTAGGGGGGTTAGTGTGTGTGTGTGTGGGGGGGGGTAGTTTGCTGCTTTGTCTTTTGGTGCAGTATGTTCTGCCTTCTTGTGTATGTCCAGTGGGCTTTAGGGGTTGGTGCTATGGGCATGTGGTGCAGCTGCCTGTATGCGTGTTTCTCTAAAGGTCATCAGTTTGCCTTCTGTGAACCTGAAATGTTGTTGTGCTTTGTGGGTGCAAATGCATGATTTGCAGCTCACATCCCACCTCTGCCTTGTACTGTGCTCCAAGCAGAGTTTGTATTCTTGTTAAATGGGTGTTTGAACATAACACTGTGGATTCTAAAGATTCCCTGCCAATTCAGACCCACCTTTAAGTTCCTAACTTAGTTTCTTGGCAAATTACTTTTATTTTAGCCTTATCTCCTTTCTAGAAGATCTGTGTTTTATGAATGGGCAAACCCCCTTACAGTAACCATTGTGTGGAAGTATTCATTATGATCTTTCAAATTCCAAATGTGCCCATATATCCAAAATGACTGGGAACTCCCCCCTAATCTAACAACTCTACCACAGTCCTAACATAACTCCATGGACAGTAGCACCAATAAGCACTGGAATGGCAACTCTTGGTAACACCATTATGTCCAGGTGCTGATTCCAACATTAAGGCCAACGTTAGAAGATAAATGAAGCCCCTTTGCTAGGTTCATTTCTAATACACAAAAAATGAGAACTGCTGAAAACTACTTTTCAGAAGTAACCAAGTCCAAGATTGTGCTGCATTTCTGCAGCATCTAATTCTGTTTCTCTGCTAAGGTTATCCTGCTGTACAACTTTATCAGATTAAATGAGAAAACTGACATACAACAATGTTTTTGATTGCTCTCTGCCAGAAACGTATGTTTGTAAGAAGAATTTAAATCAACTGATTGGATAATCTTTGGGAGATAAATCTTATAATAACAACCTGCAGAAATAAATGTTTCAAAAACACAAACCTCATTGTTGTGAAATTCAAATGTAGCTATTTGAATTGCTGAATAGATTTTAACTTGAATAGCACAAGCTATTGCTGAACAGCTTTAGCACTTTGAAGACATTACTATTTTGATAAATACAAACCAAGGTGGATACTTTAGAAGGGCTGTGTATTTTATTGCTCATGAGATGTATCTCTATAACATTCTGTCAGTTCAGCTGCCTCCTTTAAAACTGTTCATCACTGCACATGAATGACGTCCTTCAGCTGACATGAAACAGGAACCAGGGTTTTGGGGCCCCAAGCAGATGGAATTGCTGAGTTCTCATCGCATTCCAGGGTAATGCTGCCTTCTGTTCCACCTGCTAATAGTGGCTCAGATAGAGATTTTTACTTTATGCATACCAAAAGGTTTGGGCATGCCCACTAGAATATTTGACTTCTTTTCTTTGAGTAATGAACTTTTCCTTATTGATTTGAAAAGCTGCCTCCTCCTCACTTCCAAAAGCAATTTGCCATGTGGACAGAGAAGGGAGGAGGTTTGAGATTCAAGAAAAGAAGCTCCTTAGACCTGCAGCTCTGATTG
The DNA here is from genome assembly GCF_004798865.1 of Varanus komodoensis. Classification (NCBI taxonomy): domain Eukaryota; kingdom Metazoa; phylum Chordata; class Lepidosauria; order Squamata; family Varanidae; genus Varanus; species Varanus komodoensis. Next base: position 26,229,149 of record NW_025335269.1, on the reverse strand, counting down.
TGCAGCTGCTGCTTTTTAGAATAATAAAATGATTGTTCATGGCATTTAAAAACTAATCCCTGCTGAAAATGTATACCTGTGCCACAGTCAAGTAAGGATTGATGTTGAGCTTATTTTGTGATGGAATGCAGTTCTAGTGTGTAGTTCCATCGCATCTTTTCAAGTGGTGAAAGTTATCACATCAAAGAAATTGCTAGTTTTCAGCTTAGCTTTGATTATAAATGTTGAAAATTGTAATGCTGGAAAACACATGAAAAAGGCAAATTATAAATCATGTCCTCAGAAAACCCCATGATTTGAATATTCTTTATTTAAAGAGGTAGCAAGAATTCAAACCTTGTCCTTTATACTACAGAAGATCAGGGAGACACCTTGACAGATCGCTTGACTAGCATGCTGCAGAATCTAGATGAAGAAAGGAATGCTGTGTCTGACCTTATATAAACACCCTGACAATTCTCAGGATAAATTTACAACTTCTGGTCTTTCATTATGTAAACACTCAGTTACTGGTAGGAACTAGCATCATTCAATAGGAGTTAAATATGACCCAACCAAATCCTGCTGGTAGAATTAATTATCAATCGAGATTAGCATATTCTCTGATCATTAATAATTGCTGAACATAGGAACCTAGCTTCTTTCTAGCACTTGCTTCCTTCAAGCAACAATGTGTTCTTCTGTAGGAGCTCTAGATGCAGGACACATTGTTCCTGCCCCACTGCTGGTGGGATAGAGGATGAAATGCCATTATACCCACTTTAGTGGGAGGCAACAGCTCAGGGGAGCAGGAAAAAAGGCAGCTTTAAAAGGCAGACTCTGCTTCTCCATCCCTAAAACATTTCTCAGAGTGGCTTCATCCACATCCCCTCAAATGAGCAGCACTAGACTAGACAGTCACCTGAGTAGAGGCAGAGTGGGAGCTGTAGCATATTCTATAATGGGCAGCTGGAGTTGCATCCCTCACATACACACATCCAACTACTTCAAGCTGTGGTAATTTTGAGGGGTTATGGTCTTGGTGAATTTGTAAGATTGCAGGTCCCATGTGGCAAGGGAGAAAATTAAAGAGAAGATGGCCTGGTGAGCACCCTGAAGTGTCTTTCTGGTGAAAGGCTGTTCATTCACCCACTGTCGCACAGCCACGTGGTGCAAGAGGCCACAGAAGAGAGCTCTGGTGTAAGGCTCTTAAGCTAGGTTGGCACGGGCTGAGAATGCACAGCCATCAGTCAATAGAGTGGTCTCATGCTCAGAGCCACAGTACAGTTGCCAATGCCAGGTAGAGCAGGTAGGTAATGCTAGGGGCATCAGTCCATCTCTCTCAAGAAGCGCAAGGGTCAGCACTGAAGAGTTGTTTGCTGTTGTTAACATGTTGTTTTTTTCTGGTTGTAAATTTTTTTGTCAGTGAATACAGCTATTCTTCTTTCCTCCCAGTTACTTCTTGCGATTTTATTTCTTGGAGAGAGCTAGAAAGGTAGCCCCTGGCACACGCATATTTCCCTTGTAGATTGTAACCTCTATATGTTGTGTGTCTGCCTATTCATGCTACTGCAGTATATGAAATTATCTGTTCAGCCATCATGATATGCCTCAAATTTGGGATTTTATCATTATGTGTAAAGTCCAAAGTAGTCTGTATTCATGAAATTTAGGCCCTACAAGACTGTTAAAAGATCAACATACAATTCCTTATGTAACAAATCAGGTGATAAAAAGTAGTCATCCAAGAAATACTAATAAATATTATATCTATTAACCTAATGCAAAAGAGCTGCTCTCAGTAATTCATCTTTTGATCTTCTAACCATCCTGCACTCTGAGCCTGCTTCCTACCTGCCATTAATGTCACCATCATTCTAGTCAATACTTGTTCTCCTGTTATAACAGCAATAATACTTCGAATGCCGAGATGTTTCAAGAGCCAGAAAGTTTGTTGTATGTGATTGCTCTCTGTAAAAGCAACAGCAGCTATTTCTCAGGCAGGGCTCATTCAGCTACTGGAGACCCCCAACAAGTTTTGTTTAGAAAGAACTATATAGGTAATATAGAGGAAACTGGCACCACTGTCCATGGTGCCTATAAAAATAGAGGTGGGCTTTTTTGTTTTTTTGTTTAACCTTAACATGAGAAAAGAAAGTAATGCCAGCAGAAAGGAGAGAAGTCAAGGGTTTCTAATGTCCAATTACCCTTTCCTCAGTACCTGAAACAATAGCAAAACAAACAATAAGACAATCAACCTGGAAACCCACAGAGATAAATTAGTTGATTTGAAGCAAATGATGTCCTACAACCTACTACTTCTTTTTTAACATTGTGAATCACTTAAAAATAATCAATTTCAACAGATGTAATATATTCTACTTTGTTAAGATATAATGTGGAATACACACAGTTCACACACTGTAGCTAGAAAAATGCAGAAAAGGATCATAGAAAAGGCAAGAATGTTGAAAGCCTCCTAGTCTGGACCTGTTGCTGCTTCCTCATTATTGCTTCACATTCTCCCTGAAACATGAAGGCAAACATTGCTTACGGGCCACATAATGTTAGCCTGGCAGATGCTTAACCAAACTGTTGCTGCAGATCTACACAGGCAGCAAATCTAAGAAGCTTACTGAGACCCAAGTGTGCTGCCATTACCTGACAGGTGGGCTGCTTTCAAATTGGGAGGGTCTTAATTTGTGCAGATCTGTTCTGGTTACTGCTTCTAAGTAGCCTATGGAACATGCAGACTTGATCTGATTTGAGCCATATAACTAGGGGTGAGTTCCCACAAGCAAAGGTTGAGTTTGCTTTTGATCAGATTCTTTTGAGGAGCCTGAACTACAGGTCAGCATGTGGTGCAATGTTACATAACAGAGCAATGCTACTTACCAACCAAAGAATTTCAAAGTCAGATGTCCCAATTTGCTTAAAGAGTAAGACTCATAAATCCGAAAGAAGAAACAGTGGATGCTATGGTTTCCAGCCTGCACCAGCATACCAGTCTTTCAGATTGTCCTAACAGCAAGGTCATTTATTTTAAAAGTATTATTTTGGAGAGTAGCTAAAATTGTGTAAAACACACATTCCAAAGCACATTGAGGGATTTCCCTATAAGTCTGGCATATGGAGATTACTGAATGAAGATCAGTCCAGTATAGAGTTACGTCTAAGGTTCTTTAAAGCCTATAAGTCTAAGATAAGCTTCCCAAAAACTTATTTTAGTCTATAACTCCCAAAATGCTAACCACTAGTCATGGTGACTAAGGCTGAAGGAAATTCAAGTCCAACTTAAGGGCAGCAGGTTGAGGAAGGTTGGTCAAAGACACAGAGCCAGTTCACACTATAAAAATAAGCCTCCGTGACTTTTAAAAAAATCATGGATTATTTGAGGGTTGTTTAACCCTCTGACAAGCTATACTGGGTGGGTTCACATGATAAGCCACAGCTGTTTGACAGTTATGTAAATCCTGGCATACACTAAGACTTGCAACAAGTAGCATGTTCATGCCACAGTGGCTTGTTTTGATTGAATGAACTTGGTCACAGAGATTAGTTAATGAAGACTATGGGCTATAATAGATCTAAAATAAATATACTTTTTAAAAGTATCTCTCACTGTAAATACTTCAACTTGGTAGAAGCCCATGCTGTGGGTGTTATATTTATAAGATACAGAATTGGTAAACACTGAGGCAGATAGGGATAGGTGAGACTTTAGTTTCAGTTCAGTTTTAATATGAACTTTCCATAATTCACAAATGTTTTTATACTTGCAACAGAAAGAAGTTGGGATTTTAACAAAAATGAATGCAGGAGTAAGTGAAACTAACAGATCTGTCCATCCTTCTATGAAGACCTCTCATCAAACTGTCAACATTTTGAGCAGGATTCCACATACAGATCCTAATTTCAGCACTTGTCCTCTTTTTTTTTTTTAAATCACCCATACCAAATACAGCTTTAGGAATAGAATAAAGTATATGCATACATTAAGTAAATGGAGTGTACATAATTCCACTCTAGACTGAATCTTTTTATAATTGAAAAGATGTCTTCCTATTAGGAGACAAATGGAATGCTCAAAAGGTTAGTGCTAATGACAGGTAGATGCTATCAGATGCACAGTGGCATTCCTAACCTTGCAGTCTCGATGCAATTGAGGGCATTTGCCAGTTGAAGTGAATGTGTGACAGACAAAGCTTAATACTCACACAGGAAGCTTCCTTGTACTGAAACAGACAGAAAACAGTTGTTAGGATTTCCAAGAGATTTTTTTCCAACTCTACCTAGACATACCAAGAAATGAATCAAGAGATTTCTGCATTTACAGTAGGTGCTCTACCACTGAGCCAAAGTTCAACTCTTTGTTTATATTCTTCATGTGTCTCCAGGTCTTTTCAAAATAAATGATCCCAGCTTGGTTCCAAGACCAGAAGATCTAGGGTGGACATTTTCAGAAAGAATCTGTGGTTGTAGAAATGGCTAGATAGTCCTCACTTAACTATTCTTCCCTGAGTCTTCTGTTCCTTTAGCCAGGCTAAAGAACAGTTTGAAGTATGGCAGACACCTGTTTGCGGCCAGTATATTATGTACTTCAGCCTTAAATATTTGCTGCAATCATTTACCATTATGCAAAACAAATGGCTGGCAAAGTATGACATCTAGTGCTTTTAGATATGACATTTAGAGAAATTGCCTGTTCTAAAGTCAATAGTTGCTTCCAGAAATTTCTTCCTAAGACATTATTCTCTTGGAAGAAAACAGACCTTGTTTAAGTCTGACACAAGGCATATGTAGCATGTATTATGGGGTCTTGTCTCCTGACACATGAGGAATGTCTCTCAGCAGTGAAAATTAAGTCAACAATAGCAGCAAGTGTGAAGCCCTAAAGCCTTAAAGCCAAGGATGTGTTAAGCCTCTCTCAAGATGAAGATGTCATCACCTCTTCCTTGTGATTTCGATCTTGTGAAGATTTATTTAGATTGGCTCCAGGAAGAAATCACTTCATCTTCCGTAGCAGAATCTCAAACAGAACACAAAAAGGAAAAGAAAATACACGGAAGGAAAGCCTAAGATGACTACAGTAAAAAAAAATATTTTCTCCCCCAGCATGTCCCAGATCTTGCCTTACTTGGATTTTTATGTGTTCTCTTTTTGAGAATGTTATTTAATGAAAAGAATAAAAGCCATGCGATTGAAGTACTAAAGAAAAATGATATGCAAGTGGGGCTAGAGCCTAAAAATAACCATGCAGTTTTAACCAGGACAGATGTAATATATATAATTCGGAACGTATTGTGTGAAGTGCAGATGGATTCTTTTGTTGGTTTTTAAATGTATGTTTCTGGAGGTAGAGTGCTATGCGTTGAACAGTTATCCAGAGTCACAGAACTGCCTGCACATTCTTTCATTTTACCAGTCCTACAACTGTCTCTCAGATCAATATAGTAAAGTCAAAGTTTGCATGCTGTGTGCCTGTTGTGCATACACACCCACACAAACACCTCTATGTATGTGATCGAGGTGTTATTTTAACACTTTGAACATAAGCTAGATAGACTTAGTTTATCTGAACATAATGAATTGGGACTAAAGCTGCACATGTACACATACCTATTTTGAAATAAACTCTACCGGATTGTGTTTTTTCGTGACAAACAAAGAACACTCTTGGAAAGAACCCAGCTGCATTTAAATCAAACAAAGAAAAGGCATTGCGCTTAAGAATTGTTTTTGGTTACAAATAAGCAAACATACACCCCACATCAACAATACCAGAGACTGCAAGCAGAGATCTGTTTGGATCACAGACATTTCTACTATTGGCTATTTCTACTGGACTGAATTTATCCCAGCTGTCATTTATAGCACCTGACGGACTAGTTTGGCCCTTTGTCTGACCCAATGTGGTTCTTCTGAATGTCTTACAGCATCTATCAAGGGCTCAGTATGCCTCTCTTTCTTATCCAGTTGGGGCTGTAAACATGGGATAGTGGAAGGGGTTGCCAAACATTTAGAGTAGGCCAATAGATGGCACAAGGCTTTTTCTAACATGGTACAGTTACTTATGATGCTGTGAAAGCATGGAACCAGGAGTCGGCACACATGGGACAACATATCTGGAAACAGCTGAAGGAAGTGGCGATTAAGCAGAATTCTGTCATAGCCTGAACACGTAGATAAACCGCTGAAAACAGAAACATTTCTGAGCAAGATCAACTGCAGTTGTGGCTGCTCATTTCTCTGTCAAAACAAACAAACAAAAAAATAGAGAGCTTTGTCGAAAATATTTTTTAAAGCCTTTCTCCTGACAGTGGTCAAAAGAAGCTCTCAGAAAATGGGATGGCTTTCTGATCTTCACTTACTAGATTCTCAAACAATGGCAACACTGCAAACTATGGGGAGGGAAACACTAAAATACTGGAGGCTCTCCTCTCACTACAAAGATGGAAATAAAGTCACCAACCCTTTTGTGAGTTTTGCCACAAGATCTCCATTTTACAACTGTCAAATAAATGCAAACTAACAAAATAACTATTTTCAGGTTCCCTTGGTCAAAATTCATGTTGCAAAATCTACCTGCTGCACTATGACAACACACATGAACTACGACTTTTCCCAGGCAAGTGTTCAACATTTGCATTAAGCTGCTTCCGCTCTTTGTTCTCTAACCAGTAACAATTTTATCTGCAGGCTTCTCTTCTTTCTCAGTCCTGTGGTTCTTCTGTGATGACAAACTTGTCCTGCAGCCCACACAATGTACATGAATAGCAACATACACAGATAGCAGTTCCTGAGTGCTACAGCCAGACACACCTTCCCTACAGCAGCTTCTGTGGCTTTTGGAAACATTAGCGCTGCAGCAGCAAGATCCACCCCGTTAGACTCCCATTTTCCTGGTAAGGGCAGGTCTAAAGAAGTTCAGGAGCTGAGGTCTGGCAGATGACCTCCTTTTCTCAGCCTCAACAAATGCCGGCAACTGCCACTGTTATAAGCCAGGCAGATAGGAAAATGCATCTGCCAGTTTTGCTGTGCGTAAGATAAGCAGGTGCCTCTGATAGACCTGTTCTTTCTTTTTGGGATACCAAGTGCCTGGCAGCTTCACCTTCTCAATTCAGCTACAGAACAGGCTGGTTTTTAGACAAACATTCTCACCCACCACTCCCCCCAGTTCATGGGAGGCTCACAGTAAAATCAGCTGGAAAATATTAAAGTTAGTACTTTCTCAGTCAAATTATGTATTCCTATTCTGTTTTAAGAAGATGAATGTACCTATTCATCTTTTGAAAATGGGGAGGAGAAGAATCCTTGGAGATTTATTCTCGCCATCCCATTTTTAGGAATTTATTCTTTAGGTCTTTCAAGACAACATCCTGGAAGGAGGTGTTTTTTGCTTCCAGTTTTGCATGCTTGTGATAGGTTGAAGAAATCAATTTCTTACTTTTTTATAGTACAGATCTGGCAATATGAACCAGTTTACAGTGTCTGCTACATTCATGGCTAATCAATTTACATTTTGAATACTTTATGCACACTTCTACAGATTTTATTACATCCTTGAGCACAACAGGACTTAGGTTAACAGCAGAGAAACAGTAATAATGGGATAGAATTCCAGTGCTTTTGATTATTTATATATTGAAATATTTGCATTTCCACTCCATCTAAATTTTGATCATGTGCAATCAAAGCAAGAGAAGAAAAGCAAAGGGAGAACTCAGGATGATGTCACTATGAGCAAATGTAGTAGTACACATGAATATACAATCCTATATATGTTTAACTGAGCTCAATGGACCAAAAGTGTATAGTATTGCTACATTAAATGCTATGATTGCTGATGATGAGAAATAAGGGGTTAAGGATTTTACAAAGTAGTTTGAATAGCACCAACTGCTTTGACAGCTAAGTGCTATATACTAAAGTTGCCATCTGCTATTTTTTCTCTCTTGCATGACATTATTCACAGTACTTGCTACAAATAGAACAGAAGTGAAAGTCTAAGAGTCTAAGAGAATTTTAAAATAGTTATTCTTATGACTTTCTATATGTGGCTACATGGAAAAACAAAAAGAATTACTTGCAAAACATAAAATATAATTAATCTCTGCTTTTAGGTCCTAGTGGTCACACTTGTAGGTCCTAGGTTCACAGAACATGATAACCCACAATGAAGGCTGAGTATAGGTTGTGTGGGTTCTCATTGAAACATGGGTTGTGGTTTGAAGGTGGGTTGTTGCTCAAGTGTGGGTTGTTATATTGCGAGCTCAACCACACTATCAAACCATGGTGTATTCATCACAAACAACATGTGAAGACAACATGTGGCTTGTTGTTTAATCATGATGAGCACAGATAATAAAAAAAAAAACATGTTCTTAGCAGTTGCTGTCTTGTGCAAAGCAGGCAAATTTATTCATTTGTTTTCTATCCTCCTTTTTTTTTTTGAGCTCAAAGTGACTATATCATTCTTTTCCTCCTGCTCTCAATCTTATCCCCATCACAACAGTCCTGTGAGGTAGGTTAGGCTGAGTCTGGAAAGTCATTCAACTGGCTACAACTGGCCAAGCAGGGACTAGAACCCAGGGCAGCTGGGTTCCAGCACCACACTCTTAACCACTACACCACGCTGGCTGTCTTCATAATTTGATTGATGAAGGGACAAGCAAGGGTTGTATTATTCTTACATAACTCATGTTTCCTTAATTCACATGCCTTTCTGAGAAGGTGCTCAGAAACAATTGAGTCAACTGACTGAGTCATTTCTGCCTTCTATGAATTAATTAGGATTTCTACAGAACAGCCAACCTTGTCAGCTAGAAAAATCTCCAGAGGCATAGTGAAGCCATCCTGATTCATTATTCTCTGGGATCAGACCATCTTAACCTCAGCAGGAGGTGATCTGACCAAAACAAAGAGACTGATTCAAAATACCTTAAGTTTAGAATCTTCATAGTCAACCGAAAAAAGCAAACAAGTCCAGAATGTTCCTTCCTACAGGTGTTGGACTGATATTTTGGGACAGTGGAGAATATACATGGTGCCCATGAAATCCTGAGTCACCCCAGAGAAGCTATCCATTGGCATGAATGCTGACGTCCTCCAGAACCAATAGCCTGGGGGAACTCAACAAAGGTTGAAATACCACTTTTATAAGCTTAGGTAGTGGTGATGTTGGGCAGTGGAAGGGTGGTATACCACCAGAATGCCTCCTCTGTCCCACTGGCACAACACAACATGCAAACAGTCCAGACTAATAGTCACATGAACAAGGAGCCCCAGGAGAGACTGATGAAACTGCCATAGGTCACAGCAAACCCTACCTCCCTGTTCCTCAAGTTTACCCTGGTGTTGAACCAGCTTGGTGAGACTAACTGCACCTCATTTACCCATTCAGGTGTCATGTTTGCAAGATTGGCTGCCTTATCCACTATCAGATCATGGATGAGAAAGATCTTATTTTGAATTCATCTCGCAGTTAAAAGTACTGTATTTTTCCATGTATAAGACACTACTTTTTCTTAAAAAAACATTTACTTAAAAATGGAGATGCATCTTATACGGGGGGGGGGGGGGGAGGGGAACGGGGGGCTCTCCCGGGGGGGGGGGGGACTGGTGTGATCACGCACACGTGCGGGGCGGTGGCGAGGCAGCGTGCATGCACATGCGTGCATGGCAGCAGCTTGCTCCCTGGAGATAGGTAGGAAAAGTGGGGGGCGTCCTATACATGGGGGCGTTTTATAGACAGAAAAGTACGGTAGCTTCTGGAGACTGGGGTGGGGGGAGTGACTAACAAACATGCAGGGGGAGTGGGGACATGGTACGGCCATTAACTGTTTGGACCATGTTCCTCTTATCCGACTAACACTCCTTCCAGAGGATATTTATTCAAGCACCAAACAGGAGGAAGTTCAAAAATGGTCAGCTGCTTTAAAATGAAATTAAAAATGAAATTAAGACTCTACCTACAAAGAAGATGCATCTTAAGAATAACTAATAAAAGCAGCTTGCAAAGAGCACCACCAGCATGGAAGAGTCTAGCCTTGACTCCTCATCAGCTGTTCCAAGGTCAAGTAAGGCATTTCTATGGAGGGAGGACCTCCCATATGCGGGTTATACACTGCAGGTTGACCAGTCAGTACAATCAATGTTCCTAATCATGTGGCCATTGCCTCTCTCCTAGTACTTGCACGAGCTGATTTAACGTAAAGCTGAATCAAATGGTGGCGGGGAGAGTTAAGCCACAGCTGTAGCATAATACAAAGTCAGGATGCCTGAGAATGAGCTTTGTTCATAAGCATGTTTTGAACATAGGAAAGGGCTGAGACACTCACAGGTTTTATAAATGAACTGCATTACTATGGACAGAAATGACAAAGGTCTGTACATTTCAAAGTACCATGGGGTCACCTTTTAAGGATTAAGAATGTTTAATGGGCAAATGGAGTAATAGCAGCTGCCGTCTACTTGCTTACACTAAAGGTGCAAACAGCTGTCGTGATACTTCATACTGTCTCACCATTATTCATCAAAAGACCAAGTGGCTGAAGTAATTTTTGCCTAAGCAGGATTCATCCACAGACTCATGGTCCCCTGGCTGTCAGATAATTCTGCCAATCTTGCTGAGGCATTTTTCACTGAGAACTGGATGGATGCCAGAAGCAACACATTGGACGTCAATAACCAAACTATCAACAGATGGCTGAAAAAGCTTTAAATCGTGTAACTTGCTACAGACAGTTATTTAATTATAAAGAATGCCTGTGAATCCTTTCCCTTTCAAAAGAGATCTTAGTCATGTGGGAGGTGAAGCGTAGCGGCATTCCTTAAGAGGTACTCATGGGTCAAACATATACAGACTTTTTTTTACTAGACAGGTGGGAACTAAAAATATTATATTATTTAGGGATAATCTGTGGGTTGTGGCCTCATTAGATGGAGCCTCCAATCCCAGAGGCTTCCAGTATGCAGTGTCCTAGCAGGCTGCCAGCAGCAGAATATGAAGAATGACAGAGGCAATGTTCATCTCCTCTTTTTCCTGCCCCACCATTTTTATCTCTTCTAAAGCCACCTGGAAGAACCAAACTGTCAAAGGGGGGACTGGGGCTAGAGAGACCATACAATACATCTTGTCCTGTCCTCTCTTTTCTTGTACACCAGAACATCCAATTTCTAACCTCTCTGAGCCCCTTCAATGACATTTTGCTTTTTCAAAGCAACTAACATGGATCTTACCATGGCAGCTACAAAGGGGAAATATCAGGTTCAGGAGAAAATCTGTGTCTACAATCTTGGAAGGAGTGGCCAAAGAATCCTAAGTTTCCTGGTATGCTCTCCTGGAACCACAAGGATGCTCTCTTTGTTTCTTTCAAAGGATCAGACCTCCATGGTTTTTATGTAACCAACCTTCTGAAATGGGAATCCAGTGAATTTAAAATGTCCTCCAGATTCCATATAGAAAATAGCAGTATAAAAGTGTACAGAATACAAGTGGATGACATTATTTGCAGGCAACAATTTTGTGCCTGTACTATTCCAGGTCTTTTGGTTTCCTTCTAATCAAACATTGTTGAAATAGTCAGCAGGGTGGTCTTGTAATGTGCAGCCATATTCATCATGAATGACTGAATGATGCAAGAAAAAAACATAGTTATTCAGGTATATTATCAGGTGGAATTAAACATGCTAATCATTAACTTTGATCTTGAACAAAATAGTCATAGACAAATGACATGTTATGGGAGCAGCATCTACACTATTTTTGGGCTCTGCCCATAAATTCTTCCCCTTTATTTCAGTGGAAGCATGTGATCTTTACGTGCATTATTCGAAGCACATAAGATTATTGCTGTCACCAAAATATAAAGGAATAAACCCCGGTGGAAAGAAATTACTGGGAAATAACTGGGAAGATGTGCATATCTCTAGATATACTTGCTTTAGAAATGTCTTTCCATGAACTTCCTTGAACTTGAAAGATGCAGAGATTTTATGGCAAAATGCCATGGTAAGCAACCAAAGACAATCAACTTTTCAATCCAATATTGAATTGCAAGCACTTTTTCTGTATTTGGAACAAGGCTCTTAGCAACAATTGCTCCCCCACACACTCCCAACGTAATCTGGGCATTAAAGGTAAAACCACAGGTCAGGTCTTTCCTTATGTAAGTGTCAGACAGCGCACATTGTGAACTGTGGGGAAAGCTTCTGAAGTCTACAATGTGGTTCCTATCAGGATAGGTAAAAAACAATAATTTTTAAAAATCAGATTAATTTAAATTTTATTTTAAAATGGATTTTTAAATAAAATGCGTTTTGAGGGGAAAAAATATAAAGATAGCTTTCTATTTAAGATACATTATAGTCCAAAGGTTACTCATCATGAAATAAGTACTAGATTTTAATTATGTAGCATGAGGCTGTATATTCATGCAATGTTTATCTTTTTTTTTGGTAAATTAATTCCATTAATCCATTCACAATGTCATGCTCTTCCAGAGGTTTCTGTAAGATTATTGGGCTATTTTTCTATATAGAAGATATTATCACAGATGCTTGGTTTTACAGTTCTCAAAACTGTGAATTTCTGTGCAGAGTTCACATGCCTCTTCTTCACAGCAAAAATGTTCTAAAATAATCATGCAGAATTGAGAAAAAGACCTTAATCCCATTGTTCCTTTGCAAATCTATGGACACTGAATCAATCCCTTATCTCTTAAGTGCTAAGTTTCAAAAAAGGCAGTTAACAGATTATTGTTGAAAGTGGAATAGATCTGCACAAGAAGCTAAGTGTGAGGAGGAAGGGTCAAGCAGTAAAAATGAAAGTGAAAGAGGTTTTTGTTAGCAGAATACTCCACAGGTCTTGTATCTTTTTGTGCATATCCTGAGATTTATCATAGTATTCTTTTCATGGAGGTGAAAACCTATAGGCCGTAAAAAAGTTGCTCTACCTTCAGGTAAGGCAGACATGCATACAAAACTATGATTTAAATCTAGTCTTACTGACTAGTGATTTAAATCAATTTGATTTACATCAAAGCTACCCTGGTTCCTGCAAGCATCTCTCTTGGTGCCTACCAGGCTCCCCTCCTCTGTTTTATTTTCATTTTATTTGTAGATGCTGGCATGCTACAAAGCCAAGTACCAGCTTCCATTACCATCTTTTATGCTCAAGATTGTCTCTAGATCCATGTAAGGTCAGAGGGATTCATAGATCATAGCATCGATAGGTGACTGCTGCTGAATGCATGATTTTGAAGTGTCCCTGGCTGTCCTCAAAAAACAAAAATAGCAAGCTGAGTTGCCACTGATGGTAGTAGAGCAGGTCCCGGAGGGATATTTTGCCTGTGTATGAGTGTGGTTGTTTTACATGTGTTTTGCCTTTGTGAATGTGAGAGGGTGAGCATTCAGGGAGAGTGAATCGAAGGAATATAAATGAGTATGCGCAACTGAGTTATTATTTCTCTGGATATCAGCACTTTATCATCTGAGCAACTGATCTTATAGTGGAAAGCATGTGATTTGCCATTTGGAGCTCAGTCCCCACCTCTGCCATGTACTCAGTCTCTTGGTAAGGCCACTTTTCTCTCAGCCTCACCCATTTGCCTTCTCTGAAAACTGGAATGGCTTTCAGCAGAGAAGGTGGAATATCAATGTTAATAAGAAAATAATAAAGAAATGGGTGTTTGAAACAAGCAAGTAAACAAGCAAAAACAACTCCTGTGGTTTTGAAAGAGTGGTTTTGTGTTTTGGAGTTCACCTCTACTTACATTCTTAGAATTAAATTGCCATGTTGTCAGTGAACGTGACATACACTCAAACTGGTAAGTGTGCCCTGCCCCTGACTAAAAACCCCCAAGCAACACTCCCAGCCTGTGATGATCCTTTGCTGTGTTAGCCAGTGCTGAATGCACTAGTGAAATTCCAGTCTTCTCTTTTTCACATGCCATTATTAGCACCACATTCGCAACACAATCTATAATATGTCTACTCTAAAAGTCCAATTTGTCGCCATGTGATTTAGCCTGGGTAAAGAGGAATAGGATCGCAGTCAGTGTGTTTTGGATAGCATGCCTAAAGTTATACAGGTTCAAATATGCTTGTGAGATCACATGGAATTATCTCAGCAAAAGATGAAGTAGGCTGAATCTGGAAGGGTTAGATTATTTTGTGATTGTGAAGTGTTGAAAAGAATTCACTTTCATTCTGCATTGAAACAGATGAACACTTTCTTTTGATTTTGCTGTTCTCTGATTGCAGAGGGCTGTATTGAGCTAATCTCCTTTATCAATCACTATTTTATTTATTTGATCTGTTTCTATCAAGGAAAATAACACTTGCTGGTCATCACAATTAGGCTATCACTTCCATCAGATTTAACAGCTTATCTAGGAAATGTGTCTTTTCTTTTTCTTTCCCCCCTTTGTTGCTGCTTTTTGGGTGTGTTTAGGGAGGGGGGTATTTGTTTTCTTTTTTTGGTAGAATAATATCCCAATCTTCACCTTCAAGCTAAAGTAGAAGCAGTAGAGAAGAATGGGAAAAATATATTATATATTTCTTTAAACTATTAAACTCTCCAGGTGAAAAAAAGGAAAACTCCCCTCTGAAGATGTATTGGTAGCCACCCAAAACTACTTAAGAAAGGAAGATCTTACAGAAAAAGGTACAATCACAGAGATTGACAAACTGTGTTATAGTAACTCACAAGTGAAATAGCAAGGAGAAGACTACTTACTATGCTATCTAAATTAGTGGGGGGAGGACCCTAACCTGGCAAAAGGCTTGATACCAGTATAACGCAAACTGATGGCGAAATTGAATACAGCTACTTGGTTCATTGCTAAATAGCATGCAGAATTGCTTCTACAATTCTTTTGTTTTTTAATACACAGGCTTAATTTGAATTATAAAAAACAAATGGGTGTGAGAAATGAAATGTTACTAAGTGTTAAGGGTGAAAAACACGAACAGGACAGGATCATTGAAGTCTCTCAAGGCAAAAAAGCCTGAGAATCAAAACATGTAAATAGTTGTTCTAAGAGCAATAATGTTTCTTATATAAAAAGTTCCAAAAAATACCAGAAGGGGTAAAATTGGGGGACAGTGGTAAAACTGTCACCTTCAGTGGAGGAGAGCAGACAATGGCTTACTTTACAACTGGCGATAACGAGCCTGGAGAAAGGCATGTTCTCATTATCTCATCCTCCCCACAAGATTTAAGAAACATTTTGGCGTCAAGTAAGAATTTTCAAGGCCACTTCGGCCTGTTGACCTCTTAGAAGGTACTGCGCACGCTTAATAGGCTTATGAATAGTAAATGACACACCTCTCATAGGTAATAGGCTCATTAGCATGAACATGGGATGTATGAGCGGGAGGGGGGAACATATTAAGGAGTAGTATGATATAGGCGGATGGGGAAGATTGTGACTTCTTAGTAACCAGCCAACGGCGAAGCGGGGACAGTGTTGAGCGTTGGGGAAAGGAATGTATAAAATCTCTTGTAAACAGTAAAAAATTGCTCTTTGTTTCTCAGACTACTGAGGCATTGAGCCAGCCTTTGCAAATGCTTTTTGTATGGAATAAACTGCTTGTACCTACTCGAATCCTGTCTCAAGGAGTTTTAAATCTCACATGGGGAAAATAAATATCTGACTTTAAGAATAAATATGTGATTATTAAGAAATGAATTCCTTTATAATTAATCTGTTCTTAACTTCATTAATTCATGAAAGGAATTATAATGGGGTGCATACTACCCAACATTTGAAGACCAAGAACTAGTGCTGTAAGTAGGAAGTATGAAGATTTTTATGTATTCATGGCACAATCACTAGATGTGTATTTGACATTTTCCCCCTTGCATGATACTACTCTGGGCCTTTGTGTTGCATGACAGTGTAATAATAAGGCACAGATAGAAACTTAAGAGCAGGGAACATCACACACTGGTTTGATAACATGCATTGTCCTTTGTATAAACAGGTATTAATATATTTACCATAATCTTCATCTCAAAAGGCCTGGTCCGCCCTGGCCCTAAGAAAGATCTGGTTCCACCCTCGAAGGCCCGCTGTGACGATTTTGCCAAGCATTTCAGGGAGAAAATCACTCAGATTCGTCACGAGCTAGACTCTACTAGTGATTCAAGGCTTCTGGGGAGATACCAATGTCGCTGTCTGGTCCAAAATTAATGGATGAATTTCAGTTATTGCGGCCTGATGATGTGGACAAGGTGCTTGGATGAGTACGTCCCACCACTTGCCTATTGGACCCTTGCCCGTCTTGGTTAATAAACAACGCCAAGTACGGGATTGGGATCTGGATCTTGGAAGTGGTTAACGCTTCTCTGAGGGAGGGTCGGGTACCTGCCCCTTTAAAGGAGGCGGTAGTCCGACCGGTCCTGAAGAAAGCGTCACTGGATCCAGAGATGGCCACTAATTACAGACCAGTGGCCAACATCCCATTTCTGGGCAAGGTGTTGGAGCGGGTGGTGGCGGGACAACTCCAAGCACTCTTGGATGAAACTGATTATCTGGACCCATTTCAGTCCGGCTTCAGACCCAGGTACGGTACTGAATCTGCCTTGGTCGCCCTGTACGATGACCTGTGCAGGGAGAAGGACAGGGGGAGTGCATCCCTGTTGGTTCTTCTGGACCTCTCAGCGGCTTTCGATACCATCAACCATGGTATCCTTCTGGATAGGCTAGCGGGATTGGGGGTCGGAGGCACTGCTTTGCAGTGGTTCCGCTCCTATCTCAATGGCCGATTCCAGAAGGTGGTGCTGGGGGACTATGGCTCTGCATCATGGCAGCTATGCCATGGAGTACCGCAGGGATCCATTTTGTCCCCTTTGCTGTTTAACGTCTACATGAAACCGCTGGGAGAGGTCATCAGGAGGTGTGGGCTGCGGAATCATCAGTACGCTGATGATACCCAGCTCTACCTCTCGTTTTCCACCAATCGAGGTGAGGCAGTGGCTGTGCTGAACCGGTGCCTGGCTGAGGTAATGGGCTGGATGAGGGCCAACAAACTGAAGCTCAATCCAGACAAGACGTAGGTCCTGTTGGTTGGTGGATCGGGCTTCGGGGAGGGTGAATTGAACCTAGTCCTGAATGGGGTTGCATTCCCTCTTAAGGACAAGGTTCACAGCTTGGGAGTGCTCCTCGACCCAGAGCCTTCACTGGAAGCTCAGGTGACAGCGGTGGCAAGGAGTGCTTTCTTTCAGCTTCGGCTGATCCATCAGCTGCGCCCCTACCTGGAGTATGACTGCCTGGCGACAGTGACACACGCATTGGTGACTTCCCGACTTGACTTCTGTAACGCGCTCTATGTGGGGCTACCCTTGAAGACAGTCCGGATACTTCAATTGGTTCAAAATAGAGCTGCCAGGCTGCTGACGGGGACTGGGTGTTATGTTCACATGACTCCAGTCCTCCGTCAGCTTCACTGGCTTCCTATTGAAGTCTGGGCCCAATTCAAGGTGTTGGTGATGACCTATAAAGCCATAAACGGCTTGGGTCCTGGTTACCTGAAGGAGCGCTTACATCCATATATGTCCGCCCGCCCCTGCGGGAGAGGCCCTTCTCTGGGAACCCTCCGTGAAGGAAATTAGAGGGTGAGTACTCGGAGGAGGGCTTTCTCAGTGGTGGCGCCCAATCTATGGAATGAGCTCCCCAGAGAGGTCCGCCTGACGCCGTCGTTATTTGTTTTTTGGTGCCAGGCGCAGACCTTTTTATTCAAATGTTATTTTAATTGTTAATATTATTTATTCATTTTTTTCTTTGGCCAGTGCGACTTAATTTATATTGTTAATTTATATTATTCTATCTTGAAGTTTATTTATGGTTGTGAGCCGCCCCGAGGCTTTGGCGAATGGGGCGGCATAGAAGTCTCCTAAATAAATAAATAAAAATAAAGTCAAAAGTCAAATTCAATTCAGATAAAGCCGACTTGAGAGGTTATATGAATCCACAGTGACAGTCACAGAAAACGTTTTGTGGCTTTCTTCCATACAAATATGTCATACAGTTCTTGCTTCCTCAAACATGTCTTGATGCACAGACTAAATAGGTGTTTTGCTGCATATGGGATGGTGGCTCAGGCCATCTCGAAATAATAAAGCATACAGGAGAAAAGTAATGTGGATTGTGCTGATGTCAGCGTTTATTGTTTAAAAACAACTGAATAAGCTGATGCAGTGTTTTAGTGAATAATTGTACTCACTGTTAGGCAATTAGTCATTGATCACAGAATATATTTTTAAACAGTGTGGTGACTTTTCCAAAGTGAATTGTTCTACCTTTAATACTAAATGTACATTTTCATTCATGTACAATGCCACAGATAAGTTGTACATTTCATCCTTTTCACACTTTTCTTATCACTTTTAGAATAGAGGTTCTGTATTTGTGTTAGCAAACTGGTGATTGTGTTCCATTTCACTTTGGTTACATATCTGAAAATGCCTTTCAATCCAGCTTATAATCTTACTTCTTTCCAATATTCTGGCTTGCATAGTGAACTTTCACAGATGTAGGAGAGGGCTGGGCTCAGGGTTAGGGCTATGGCTACCATGCTCGCTCTTCTCACTACTTGGGCTGCTCAGGCACAGAATACTTGAATGGCACTCTGTGCATCTAGAGAATGCCTTTTTCAAAGCATTCAAATGCCCAGCCTGAACAAATTATGACCAGCCAGAAAGTGGCCCACCAAGGCAAGATGAACCTTCAGCTTTTGCTGCATCCCTGATGGCGCTGCATGGGCAGGGGAGTGGCCAAGTACGATCAGGCCACAGTGAGTGGCTGGTGGGCTGTGCTTTCATTAGGCAGAGCTGTTAACAAGTTACTAGGTTACTCTGTTAAATCAGAGTGAGGTGCATTGAACCTCCTGATTTTGGGTCTTCCAAACTGTTTCAAAATGAGGAAAAATAAGCCTGTAACCCTTTTGCAGCATGGCAAACAGCCTCTCTTTCTTTTTCATGGTGATGGGCAGGGAGAAGTAATGAAATAGCTAGCTCCCACCAAGCTGGGAGATAATTTGCCTGAAGGACACTCTGTGTAGGAAGTTGCCTGGAAAGTAGCCCTTGGTCTGCTGATGTGGCTGGCCAGATTGGGAGCTGGCTAGCCAGCTCACTCCTTGCCCTCTGCCCATGGACACCACAGGAAGACAAATAGGAAGACATCACTTCATTGCACTAAAATGGAGGCTATGAAACTGCACAAGGCCTGTGTTTATAAGCTCCTCTGTGCATAAGGTCCATAACATTTGGAAGGCAGAGACATGGCATCAGGTGCGGTCCCAACCCTACTTACATGCGTCCATCTGCCCACGCCTCAAAGATTTGCACAGGGCTTAAATAATGAAGGACAGCTAACAAATTGCATATGCAAGCAGAGTTTGGCAGTAGGGTTGCTTGGCAACCAACAGAAAGTCTTATCTGCTAAGAAAGGAGAAATGTTTAAACATGCCAGAAAAACTTGAACTGCCTGTTATACAGATATGCATTAAAATGCCACATAGTAATGCAAGACAAATCAGCACTCAGTGATACAAAGCAGTATCTGGCCAAGCTCACATATACCTTAGTTACATCTTGTTTGGACTAGTATAACCTGTTTTATGTGGGGCTGCCTTCGAAAACTGTACAGAGGCTTCAGCCAGGTCAGACTGCTGACCGGGGCCTGTCATAGGAAGCTTGTGATTCCCTTATTACAGCAGCTTTATGGGATACTTGTCTGTTTCTGGGCAGTATTTGAAGTGGTAGTTCTGACCTATAAGTAGTCCCATATGGCTGGGGCCAGGCTACCTGAAATTCTGACTTTTCCCCCATGAGCTTACCCAGTCCTCAATATCTATCTTTGGAGAGAGGCCTTCTTCTGAGGTCCTCCACTCCAGAGGTGGGTTTAGCAGAGACATGCGAGGGGCAACCCAGGCTGGCTCCCTCACTGTCCCGCCTCTGCCAGGAGACAGATCGCTTGATTCAATAAAAGGGGCTCCGCTGGGGCTCAGTGCTGTTTGAAATTTCCATTCTGAATCACGTAGCTGTTACTCTTTTGTTGTATTTTGATATATTGTTTCATTGCTTAAATCATTTTTAATCATGCCTGTAAATTGTCTTGAAAGGCAAGGTACAAATTGATCTCCGCCCCACCCACCCACCTGCCCACTGGAAAGGGAAACAGTAAAATATTGAATGATGAAAAAAATGTGATCAGAGAATGCCATAATGCACCCTCAGTGTTTTACCTCTCAATGTGCAGGTGATGCATGCAATATTCCAGGTAGTTGTCAGGCTGGGTATATCTGCTCCCATCTAAAGAGCAGCCACCTAATGAGAAGGAACAACTCATTGGAGAAGACCCTGATGCTGGGAACAATTGACGGCAAAAGAAGAAGGGGACCCCAGAGGGTGAGGTAGCTAGATGGAGTAACTGGGGCAGTGGGTGTGAGCTTGGGTGTACTCTGGGGGATGGTGGAGGACAGGAGAGCCTGAAGGATTGTCTATGGGGTTGCAATGGGTCAGGCATGACTTTGCAACTAAACAAAACTAACAAAGAGTAACCATCCCTAACACTACTGACACTGGGAGATGGTTTAAGCTTGCAGTGGGCTACATAGGTAGTTCTCTTCTTCACTAACCCCTCTTCTCTGTGTTATGGATCCACACAAGTTGGTAAAATGCAACATGCACTCAGTTTTGTAAAGCAGTCATCTGAAAAACTGTGTGTGATGCTGGAGAAGTGGGGAGAGGGAGCAAACACAAGCCATGACATTTCCAGGTTTTCTCAACTGGAAGTTAAATATTGCTGTGAGCCTTAAATGTCATGTGAATTGTAAAACTACTTGGAAGTGTCTGTTTTTATAAATGATATCTGCCACTGATACAGCTATTTGTAGGTTTTTACTGGCAGATTACGTTTATTGATATCTTGGCCTTTTCAGATAGCTGAAATGTATCTAATTCCTATGTGCATTTGATTACTTTTCTACAGGTTCTATTTTGCAAAGTTATTTTTGAGCACGTGTATATCCTGTTGCACAAAAATAAATTGAGCCACTATTCTTTAGCCAGTGCAGCAGCTACAGCCCGACCCTATCCGAGGGAACGCTTTGCTCAGGTCCCAATGCACATTTGCTTAAAGTTGTATTCTTTAATATTCTGTCTTTCTGTGTGTAATAGAAATTATGCAATGAGCAATATTTTTAGGAAAATACACAAGTCATATTATCATTCTTGACCTCAATATTATACTTATATTAAAGCACAGTCATAACTGTTGTTAATTATGTTTCTAAAATAAGTTGTTCAAAGTGTAAAACGTGAAGAGTATATCCTTAGAGACTTTTGTTCTAGTTTAATTAGAACTTGCTATTTTAGTGATAGCACTCATTATCAGTATTTTCCTCATTAGAGTGAATGTCGCAGAAGTCACCACTGAGTCACAGATCATCATATATTCACACTGTGCTTTTAAATAATGACCTACATACCTCTTACAACAGGAGATTTCATGGATTTAATACCGAAATGCCAAGGATTCCTATTGCATCACTGAATGGCACAATTTTCAAGATATACTAGAATCTAAGGAATGAACTGAAAGGCTAGGGCAGAAAATTTGCTATTCATGTGCCAGCCCAATTCGCAACTCTAAGGAATAAGGTCTACATTTTGTAATAAAAAGGGCATAGAAGGAAGTGAAATGAAACCTCCTCTTTGTCCATCTTACTTTTCCTCCTTGAACTGTCACTGCAGAACCCTATTTATCCAATCTGACCCTGATCTTAGAAGGAAACTGGGTTGAAGACAAAGTGCTGAAGTCAGAGGGAGGGAGTTCATGGTTGATCTCTTCTCAGCTGCAGAATGTTTTCTTGTAATTCAGACACACAATCCTCACACATAACTTAGATGTGCCTGGCAAAGATACAGGAGCATACAAACATGCATATCCCTCTTATGCTTACCTTGTTCCTAAAATAAATAGTTTGTGTTTATTGGAATTAAGATGGTATAAAATTGCTAGTTATCAGTTCCAAAATACCTTGGTAATGGGAGGTCTGTGTCTGGATCTAAAAACCTGCATTTTTCCCTTGGTGGTAGGAATGGGCCCACTCTGAGAAATACTGGAAAAATAGCACTGTGGGATTCACAACTAACACTATGCAAAGATTCCCTGATCCAAGACAGGAAAAGTGCCACTAGCCCCACAACTAGAGACTTGCATATTTTATTCCTTGCCTTACTTTCTCACATGGGCCTAACAGCAGTAAAAAATTGTTAGAGGCCATTTATAAGAGGAAAATACTACGGAAGAGAGGGATTACCTCCTGTCCACAGCACCGTTCTGATCAAATCTAGAGGCCCTAGAGCTGCTTCCAAGTTAAAGTGAAAATGTTTGATCCTGGTTGTTTTAAATCCTGTGCAGTCTCAATCCTCAAATACCACAACTTCCATGAGCTGCTGGTTTGAAAGAGGTAGACATTCCTTTGGCAAATGAGTGATCCATTTTATTTTTCATAGAGTTGTTACAGATGAGAAGCCTTTCAGAATGAAGAGGAGGTAACCCTAATTAATTAACATGGCTGAGTAAACAGCAATTCAAACTCAGACTTTTCAGAGCTAAGTACTCTGAGACCTGGGTCTGCATAAATGAATCTGCAAGTTTCCATTTCTTCCAGATTGGACTTGTTTTTTTATCTCAAGTTCTTGTTGTACCAGATATGAGAACTTAGTACATTTTGGTAAAACATAATAAAAACCAAACCAAAATCAAATCTTTATTCTCACATGCTGGCAGTAATGATTTCTTACGAGGGAGCATGGTGGTGAATCAACAGTTCTTGGATCTCAATCTAGGGAAGTTTCAAAGGAGGGGTAAAAGTTTCAAACAAGTCTCAAACTTCTTTAAGCTTGAAGACAGAATTCCAGTTTGGAGGAGCTCTTCCCGGCTACACACCAAGGATGGGCAAGGTCAAGGGCAAAGGAGTCATGGCCAAAATGCCCTCATTTTTTATCTTAAAGATCCTACTGCTAGTAAAAAGCTTTTGGAATGGCATTCAAAAAAATGAAAAATAAGTCCAATCCAGAAAATTGTCAAATGATAGATGATCAAGGAAAGGGGCATGTCCAGAGCAAAGGATGGAGACCCCTAGTGAGCTGGGGATTTGCCCCACGGGCCTGGTGTGACAAGCTGCTCTAAAGGTTTGCAGATTCATGCCCATCCCCAAAGGTGTTAGTTTTTTCTAAGCATAACTATAAAATAAGTATATATAAATCGAAATATATTACAGAATATTTATTGTCTCTCCTTAGAATTACAATCTTTCAAGGCTGACTAAGGTCAGAGGAGAACCTCTGGAACTTCTTTTGACAGCTTTGCAAATGCAGACTTTATCATTGTATTTGTTTTCTACAGCTTCCCATGTTTTCTTCTTTAGATAACAATTTTATCTACATGAATATGGTGCACAGTCAGTTGTAATATATAACACACAACCATTTCCCTTTCCTCTGTACCCCTTGCATCCTTCCATCTGTTCCAGAAGTGAGAAACAGCATGGGAGAACATGCAGGGGCTACTGAAGAAAGGGAAGATTTGCAAAGGTCACCTTCCCCTGCTTTTTCTGCTCATAGAAGTCTCCACTGGATCAACAGCCTCGTGCCTGCAGAGGAACATGACTAGATTCAACTTTCTGTAATGATCATATTGGAAAGTACTAGAATAATGGCTGTTTATTCAATTTCATACTTTTCAGACACAGACATTGTCCTATAGCATGATGATTAATGAAGTAAAATGTATGTGATTGACTACTGTATTATTTTACCTTTAGAAATGTAAGCCAAAATAAATAAATAACAGTATGCTTATTTAGCACAAAAGCTTGTTGCACATCCACAATAACAGCAAGCAATTTCCACTAGTTCAAAGAAGCATGAAATCTGGTGGATATCTAAATTCCAATAAATGCATTAGTCCAACAGATGCGGATCAGGTCATTTCATAAAGGAAATCATGAAGCATGAATTCCTGACACATCCATTTCATTAGTAGAAGAAACTGAATTAAATAACTGCCAATATGACATGAAGTAGACATAGTTATTATGTTTCAATGGTCTACATTTCTCTCTGCCATGTTCTAAAACTATGTTTCTACATTTGTACATAAGCATCTCTCGGTTTAACTTCTATCCTCAGCCTGCTATTATCCCTGCACTTTATTTGACTGCTCTTTGGTCTTCTCCTCAGTCCTAATCATCATGTTTCCTGCTATTTTGCAGAAAGTAGCAGCTATGGAGAAAGATAATGAGCGCGATATAAAAGGCCAGGGAACGAAGAGAACCCTCTCAGCAACTGAACCTGATGCAAGCATATACAAGTGCCACTCTTACAAAGAAAACCTGAAGGGGTGGCATACAGCAGGAATAGGTAACACGTGATCCTTCAGATGCAGTTCTCACAATCCCTCAATATCGGATATGCCAATGACTGTTGGGAGCTAGGATTCCCCTTACTTATTTCAAGCTTCCAAAATTACAGACAGTCTCTTTGCAAAATAGCTCTTTATTGCCAATTCACAGCTAACGAGCTACAACAACTTAAAAACTAATCTCTGCCTATGAACAGATCGATTAGTTGAACCTAAATGGAAACCACTTCCAAAAACGGCATTTTGTTGGGAGCAAGCACTCCTGCCAGACACACACTGCACTAATTCTGCTGAAAACAGCTCAAGGCTGCTGACTGTCATTGGGGGAAACATGACTCACCACACCTTTTCAGTAATGCTGGGCTCCACCCCTCTGGTGGGTCCTTCTAGAGAAGGGCCAGTCTCCAAGACCTTTGCATGCCCTCTAACTGATGCTGTGACATGGAGGCAGGGAACAGGGCATGGGCTTGTCTTCTTCCTCTCCTTTGTTGCTCATTTTCTCTTCTAAACCAACTCTGTCCCCATCATCTGTCTGAGAATCTGGGGGTGGTGGACTTGAGACAGTCACACCCACCTCTGTCCCCTTGATTCCCCCATCTACTGTCTTCACAGTCCTCATCAGAAAAGCTGATGCAACCTTGACCGAAGAAAGCACAACAAGAATGCACAAACCTTAGAAAGCACACCAACACCAGTTATGGCTAATGGAGATTAGAGTCCTGTTTTTCTAGTTAGTCTGTTGTGCTAGCTGATCTTCAGTTGGGTAGATCATGGTAAAAAACCACTGCAAACCATGGTAACCATGCAAGGCTGCTTGTCATGTTGTTTGGACTTAGTCACAGACTGGAGAAGGCTTTACCTTTCATGTTTCTATCACAGGTATCACAAGCTCCAGCTCTGTGACAGGTCCTGTGGTGACTAGAGATGTGTAAGCATTCTGTTTTGGAGGTGGGAATCTATCAGATTCCTTGGGCTTGGCTTCCTGGGTTCTGGTCTGCTTTGATGAGGCCTTGAGCCCAAGAATCAAGCCCTGTGCAAATACCACACACACGTTGTCCCTCTTCCATGTCACATGGAACTTTTGTTTGCACTGCTCATCGTGATGTGGAATAAGGGTGCCACCCAATTTTTCCATCAGCATTCATGGGCTTTCTCTTGGTTTGCTTTTCAAGAGAGGATTGGGTATGAGAGGAAGACTGCTAGAGGGGTAGATTTTGCAGAGCTTAGATGTCTCTGTAGTGGTGACACTAAGAATATCACATAATCTGCAGGGTAGGCTAGTGCATGCAAAAGTTTTTGTCCACACCAACAACCACTATACATAATTATTTAAAATGGTTTGAAGGATAATAGCATAACCTTGCATGCAAATACACCTCTAACATGGTCATCCTGATATATTAATTAGGGATTCCCAAGAAGAACCTGAGGCACAGAACGATGAGGTTTTGGCTGATCAGCATGTGCCAAGCTCAACAACAAGGCAATTCTGACTCACTGAAACAAATACCTGCCCTTCCACCATTTTTCTTCTAGAAATGTTCTTGCACTGAACAACGAGACAACTTGAGTATGCCATTCGTTATACTTTCTCCTTCAGTGTTATTGCCATAGCTAAATTTGTTTTCCCAATACAATAAGCTTTTTTATATAAGTCTGAGAATGTTAGATGTTAATTGAACAATACCCCCACCCCCAGCCCCAGTATTTGATGACAGTAACTGTGGTTGCTACAGCAGAAAGCTTGGTTTAAGACACTGAAGAAAGGTTGATATCTGAAGATACAGACTGTTTGACTTAAAACAAATACATCTTAGACACTATGAAAAGCAGAACACCTTTGTTCAACTGTTTGGAATGTGAAATGTGAAACAGCCAAATAACAAACTGAATAGTAATTGTTCTGTACCAATAATTATGTCAAATATTGGAAGTCTTTTAAACAGTATAGTTAGAAGTTACTTTACCTCACTTTTAGGTTTCCTTGTTGTGGCTGTCCATCATAAACAGACAAAATATCAAAATCTTCTTCAAGAGCAAAAGTATGAAATGATAATTGTATCCTGTTACGCTCTCCTGTGATAATGATCCATGTGCAATTGGCATAATTTGGATAGCCATGAGGAAATCCTGGGCTTTCTATTGTACCATTGGGACCCTGTACTAAACCTCCACAGTTCTGACCTGAAAAGCAAGAGAGAGACAAAGGGAGAGAGAAAAAGAGATGAGTAAAGGAGAGCTCCCGAACCCTAGCATTTCTTTCACATCTGTCAGAGAAAACACAAAAATAATGAAAGCTGAGCATTACATGGCATGCACTTATTCATATAATATTATGTTCAGAACAATCAGAAGGGACCTAGAGGATAGATATTTTACCAGAGTATAACTCTAGTTGTGCCATTGTTGGCACATTTTGCAAGTTGTTTACAAGTTTCAAATTAAATTGTCATTTCTAGCATGGTTTACCCATATAAAATAGTAAGAAACACCCAGAAACACACCCAGAAACACAGTATCCAATTGTGTCTTTGTGCTACCACAAATGGTGTTACACTATTGTAAACTAGATTATTACCTATACACAGGAGAAACTAAAGTTACAGTTGCGTAAGTATAACACAAGGTACACTAGAAAGATTTGGTAGAGCTCCATGAGTGGTATTTGAGATTGCAGTATAATATCACTACAGCCTACCCATGGCTAATATATATCCAGTGTATAAATTTTTATGCTAGACACCAAGCCCCCAATCCAAAACATTTAGCACAGTCTATGGCTATCTATTCTTCCAAGAGATACACTCTCTAAACCACACACTTATTTTACTTTCAAAAATAAACTCTACCACTAAAATTGTGGGCACTACAGTTTGGGGGATGAACCTTGTAGAGCTTCAGCAGAAGTTACATCCTGAATCGCAAAGTCTCTCTCTCTTTCCTTTCTCTGTGGTGCAAAAGCTTTTCAGGCAGTAACAGCCAACGGGAATAAGTAATGTGGCCTGGTATGATCACATTAATATTACTAGTGTTGAATGTAGTGTTCCTGGAATAGCTAAACCCCATGCTGAGACATCAGTAAAACCTTAATTACCCAACTTCAAGTCCCAGTTTAGATACTAAGATGTTTGATCACACCTTTATTCAAATGCCATATACTTTGCCACTGCATTGTACTAAAGAAATTATTGGATTTTGACTGCGCATACCTGGATGACCTCAGGCCAAACACATACATACAACATAAAACCATATTTTACGTCACCTAATAATAGTTATGAGATGAAATGAGCCAATCCAGCTTCTTGCAATTGATGTTCTGAGCTTCAGTACTTTCCAAAGTATAGTTTGGAAATAATTTTCAGTAAAGTGAAGGCACAAATCTCTCTGTCTCTTTCTTCAGGGTGGGGTGGGGGGGGATGCCTAAACTGTTGCTCTCTTAGCAGAAAGCTTTGATACTGGACTACTAAGTGTGCATGGTTGGTATGTTAGGCAGTCTATAAAAACCCCATTTCCTACTACTTCCAGTCATGACTGAATTCTAAGATTCCACCCAGCATGATTCTGCTCCCAGTTGGTGTAGCATATCCTGCAGAACTCTGCGAGGGCATATAGCTTATTAACAGGCAGTCCCTCTGCAAATAGGCTTGATTTACAACAAACAGTTTTTCTATCCATCTTGCTGGGCTCATTAATCGCCCAAATAAAGATATGCCAAACCTTAGAATTACACCGAGACTCAAAATCAATCTGTTTTGTAATGAATAAAATGTCTGCAACGAGAAAAGTTGGGAGGGGGACATTTTGTGCATAATGCTAGGAGTCTTGCATGCAGTTTAGGCACAAATAGAATCACAGCACTTGCTGTTATACCCAAAACAAAAATTATTTCAGGCTACAATTTTTTATTTTTAAACTTCCTATGAATAAATTTCTGGGTCTAAATCTTCTAACTGAATGCTGTCAAATGCTTGTGGGAGTTTCTAAATCTTAACATAAAGGCTTTAATAAAAAAAGGATTTGCAGGTTAAAACTAAGGACTAATAAGTAGCCATTTTCTACTAAATTTAAATCAGCAACTCTAATGAATAGATATTAAAGCTGTGGGAATTCAGTAGGCCTTTTAAAGGAGAAGGATTTCCTAGCATATCTGCCAATTGTTCAAACCAAGCCATTATAATGCAGACACTGGCACATTTCTTTCCCTAAATGTAATGCCTTTTATAATTAAGTAGTTCCTTAAAATGTATTTATATCCTGTTAAACATAGCTTGAAGCAGGGGAAGAGAACTCTCGGCTGGCAATAGGAAGCTGTCACCAGCTACATTTTATGAATGCTTCCTTCTTGCTGCATAATGAGGAAATGGGTATGATAAGAGCAGAGTCAGCTTTATCTTTTTCTTGGTCTGCTAAAGCACAGTTCTTGTGTTGATTGCATCTACAGTGAACACAGAAAGAAGGAACAGCATTGTGGAAGCGAGCTGCACACATCATTGTATATTCCATTGACTGCCTCCACAACCCCGATATGAGTACAAACCGTATATGTGTAGATGTTTTTCCTGAGGTTCTCAGGAGGCAATGAATATAAATACAGCATCTGACAAACAAATGCTACAAAACATAAGAGCCCTATTCAAGCATTCTGAAGCTGAACGGGGAAACCCATGAGAAGAGCGTGCCAATCCTGCCCTTCCCCTTCTCATGCTTGTTGCCCGCAACATGTGGAGGACAACTATTTGAAGAAGACAGGCCTCGGCTGTGGAGGCTCTTCTGAGCCAGCAAGCTGGAACCTTGACAAAATTAAAGGGACAAATGCAATGGGGCTGGAGTGCATTCTTGTTGATTGTCATATTTATGAGGAGTCAGATGGGGGAATGATGGACCTGAAAGGGCAAATGGATCCAGAATGATTGCACGCACGCACGCACACACAAACACACACACACACACACACAATCAGTCAGAATGGAAAACTTTCCAAAGCCAAATCACTGCACACAGGATGGGATGGTGTGAGAAGGGAAAGATGTATCTGGCTTGCCAAGCAGGATCACTCCCCTGCTCTGGTTTTCAATAAACTTCCTTTTTGCCCTGCAACACGGGAATGTTTTTGCAGAAGATACACTTCTGAAGACTTGTCTATCATTTCCTGGGATGTTTACAATAAACTGAAAGAAAATACTATAGAACCAATAATATAGTTATGGACCCTCATTCAGTGGAATAGTGTTAAAGGATAGAAGAAATTCCCAAGAAAAGTAACCACAATCATTATGGCTCCATTAAATATGATCACTTAATAGATATCCTGTGAAGTTACATCAATTACATTTCACATGTTCTTGGAAAGAATATGAAATTAGAAACTCTTATTTAGGCATGGTTTTATTAAAAGAAAAAGAGAATCTTTTGATACTAGACAAGGTGCAGAAAAATCTGGGACTAGTGGAAGCAATAATACTATCCTCTGAAGTGTCTGCATACTTCTATAAAACATTTTAAAGTAGGCAGTTTTCTATGTAAGAGGTTAACCAATTTGTAAGTGAAATTCTTCAAAAGATTCATCTTCTCTGTCCCTCGCTTTCTTTTTAAAAAGTTATATTCATTTATGCCCTTTTGTCCATGACCTATTAAATAAATTTAATAAATGGCACACTATGGTCAAGGTGGCTCACTCACTTATGCAACTGGATGCAATTGTACAACAGAAACTGAATGATGACAATTAACTTATGTGGTTAGAAGTTCAGTGCCTTAAATCTCCATTCACAGTGTTGATTTTTCCAAGGCCTTGTGATTCTTAATCCTGGAAACACAAAGAAATTAGGATATTACCTCTAACAAAAATATATGCTTGAGAAAATATATCTACTTTAGCTTGGATTAAAACAACAACAACAACACAATGCTACCTCTTGAGGGAGCATTCAACACAAATTCTTCTAACAGCATTTCATCTCAGGGAATTTTCAGAACAGTTTCTGATATGCCATGAAATGGTGTAGAGAGGCTACCAGTCTAAGGGAAAAGGTATACGTACCCCTGGGCATGTTTATTTTTTACTATATTTATGTCCCTATTATTTTTCTCTTGCAAGGACCCCCCAGCTGCTTACATTTCATCTTCACTACAACCCTGTGCAGTAGATTAGGCTGTAAGTGTCACAGCCGAGTGGGATTAGATCATGGTCTCCCACCCCAACCCCTGATCCAGCACCACACAACATTGGTATGTTGGTGCTGTCACACACTGTTGTTGGCGATGCTTCTAGAACCATATCAAGATTACCACCTCTGTGGTGTGGCCTGCCCCACTGCCACCGGGAGTCATCAAGCATACCAGTGATATTCTTCAAACAGATACAGTTAGAAAGCACATGAGCCATTCATAGGATTGGAGCTCATCACTAAAAACAGATTTTAAATATCACGCTACATGTTGAAAAGCTCCAAATCTTAAATGATCATTACATTTTGTTAATGATCAAGGTTGCTTTAGAACATAGAACGTGCAAGTGAGCACTTGGCTCCAAAACAAGCATTTCTGATTCATGGGAAGGCTGTGTTTGCTGCTACGGATTCAGGTGAGTTGTGATTGTGGTTAAACTGAAGATCAGACAGGATTCCTTTGATGCTGCAATGACCCTCACAAAACATGATGCTTCAAAGCCACAAGGACAGGATATGGATCTGTCCTTGAATGCCCGGTCGTCTCAGTTTGGCCCAGACCACCACTATAGAAAAGCAAGTAATTGCATAATGTCTGCAACTACCACAATGCTCCGTCTAAACACTGATCTAGCTGCCAGGAAGGTTACTGAAGTCTTTTCAACATTTTAAATGTGTAAACCTGATGTTCAGCCTCTGGGTATATTTTCATTGATTATGTTCATTAATCACAAAAGCTAGCACATTTAGTGACTCAGATAAAATGCTTCAAAAGCCAAGCTATGACACTTTGCAAGGTTACTTGTGAGCATTGTATGAGAAGGGCTGGGGAAGAAATGATGCTGGCTGCTGAGGATCCTAGACACATGGAAATCCTTAAACCTTGTTATCTGCATGTTTTCTTCCTCCCCTACAAGAAACAGAGTTGCCCTGTTTCATCCTCAAAAGCACCCCGTGCCACAAAATAAGCTAAGAGATAATCCAAAGTAACCCAGTGATTATTTCGTTACTGGGGATTTGAACTGCAGTCTGCCTTGCACATGTCTAGTTATCTTAAACACTGTATCTTACTGGCCATCACACCTGTGCATGCCTAGCACATTTAAATATGGTTGGAACCAGTAAATAAGTAATCACATCCACGTGCTAGCATCACAGTCTTTGAGGAACATGGTTAAACTGCATTAGCAACTGGCCATTGCACATATTCCCCATGGCCCATGAAAAATGTACACATAATCTGTCCATGAAGAGGGAAGTGTGGATATTTCCTGTCAGTATTTGCACTTTCCAACAGATCTTGTGTAGTGCATCTGCTTCATCTATGTTTTAAGTCCTCTGTTTTATCTCCAGTTAAAAGGTGGGAAAACTGGTGCCCACAAGAACTCATGCAATCTATGGTTTAACTTATATTTATCCAGTATAACAGCGGGAAGAAAATGGTATGGTTACAGCCTTTTTTGCGGGGCGGGGGGAACTCAACTGTTCCCTGTGCAGTTGTACCCTTTTCTGCTTGGCTGAGTTTTATTTTATTTTATTTATTCATTTATTTTAGCATTTTTATGATGCCCCCATCGCAGAAAGCCTCGGGGCGGCTTACAAAGTAGAACAAACAAACATAGAATAAACATTAAAAATCCGGAGCATCTCGGCAATAGTATAAAACCAATAAATAGAAACAACAATTAACAATTAAAATATTGTTTAAATAAAAAGGTCTTGGCCTGGCGCCAAAAAACAAATAACGACGGCGCCAGGCAGACCTCTCTGGGAAGCACATTCCATAGGTGGGGTGCCACCGCAGAGAAGGCCAACAGCAGAGTTTTCTCTGCAGGGGAGATGAAACTCTACCTTCCTACTTTCCTCCAACCAGAAAATCTGCACTGCAACATGTTTGCCACTGCATGAACTCATAATGCTAGCATTTGGAAAGCTTCACATTCCCAGAAAACTTTGAGGCACTATTTTGTTGGTGAAAACAACTTTATTTCTCAAGGAGCCATTTTAGAATTCAAGATGATAGGTTAATAGAAACATGTAATCCATGCATTACTGGAAATATGGAAAAATGCTGCCATACTTTTTATTATAGTATTTTGTTTAGGTAAATTTAAACATGTCATTCATTAGATTTATGTTTATAAAGTTCACATATAAAAATATTTACTTTGGCTTGGGATGCTACATATGATTGTATAATAATGTTTTGTTTATTAGAAGAAATTAATATTGTTCAGTGATAGATACATTCTCAAAACCTATTAAGAGCAATATATTTGTGCAGCTCTTCATGTTTGCTTTAAATCTTACTTCATGATTCCCTGGTTTTAACACTTTTATCCTGAGACATGTACCTGTTCCTTTAGTAACCTCTAAACAAACTTTCTTTGGATTCATAGAACTGCTTTGAAACAACCAGTCTCACATTCTCTGTAATTGGACCCTTATGCTTTCCACTAAAGAAAATAATGACTAATTGGAGAAACATTCCTGATTCCTTCCTCCATGTATGGTATGAGGTATTCTGCCTCTTGGAACAGTGACTGTACTATTTTGGAAAATGTGTCAAGGAGCTATGGAGAGCATTTGAATGGTTTAATACATTATGTTCTTTATTAAAACTAATAAAAACTCTTATGGATATTTCATAGTCAAGTACTGTGAGGTAATAGTGACCCATTTCTTGAAATACAGTCCTTCCCTTTCTTCACTGGGAGTAGGAGCAGTCCCAGCGAAGGCTGTGTCAAAGAGCCTACCAAAGAACGCAGTATCTCCTATTTAATACAGTTGCCAGTACCTTTGTGGAGCTCAAAAGACAAGGCCCAAGAGACAACAAAGGACACAACACATCTGGTCCAGAACCCAGTGCATAACAGGACATTGGAGAATACAGTAATACAACATATGGCAACTGGAAAAGTACCTTCATTACTGTTTAACATGGAGCATTTCAGCCAGAGATCCTTAGTTTGATAACAGTGGCATTATAAAAGAGTGTTCCTATTTTTGTCCGTTAAATTTTAGAGGACATGAAGCCCCATGCCAATTCTGAATTCAAGTCAGGATGACATAACATCCTTTACAATTAGACCATGTCCACCTGAATGTGGACTGCTTTTCACAAAGTTGTCAAATTACTATGTGTGTTGTTAAAGCATATAAAATGAAAGAAATTTAAGAAATTTAATGATTTATGCAAGCAGTATTTATGGTGTTGTGGTTGCTTAGCAACCAGTGAGTAGCACAATAGAAAACAAGAATTTGAGCAAATAAAGGGCTGCTTTTCAATACACTGAGTCACCATTTGTGCAATATCAAAGCCATGATCAGTCGACTTCCATTTGCATAATGCAATTCTACTAAAATCAAATTAGCATGAGAGAGATACCTGATGTACATCTGTGAACATCCATTCCCTTCTGCAGGATTCACATCATGCACCTACACTATTCCTAGAATTCATATCTCAAGTCGTCACAATATCTTGGCCTAAGAGCTGCAACTAGATATTGTCTATTGCCACTGAACTCACCCTTTCTGATCTTATATACATTCTAGAAATATAGGATTCATACGGTCTAGAAGTAAGCAATTTTCTTCGGGTATCTGAGCATGCTTTGAAGCTCATATCCACTGTAACAGGAAGCAAAGAATTCAAGATTGTAGTGTACCTATTTCCATAAATATGTGCAAGAAACTGGTTATTAAAGTAACACATACACAGGAATAAGCAACATGACTGAAATTGAACTAACCAGCATTCCTCAATTGCAAGGTTCCTGTCTTTACATAATTAATTTAGGGATAAAATTGTTCCCTAAAGTAGGGAACAATTGCTTTCTCCTACTGTTTTAAACTAACAAAAAGTATACTTGACTACAAAAGTGTCTAATCCAACGTTCTCCTATTGACAAGAACCTTTTCCTCCTTTCTTCTGTCAAACTCCATCCTGGATAATTCCTCCAAGTTCTCAGAACAGTTTTTGAGGGCGTGTGGGGAACTGCAAGGAGGAAGGTGAACAAGCCCTCTCCTGGTTCTACTGATCAGATGTAGTTTCCTCTGTTTTGGGGAAATAAAACAAAGGAGGAAATAAAATTCTCTGATGTCTCTTGTAGAGCTTCATAAAATGCCATGCTCGCTGATGGTTGTATATGAATAACAAATAATTGTAATTTTGACTTTATGAAATTGGAAGCAAGTTAATTTGGAAATAATATCACTTCAGTTAAACAGTATATATTTACAAGTAATTTTGAACAGAAATGTAGTGAATTTTTTAATTATTATACAGGAATTCCCCTACATATGAACGAGGTCCATTCCAAAAGCATGTTTGTAAGCCCAATGTGTTCATAAGTTCAAGAAAGTTAGCCTAGGTATTCAACTAACACAATTGGCTATAGTACGGTACTGTGCTGCAATGGGTTTATAATGACACTGGAGGATTTCCGGAAGTTATACTTCCAAGTACGTGGCAGTGTGAAGTGTACCCATGTTGTTTGTCTGAAGCGTTCTTCCTCATATTGCATTACCATTAGGTTGGTGCAACCTGTGTTATACTTTGCTGGACTCATCTCTCTCAATTATTACACTAAAGTACACAAAAGCACATTCACATCTTTGAAAGTTCACAACTTGAAGGTTTGCATGTAGGGGACTTTTTGTAATTCCATTTTTAAAAAGGAAAAAAGGGAAATCATACCTGCTAAACTATATGGAAATCATCCCTACATTTGGGTCCAAGGCGACCACGAAGCACAATACACATATGAAAGTGAATCTGAAACTTTTACCAGTTACAAAATATATTCACAGTTTTAACAATGGCAGCCACTTTGATGTCATGAGCACACAACAAACTGCAGATTAATTAAGTGTTCTCTTTTTCTGAATTTTGAAGAAAGTGGCTTGTACAATTATTAATTTATTTGCCCTGGGTGTCCAAACAGCTCAACCAGCCTTGTGTCCTATACATCTGGTCTTGTAGGAGAGGCAAATGGATAATTCCTGTATTGTTAGAAATTGGTTTCACACCCAGATGGGTCACCAGTGCTTATGTAATCCCTACTCAGATGGGGAGCTGTCTACTGCATGTTTGGAACTCAGCATGCACTGAATTGTAGCATATCAGTAACTGACTTGACTTGCAGCTATCATCATGCTGGAAGGCAATATCAGTCACATTGCTTCACAGAGCTAGTGCCTCTGAGCTAATGCCATGGCTACCCAGAATGCTGGGTAACAGGAGTGTGCAAACCTGTTGGTTCATATTGAGTGAAACAACTCAGGGAAACTTTGACTCTTGATTGTGCATGATGGCCAGATGCAGAGTTGCAGTGCGCTAAGAGAGCAGCCACTCTGCATCCCATTGAACCCACAGTTGGGTTCAGTGCTGGTGATTGTTTGAATTCTAACTTACTCTTCTCGTTGAGACTGTCTGTCCATTGCTGCAATGCCACACAGTTTCAAAAATTCAATTTGTAAACAAGGAAGCTGTTTAGTTTTCCTCAGCTTTTGTTACAATCCTTGTAGCATATGTACTTTTTG
The DNA here is from genome assembly GCF_004798865.1 of Varanus komodoensis. Lineage (NCBI taxonomy): Eukaryota > Metazoa > Chordata > Lepidosauria > Squamata > Varanidae > Varanus > Varanus komodoensis. Next base: position 26,193,013 of record NW_025335269.1, on the reverse strand, counting down.
GTCCATATTTCAGAGCCTCTCTCTTCAGAGATCTGTCAGGGGCTATTTTAGCATTTATTTTTTACAGGACAGGAAAAAAAGTCCCCCAGGACATGAGTCAGAGAAATAGCACTGACTACTGTTGATATTTTAGAAGCAAAATACCTATAAAATCTTTTTCCTTTTGCTGTTGGAATCCCTAAATATGCACCAGATACAATCATCTCAGAAACCAGATACAGTGTAATGGGCGGGGGAGCTTACATGACCAGACTTATTAATTGCTTATCAGTTAGTCCTTCCTGAAGGCATAATGGCATTTGCAAGGCAGCTTCCAAATCACAGCTGTTTATTTAAGAGCGCCTGGTATTTATAACCTTTCCAGAAAGCAGGGTCTAATTTATTTACATACAAAGTCCACAAAAGCCTTCTCAATCACTTAATAGGGATTTTGCAGCAAATCTGATTCTTTCAGCTATGGCCACTGTGACTTATGAGGCTTTAGATCAAACAGTCATATCTGAGGCTCTCAGTCAATCTCCCATTGAAATTACATAATGTGAAGCAGTATAATTGGTAATGAATAAACAAGGCAAAGGCTGCAAGGCAGATTCCTGCACAGATTTCAGAGAAGTCACTGGGATTTTAGTAGCTGCACTGTAGTTCCATACAAAAACAAGCAACAACTTTGCTTGCACACGTACACATAAAATGGCCAGAGACCATGAATAGCTAAGTAGCAGCATATTGCCAAACAATCATAATGATAGACATCCTGACTCTCAGGAAAAACGGAACATTTATATTCATAAGCATTTTGTTATTCTAAACTTCAAGTGTCTGAATATGATCCCTATTCATTTTTGGGATAAACTAGAAGCAACATCTATTCCCAATTCTGCATCAAGCAAACAGGTCATCAGATGCACATTAAACTGACATCAAATTGAGATTAATGGATAGCAAGAAAGCCATGCAGACAAGCCCCAATACTAAATTGAAACAAATCTTTTACTATCCATATGGTAGGAGCAGGCCTTTTATTGTCAATTTGAAGTTGTCAGTTTGTTTGCAAGTTGGCTGAGGGCCTCTGGCCTTTTGACAGGCAGCACTGCAATCTAATCTGGAAATTACTCGAGTAAGGAAGCACTGAATATGAAGAAAGGTATTTAAAACCAGTTATTGGAATGTTCTGAGTTGAATCCAGATCAACTGGATCTGGAATTCATTCTTTCTTTCTGTTCTTCCACAATGTTCAGAGAGAGTCCTAAAATCTTTAAAGAAACAATATCCATACAAAATGTATTTAAAGCAGTATCTTATAGTTCAATAAAGACATAAAGGAAAAAGAATATAAATACTTTGTTGCTGTAAGATTCGTGCCACATTAAGGGTTACATAAGAGGATGGAGAAGATGCAGTGGACTAATTTATCATCTTCTACAGTTACCACCTAACCATTGGTTCCTTTGCATGTTAGTATAACTGGGTTATAGAGCAACAGGATATGACTGAGTGAAGACATTGAAAGCAAACAGCTAGGGGATTGCAAAAACATAATGGCCTGGAAACATGTGTCATATCTAAAGCTAAGGACTAGTGATAATTTAAACATGTTGCATTACTGCCTCTACATGTCTCTCCTTAAATTGAATGTCTTATAGGTATACTATTTGCACAGTAGTAAAGTACCAACTTTTATAGGTCTATCAAAGGAAAACACTGGACAATGTTTTCTTTGAGAACTGAAGCATAATATCAATGTTGTATGTGGCATTATGCAGAAGTTTGTGCACTGCCACCCCATTCATCTACATTTCAAAGAAAGACAGACAGACCGCCTGCCCTCGCATGTATGGCCATAATATATCGGTGTTCTTATCTCCTGATTTTTCATTTAGCGATGCACAATTATTCTTTACTATGATTTATATAGTAGCAGGAATGAAGTGAAGCCCATTTTCACTGTTTTTAAAGTACATGTCCTTATTCAATCCTTGGTGCAATACATGGGGTTCTGTCAATCTGTCTTTCCTTATCAATATTGGAAAGCATGATTTTATTTTCAAAATGTGATAAGAAAGATTGTTTGTTACAGAGACAGCAGAGGCCTTTTAGAATGATTTGACTTCTAGGACCTTCTTTTACTAATCAATGTGTACCCATTTCATATGGGACAGAAGATAGCCAAGCTACCTTAAATCTCAATGCTTCAAAATAAATTACATAAGGAAAGAAATGGCTGAATGGAAGACAATATTGCACAGCTAAAAAGCTGTGTTTGTGCTCTCTCTCATAAAACTATACCAACTTATGTCAGTAGGATTTTTGATGTCTATAGAATGCCTTCCATAAAACTGAAAGCTTTTTCATACAACATATATTGCCTCTTTAATTTTTATTTTTAAAAAGAAAACTTCCATCAACTTCAGCAGTTGCTCACATTTATTAAAATATCACTATGTATAAGCTACAAGTTACCTGGAAGATTCATTTGTCAGTCTATGCGCTTCCTAAACCTTCTTTGTTTAATCTCATCTTTCCTTAGATTGTGAGACTGAATGCCACCCATGTATACAGTATTAAGCTTCTCGAGGAAAGATTGAGGAAATGTAAGTAATTCACAATTATTAAAATTCATGGCACAAAATTATCCATGCACTTGTAAGCTATTTTCAGCCACAGAAGTCTAGTAAAAAATTACAGACAGACAGACAGAAAGAACCATACGGTTCCCCTGTAAGAAACAATATGCTAAAAGTTGCACTGTCGCAATTTGATGTGAAATGGGTTTTTTGCTTTAACCCTTGTGCTTCATGAAAATGACTAAAAAGTGAGTCAGGACACAGTAATATCACAATATCTTTTGGAGCCCTTTCTCCAGGCCTTTTGGCAGGTAAATCAGAGTTGCAAATATTTAAGCATATGTTAAATTGTTTAACATTTGTATCTCACTATGAATAGTTATGAAAAATGAAATAAAAGTACAAACAAAAAACAAACCTAATACTTCTAAATCTAATTTGATACTTCTCCTTTGGTCAGAAGTGTTAACACCTATTAATGTTAACAATCCCCACCATAAACTTCTGGCTCCATCACAGTCCTATTTTTAGGATTCACAGTCTCTGGTTTTACACACTTTGCAAACAATTGTGCATTTTTCCTGCAGCTGCATTTCATTGTTTCACACCTCCCTTTGCAGTTGCATCTGACTATTTCCAGGAGCTGTGCAAGAGCTGGGGAAGGACTGCCATGATTGGGTTCAAGATGCCATCAAATTCCTTCTACTCCTTGTAATTATCACTCATGCTTAAAACGTCCTTCCACACCTGTACCTGGTAATACACCCTCAAGCTGCAGTATTTCAAAGCAAATGTTGTATGCATTATTCAGACTGAACAAATGGTGACAAGGTAACTACTTCTCAGAAAATGCCTAACTACTTTAGGTGGAGCATTGCAAGGATTCCAGGAGTTTTTTCACTAGCTGCAACAGTGTCAGCCTAAGTAAGATCTTGCTTTGCTTTTTAAATTCCATATTAACCATTAGTGTGTATGCGCATCCACTAAGTCCCTTCCTATCTCGATAAATCCCGAAATTTGTATCACAACCAAGAATGACTTATCCAAATTGCAGACAGTTGGCTACTGCTTCACCAAGGTGTTGTTAAACACTCTGATGTTCCAAGCCTTTGGAACATCTCCTTTCATTAGGGATCAATATAATGTATTGTTTGTTGTGACAGCATGAAAGCAAAGCAGGATGAACAGATCAGCATCGTTTCTTACAATGAAATGGGCTAGCCTGACAGCTGTTCAAACGTCAGCATCTCTGCTAGTCTGAAATACAGTAGATGCCCTGCCTCTCATCTACTGTGTTGTAAGTGCTCTGATGATTTGTCGTCTGTTTGATTTGCATGGAAGTAATTCATGATTGTTGATATTTGGTTTCATTTACTTAGTGAAGATAATTGTGAGTGAAATGGGAGAGGAATAAATAGTGGCATACTGTATTTTGGTATAAACTTGGCCTGCATTTATTTAAAACTGATCCACAAAGGTTAGAAAGAGTCTGAGCTGCTGATCTTACAGCTGACTACCCTGTAAGGGAGACATCTCACCCTTGCCTAGTGGCATCTGACTATTCACCACCCTTCTGGTTAATGCCACTGCGGTCCAGGGAGGACTTTCTGTGTCACCTGCTCCCAGAAAAAAGGTGACTTGGCCTCAAAGACAACCCATATCTCCATCTGGGGCTGCAAAAGTATGGGGGGAAAACTTCCAGAGTTGCCAAGCACAGCAAAGGCGTTCATGGATGCTCACCAGCCCCAATTCCAACTGCACCTACCTACCAAATGTGCCCAAATGAATAATGTCTAATCTGCCTATAACACTACCCATCCCATTTAACAGTGTGAAGTAGGCAAAATAAATAATGTACTATAAGTGCTCCCATGATTTGTTGGTTACTTGATTTGCATGAAAGTAATTGTTGTTTGTTGAACTTTGGGTTCATTAGTTAATGAAGATTATTTCTTGACCGGTTCGTCTAGATCTGCTGGCATGTTGCCAAATATTTGATTCATTAAGGCTCTGTTTGTATATTTATCAAACACAATCTTAGTTACTGGGCAATATAGTTAAAATTCCATTCCCCGATGTCTGGATATGATTCCTTCACAGTCTATTGGCTTTGTCAAAGAGCTCCATCATCCAGGATAAACATTGCTCCACTTGTCTACCTGCGGCAACATCTGATATACTGTCTGAAACGGAACTGCCATGGTGAGCACTGCAAGCTGCATACTGAACAAGTGCACTGTAGTGTTATCTGTTTGGATGTAGATCCACATGAAACGCTAGACGATCTCTCAGATCTCATGACTACAGTGCACAAAATTTAAGCATGTTTTGAATTGTAAGTCAGGTCATACGAGTATGAACCATAATGGTGGGATAGCTGGATAGTTAGTGCATTCTTCAGTTGAGATAAGAGGCCTTTGTCTCTTTCATTGTCTAACATTCACTGGGCTGCTTGGACACATTGCCTTCTGTTTGTAGCTTTGCCAGCAATCCTATGCTCACTTATGTGGGTATAAAATCCATTGAGTATCAGTGGACTTGCCTTTGAGGAGACATTTCTAGATTGTGTTAAATGAGGCCTTTAAAGTTTTCAAGTTGGCTGCAGAAGTCTCTTCCCAAGGACTGGGAATAGCTATGCTTTCATCCAACAGGGCAGGTAAGATGGAACAGTTTCATGAATCATTTCCTCTTTGGTTGGAGCCTGGCCCAGCAGAGTCTGGGAAGAGCCTTCAGCAACCTCAGGAGGAAAGACCCCTGCAATGTCTGAAAGGGCAAGCTAACTACTGGGACTGAAGGAAGACAGACTGCCAGACAGACAGACACAGGGAGGCACAAGCATGCACACACACACACACACACACACACACACACACACATTACATGAAGCTGGACAGTGCAACTGTTAGAATGTTGGGCCTAACACTAATCTCATCCCATGCAGTTTACTATATTTACTATCGTAGCAGCAAGGAGAGTTTTAAAAAATGATGTGCAGCAGGTTTCCAAATAATTTGTCTAAAACAAATGTGGCTAGGACTTTGGTGCACGACACCAATTCCTCTTTTGAGGGAATATGCATAGGAAATAACTAGACTTCATCAGAAAGGATGTAAAGAGATTTGGTAAGTACATAGTGTATAGCTTACACCAGTATCCTGAAAAACAATGACTAAGATCATTTACTCACCGAGTGCATCATCATTAGGCATGGGAAAACTACCATCTGTTTGATCAGAAATTATGGACATTCCTGGAGGACACTAATACTAATAATACTCTCCCAAAATTCTAAATTGCTGTTTAATTCTGGTTGGACTCTAACATATTTCCTTCAAATTGTACTTCTTTTATATGGATATTAACAAGAGCTCAAATTGACTTAAGAAATATGACGAACAGTGATTTTGTTAGACTCCAAACAATAGGAAGCTAACTTGGAAAAAGCCTTGACTCTTGGGAAGAAAAATGGTGAATGTCCCATGCAAATACTTTTCATGAATTATCTGTTAATACAGGCTTTTATTTCCTGCATTTATAATAAAGCCCTAACTTGCAAACTTCAGTGTTCAGTGCAAGTTAGATATGGAGAGGTCATTGAGGCCCCATTGATGAGGGTGTTCAAAGATAGGCTGGACATGCACATGGTGGGCATGTCATGAGTGGAGCCGGCTGCAGCCAGGGGTCAGACTAGATGGCCCAGGAGGACACTTCTGACTCGCGCTGTTTCTATGTTTCTGGGTCTATGTTTCTTACATGCCCTGGACTGTAGAAGAACTTCTGAAGAAAATGAACTTTGAGTCATAATAATTGCAAGTATTACATAATAAACAAATGCATGTTTGAGCTGATAATCGCCATGGTCAGTAACATCCCTGATCATCATCATCAGTCGTTCAGCAAGCCTGCACAATTTGTGATGAAGCCAGTCAGGGCAGGCTGGTGGACTAGAAGTCTGAAAAATCAGTGTTGCTAAGACAATGTTGTAGTTTGCCTGAGATGGTAAAACTGTGGAATGGTTAACCTCCTGGAGGTGAAAAGTGGTCCATAAATAAACACAATAAATAGAAAATGGACAGTGGACCATATTTGGCTTGGTTGGTCACAGGTTATACATATTTTCCCTAAATCTTTCAAAAACCGTATGTCAGAAGAATGGACTTGAACATACTCAGTGTGCACTGGCAGGCATTCTAAATGTATACTAGTGAAATGGTGGGGAATGCTACCAATTTCCTTTGTACACCTATCATGGGCTTTCCGCTGTATGACACAAGGGAAAACTGAAAAGTCGAATAGCCATCACCAACTGGGGAATTCTGTGCATTTGTCACCCAAGATTTGCTTTCAAAAAGTGTTAATGCCTAATTCCTCAGTGAAATTCTGTTCCCCCTGGGGTACACAGAAAAACCCCTCTGTGATTCAGTAGGTTTTCTTTATATGGACTCCATTAAGTTCTATAAAATAACTAACAAAGAATGATTCTTAAGATGGAGATCCTGTGAATACATCAGCTCAAGCAAAACAGATGCTTCTGAGAGGCTGCATAGGGGGCATAAACAAGCTCAGCATAAATCTATAATGAGAATGTAAAATGTCAGCATTCATTCATGTTACATGATCAGAGTGCTCTGTGTCATGCTGTCTCTTACATCTAATCTAACAGGCTCAGCTTTATTACACAGTATTCCACAGCAGAATGCCAAAGCACATTTTAAAGTTACAAGTCTTATTTTTAAGATTTGTACCCTTGCCATGCCAACAGCACTCTGCAGCAGAGATTTAAAGTGAATTTTAGAAGAGGCTTGTCACCACAGTTAGCAAAGTAGGTAACTAGAATATTAATAACATAAGATTCATATGCCCAGTGCTCTTATTTGGTAATTTACACTTCAAAATAGATTTCATCTATGTTTGCTCCTCTGCCCTTCATTCTCTTACATGTTAGGAAAATCACCCATTTTATAGTTCAGAAATGTATCATAAAGCTACTACACAAACAACACATGTTAGCACACAGTTTTGGCCCACTTAGCACATTACAACTCACAGTGGCAGCTGCAAGATTTCTTCTCCCCTTCCTCCCACACACACCCCCATCTCTGTGGCGACTTTATGCGCGAGCTCCCGTCCCTCCTTTTGGCAAAGTAGAGCATCTGCACCCATTCATGTGCCAGTCTTTCACCATGTGTTGTACGCTCAACACAGCCCACTGTTATCTACCCTAGCTGCTCTTTGTTGGATTTTCCAGGCTTTTAAAATATCCTGTTACACTCTGTGGAATATATATTTTATTCGGCCCCACTGCTTTAATATTTTGCTCATTTAATCTGCCTCCTGTTAATAGCACTATTCTTTGGAGAGCAAGAGTATTTTCAGTTCATTCTATCTTTTCCTTAATTGGCTTCCTTAGTAAATTTATGTTCGTATTGCAAGAAGCAGTGATTAATCATATGCACGGATATGAAACTATGTTTACTCTTTTGTGGGGAAAGGATGCTGTTACTTTCCTAGTCTTGGCCTTGCTTAAGAGATAGCTTAGGCAAGTCACTTGCACATTGCTCTGTATTACTGGATCCATCTTCTTGTTTGCATCACTTCAGCCTTACAGAATCCTTAAGGCACAAATTGACGCTTGTGGCCCCCACATTATCACTTGCATAAATTTTGGGACAGCAAGAAAGGATGCAACTCAGGAAGAATCTGTGGGGGAACCTGCTCTGTGTACTGGCATCCTTTTTGGGACCCGTATTATCTTGTGTGCTCCCAGTAAATGAAAGGTGGGCTGACACAGTTGTCAGAAGGCCCATGCCATGTGATCAGGACAGCTGCTTCCACTATCAGCTTGTTGTGATGCCTCAAAGAGTGCCATGGTTTAAGCCATTTTCCATTTCACTTTGCATGGAGAAGTGGTAATTTTATTATTTGTTTGTTTGTTATATTTCTATCTATTATATTTCTATCTCAGCCTTTTTCCTTTCAAGGAACTCAAGGCCGATTGCATAAATGTCCTCTTCCTCTCAATGATATCCTCACAACAACCACCCTGTGAGGTAGGTTAGCCTGAGAATCTGTGACTTGCCCAGGATTACCCAATGAGCTCAACAGCTGAGCTCCCAGATGCCCAGTCCATCATTCTAACCACTACAGCACGCTGGCTATAATGATCTTTGACTGACCAGAACAAATCAAGCTAAATTCTAAAAACCCATCAAATGCCCTCAATTGACTCAGATGATGTGGTCTTCAAACTCTCCAATACATGGGTATTCTGAATAGCATGAATATGCAGCATGCACCCATGCCTGAACACATTCAAACCCTGAACTCTCAGAAACAAATAATGCTTTATGGAAAGCACCCTAATCATCACTTAAAAAGGAAATCATCCAAGGATTTCTTAATGACACATGGAACAATACTTTTCTTCTTGCACAATTGAGCACTACTATTTCCGAAATACTGATGTGTAGCTAAAGGGTTTACCCACTAAAATCTATAGCTGTCCTAGCAGAACAAAACTCCTCTTAAGTTTCATCTTAGCCTTAAGAGCCCTGCCAAGGAATTTGAAGAATTTCTAAGAATTATGGTAGCCCTTCATTGGTTCTGCTGCTGCGTATTTAGGGGTAGGCGCCCCAGCCCGATCATCCCTTGCACCTCCTGAATCACTTCCTTTTAAGTTAGCTGGATGTAGCCCCATTATTAGGCAGCTGCTTCAGGTAGCAGTGGATAGAGGGCACAGTAGGGGTGCCTCTGCTGCGCCTACAGAGCCACCTGGCTATTTCTGTCTATTAGAAAGCAGGGCTGTGAACACCACAATGCCTGCTCTGGCCTCTCCAGAAGCCTGTCCTGCCAGGTGCAACAGAAGACCCCTTTGTTAACCACTGAGCCAGCTGGCTCCTGTAAAGGGAATGGGCAGTGGATGTGGCCTTGGCAGCAAAACACGTTGGTCCATACCTACAAACCACAGTCAGAGCAATATGGGAGGATGGATAACAGACCACATCTCTCCTCTTTAAACCCTATTCTCATGCACCATGCTGTGATTGCTCCTTCCCTCGGTCTATAGTACCTGACAGAATGCATCGCCCAATCTGAATCTCTCTGGAAATTACAATGTACTTCTGAGGTCTTTCTCTAAATACAACCTGTGAAAGAGACTTAAAGGGGGGCCACAAGGTGGGAGGGGGCTTGTCAGTGGTGGCTCCTCAAGTATGGAATGTTCTTACTGATCTGTCCTGCTCCCATCATCATCATCTTCTTGGTGCCATGTTAAGACTGTCCTCTGCCACAGGCATTTTATGACTTCTGATGGGGCATCTCAACTATTTTAAGAGCTCTAGTGTTGTTTTGTTTTTTACTGAAATTGTTTTAGCTCTTTAAACTGTTGTAAATGTTGTATATTTAAATTTTTATGATCTATTTTATGACATCTGTACCTGTTGTTACCTTCACTGATAGTTATATTACTCTATTAATACTTTTAAAAATGAAGCAAATGGATCCATGGATAAATGACACACATTTTGGTTTTGGTACTTAAACTGTATAAGGTCTGCAGAGAAGGAATAGTTCTCCAGTGTCTAAAATGTTAAGTCATTTCCATACAGGCAATTGTAGATAAGGTAATGTTTTCTAATGAGCTATAAAACGTATTCCTGTATTCCATTTCAGAAATGTGTCTGTGGATGAAAATGGATTTTGGTGACCATTCAGCTCCCACTAAATGATTTGTTTTAGACAAGTCACTACTTCTAAAGCAAAGCAACAGGAAGAGCAACAATTATTTTAAATACTACTGATTTTTCCTTGTTCTACTGCAGTCACAAAAACAAAAAGTACTGGGGATTCCCAGTAAACAGGAGATCCCCAGAACCCATTCCTAGGAGACAATTAATCATTGCTCACTCTTTAGAAATTGTATAATTACAAATCAATTTGTAATCATCTCAACACTCAAAAGTGTGTTAATGTTTTCACCCAATTAGAGAGAAATAATCCTTCAGTTAATTCAGTAGCTACACCTAAGTTATTTGTGTATGTCAACCATTTCTTTTCATAAGTCAACTCCAAAAGGACTCCATGGGTTCTGATTTCCACTCCAGAGCTATACTTTTAGTTTTGCTTTACAATGAGGCAGTGATTCAGTATTTCAAATCCAGTCCTTTATGCATTTATTTTGCCTATATGAAATACCTACCAAAGGCTCAATCTTCCACAATAATGAAGCCATTACAAATATTACTGGTTTAGATTGGGGGATGCAAATGACGCTCCTTTTCAGTCTAGTTAACATGCTTTCTTTTCATCTCTACTCACCCACCCAGAGGGAATCTGTTGACTTTACCAGAAAATTAGGAGTGGATGTACCAATTTCCAGCCTGTGTCACTTTCACACCTTTTTGCCCATTCCCATTTTAATTCCTCATTAATCTGTGATGTTTCTTCAAAAAAATCCTATAAAAATTTTAAATATGTATTTAGTACATATTTGAATATCATTCTAGATTCATTATTATTATTTGTTAAATAATTATTTTACTTTGAGTATTTAAAATATTCCTTGGCCACCTCTCAGGGTAGAAACCTTCCTAAGACGGTATGCAACAGTATTTATTTTTTACATATTAGATTTATATCCCAAAATCAGATTGCCCGAGTCCCAGTCCCCCACTCTTAGCCACTACACTACACAATAAACCAAATAACATATTTAAAGTGTCAAAAGTGCAATAGTCATGTTTAAATCCCCACTATCTCCCACCAAGTATGAACTGAAAGTGATGTTTTATATAGCTTTTATATTCCTTTTGTCAAGAATAATTTAGCACAGGCTTTTTCCTGACCTATGTTTTTTCCATGTGCAGGGAGTTTTGGTTTGTCTCTTTTTATTTGGATGGAGCAGTATTCAGGCACCTGTGCTTCAATATTGGTCTTACCCAAGACACAAGTTTCCTCAAGCGTACTCTCCCACTAAAACTTACATCAGATAAACGAATTGTAGCAACTGTTCTTTTTGATTCATGGCTAAACTCAAACACTGTTTTGGCTTCCTAACTGGCCTGTCTCACAGGGCCTTTTGCATTTTGTGCAGCAATGTAAATTGTTTGGAAGTTAATGGCTAAGCAGAATGTTACATTTTTAGGCAGATAGCAATGGACTGGGTACAAATCAAAGGGTGGTTCAGGGAAGATGGGGGCCACAGGGTTGCAGCCCAGTTCAGAGTTTCTTTGCCAGCACCACTTCCAGGAGAGCAGGGAACAATGCAAATGGCAAGTGCTATGTTAAGATCTACCCATTCTCCAGCGAAACCTCTCCTGGTTACAACCTGCCTCAACACTCAGAAAAGTCCTTTGAATTTTAATCCAGACATAGCTTCAACTGGCAAAGAATGCTCCTTCTACTGGAAGAGAGGAGGTGTCCTTTGCTGATTACCCACTCCTTTCCAACGATTTGCTCCACTAGTTCTATTGTTTTAATAACCAGGCCCTCTAAATTCAGGCAGCATTTGGTCCACTAAATTTTGTTGGACAGTGACTCCCATCATTCCTCATCACTGACTATACTGGCTACGGTTAATGGGAGGTGGAGGTCAACAAACTGCTCTTCCTCATCAGTCCCAGTGTTTCATGCAGGACACTGGGGTTTGAATGCCCTAGGAGGAGGCTGTATCCAACTTTCCTATGTAGCTATATATTGCGCTAGCATGCTGAATCACCTTTGCAGACCTGAAAAGGCGCAGACCTCCATCTGACGACATGTTGGAGCAAAGCGCTGGATTTGATGGCCTTATAGGCCCTTTCAAACTCTGCTAATGTATTCTAACATATGGAGAGCTGTGAGTTGCCCATTCTTGGTTTTTAAAAAATGCTGTAAGTTATGGAGAGCGAGCAGTTCAGGAATTGCAAATTCAAGGCTTATGGGAGCATGCAGACTCAGTTGTGAGTGTATTTGGTTCTACTGCTGGCATAACTTTGACATTTCGTCTTTGGAAATGCACCAGTATTAGCCCCATAGGAAAACCCTAGCATTCATTTCACTTTCCATTCTAACTCCTGATCCACTTGCTAATTCTCCCAGGCTGCTATACCTTTGCCACTGTATGCAACAGACTGAACTGCAAAAGACTGTTCCATTTTGGTTTCCCCACTGTAATCATAGCCTTTTAAATTCCAGTAGAAATTTGCTGTATTAATTATACAAAAGTCACATCAATATAAAAATACTCCTTTTTGGAAGTAATGTATTTTAGCTGGGATCAGTTTAGTTGTCTTAATATTTCTTTTTCATTCATGAAAAAAGCACAATAGCAATTAAAAGCATGCTAATGTGCTTATGATAGTTTTAATGGTAATATCCAGAACAATAAAAGACATTTATGGAAAACGACAGCAGATATGGGCTGGTCACTGCCTCTCAGCCTAACCTAACTACTCACAGGGTAGGATAAAACAGAAGAAGGAGGAAGATCTCGTAAGCTGCTCTGGGTTCCTTGCAAGAAGAAAAAAGATGGGATATAACTCCAGTAAATAAAAGACTTGTTCACTTATCACCAACACCTTTTTTTTTTTTGGCCTTGGGGAAGTTCCTTGCAGTTGCTCAAGTCTTATTCAATGATATCCAAATTTCTCATCAAGAAAGCCAGGAAAAAAGAACTTTACAAGTGCATATGTAGGTCCTTTTTGTACAAGAAGGGGACCATGAGGGATGTGCGGCTGCCTGGTGCTGTGCGTCTATTTTAGAGTCCCACACTGCACATTCCTCGTGAAGCAACCCACACTGATGGAGCCCACCCATGCAATGCGCCCTCTGCAAAGGGAGAATAGCCCGTGTCACTTCCCCTCTGCCCACATGCACTCCTGCTGCTCGTTTCTTTGGCAGGAGGGGTTTTTATGTTTTGAAGATACAGCAAACAGGCCCACTCTTCATGCATGAACCTGACTGAAAGGGAGTAATGATGCAGGAAAGTATGATTCCAGGCATGGCTTGCTCATTGCATCCAATGCCTTGCTCCGTATCAACTAAGTGATCGCAGGTCAGCAGGTGGGCTGCCAATGACTGGTGGCACTGTGGTCTGCTTTAACAGCTGCAATTATCTGCTTGGGTGTGCTGATTCAAAGATTGCAGTGCTGCGTGGAGTGGATGCGTCTTTTAAAATCAGAGTGCACTCTATGAATTTTCACTGAGAAAAGTGTTCATCTGTGCAAACCATGGAGTGGCTAATGCGTATCTGATTGCCTGGAAAGTCAGTGGACCCTTGGCCTGCAAGGGCTGAACAAGGCCAAAACGAAATGTTCTGATATTGAGTAAAGGGCAGAACGATGCAGCCGAGAGTGTTTCCTGAATATCATCATACATCACTTCAGAATGGCAATAGTTACATATGAAAGTGTATTATCTACCTTGTATGCGTCATGGAGGAAAAATTGATTTTTGCTTAAGCTTGTGAAATAACACCATTACAACTATTGTGGCTACTTTGATCTAACAGTTGATATAGATTTTTGTTTCTGCAGAAGATGTGAAATCTTAAGGGCAGAAACGAGATTGATTCTACCCCAATATGTTTTATTGCCTTTAGAAAGATGCAATACCTAAAAGATGCCAGTAGCAACCTATATTGCACACAGAAGCATCTGGCTGGGATGAAGGAGTGCTTTTAAGATGTTTTACGGTTCTTTCCTCTGGCTTGAAATAACTATCATGACCAGACCATAAAAAATTATGGAAGCTCATCTTCACCCATTTTCAACTACTTGTTATGATTTCTCTTACCTTTCTGATGCTACGGATAAAATGTTATTGGTGTTTTTGTAGTCACTTAAAATGAACGCTACACCATCCTATATTAATGGCTCCAAAACAAAATTAAAATAAAGTGTTATTGCTGTAGGGGATTTGATTTATCCTTCCTTAGGGATATTTGAGGTAAGAAACACTTAAAATCAACAGCCATTGATTTCTTGTCCCAATGGCATTAAAAGTATCATAAATACCATATGAACAGGCCCATATTTCCAGAAAACATACTGTGGAAGGGCAATCCGTCAGTATACAGCAGTGATACTAATAAAGATTTTGACTAAACACATAGGCCATGCTTGCAAAATTCACTGTTATGACATACTGCGACCTGCTAGTCACCCTGTTTTTTGCAGTCCTAAGAACACAGCAAAAGCAGGGAGGTTTATCATGTTGATGCCCTGCTATACATGGCTGAGATGTTGTAGCATCATGGGTTACACATCTGAGATGCTGACAATTGTGGATGCAGTTGTCCCTTGCTGCATCACACATATTAACTGTCTGTGGCTGTGGTAAGGGCGGGCAGATGGTTTGGTCTCCATACCGAGGGAGAAAAGATAAACTTGGGCACTCTTTCTGTACAGTCATCATTACTACTTCTTAGTTCTGCAGGTATTGTGCCTAATTGTCTGTTATATTTCTTTCAGGGCAGGGCAACAGACAGGTAAACAAGTATGTTAAGCAGACATAGACACGTTTACTAAGAGGGAAATGTATATTATATATTCTGATATTTAAGTGATTCAGTCTTGCAACAAATTAGGGATAGGCTGGAAAGAAAAAGAGATTGAGGAAGAAAGGCAAAGGAAGAAAAGGGACCAGCTAAGATGAAGATGCTTTGATACACTTATTTGGTAGCAAACTTATATGTTGTGGAAATCCTAGATCAACAAAGCCTACCTATAGCAAAAAAATGCATGTGACCAGCCAAACTGCTTGACAGAATTCTAAGGTCTACACTGTTGCACAGGAACAAGGGGAGCTTCCATATGCCAAGTCTGCTCATTGATCCATCTAAAGTAGCATTGTCTGTATGCATCCATTCTCTAGCATTTCAGACAGGAGTTTCTTCCAGCTGTACCTGATGCCAATAATTGAACCCAGCATGTTTGGCTTGCAAAGCAAGGGCTCCACCATTAGAGACAGAGAAACTTTCCTTTCCTTTATCAGCTGCGCCCCTATCTGGAGTACGACTGCCTTGCGACAGTGACACATGCGCTGGTGACTTCCCGTCTTGACTTCTGTAACGTGCTCAACGTGGGGCTACCCTTGAAGATGGTCCAGATACTTCAGATGGTGCAAAATAGAGCTGCCAGGTTGCTGACGGGGACTGGACGTTATGCTCACATGACTCCAGTTCTTCGTCAGCTTCACTGGCTTCCCATTGAAGTCCGGGCCCAATTCAAGGTGTTAGTTATGACCTATAAAGCCCTAAACGGCTTGGGTCCTGGTCACCTGAAGGAGCGCTTACATCCATATATGCCCAGCCGCCCCCTGAGATCGGCGGGAGAGGCCCTTCTCCGGGAGCCCTCCGTGAAAGAAATGAGGAGGGTGGCTACTCGGAGGAGGGCTTTCTCAGCGGTGGCGCCTAAGTTATGGAATGCTCTCCCCAGAGAGGTCCGCCTGGTGCCGTCGTTATTTGTTTTTCGGCGCCAGGCGAAGACCTTTTTATTCAAGCAGCATTTTAAATGTTAATATTATTGAATTTTTCTGGCCAGGGTGGCTTATTTTATATTGTATATTTGTAATTGATTTTAATGTATATATTTTAAAATGTTATTTAACTTATTTGTTGTAAGCCGCCCCGAGGCTTCAGCGAATGGGGCAGCATAAAAATGTTTTAATAAATAAATAAATAAATAAATAAACTATTTCTGCTGTGTTACTTTGGCAATAGTTCATCCATATGTTCAAACCTCATTTTTATGCATTAATTTGTGTGTGTGTGGGTGGGCTTAAGTCTACATGGAAACTGGAAAGTTAAACTCTTTTCTAAAATAACAACACAACTTTCTAAACATACTTTCTCTTAACATACAAAAATATATGTTTTTTCTTTTGAGCAAGAAGTGTGCCTGAACATTCAGGAAGTACACAAGCCAGTGGATAACTAAGTTCAGCTCTTTATACTGGTCCAGAAACTCACCTTGGTCTTGCTCAACTCTTCTGAGCTCAGATGTGGTGGTCTCCTCCAATTGTGGTAAGTGACTACAAGCCTTCCAATCAATCAAGGTCAAATTACTATATTGTTGGTGATACAGTAAGTTTTGCCAAGTTCAGACTGGTGAAAGTTTTCAGTAAATACAATTTAAGATGAATACACACACAAAATGTGTAAGTGTCTGAATACCAGCTAATTTATTTTAATTGATATTAGATATTTTGTGTTAATTATTATCTTGCTATCTGTATCATACTCGATTAGATCAATTTTATTTTTCTTTCATTTGATCATTCAACCGGTTCATTTATATGCCACTGACCCATTGCATTTCTGATTTTATATTTCCACTACTTGTAATTGAATTAATCTTTCCAATCACACACACACACTTTGGCCCTTTGGGTTTTCTTCACTAGAGAGAAACACCAAAGGCTGATAAAGCAAGCTCAGGAGCTAAAATTTGAGTGTTACTTTCATTCAACAGAAGAATTCTCTGTATTACCTCACTTCCTTGAAGTGCTGAACACTACACTGGTATCCTGTGGATGTATGGAACATATGTATAAAATGCATGCACACAGGTTGTTTCTCCAGAGGAATGATCAGTGTGTGAAAGTCAGGCAGGGTGAGCAGGTGGAATTCTTATCCCCTCCTCCAAATTAACAAAATTTTTGTAGAGGTTATTTTAGTTTAGGTTCTGCAGCACAACCAATAGCAGAGAAGCATTTCTATAGCATGGAAAACCAGCAGCAGGGGATAATGTGAAATAAATAAGCATCCATTGGGTTCTAGTAACTGCTGTTGTTTTGGACACAGTAGATGAATGCTAAATCTGTTACATTTTATCTTCCTATTTAATAGCCACAATGCAGGGAATTAGTTTTGCATCATGTAACCAAAAACATAAAATAATATTGCAGGATAAACCCTGCAATAATGTGTGCAGGATAGTAGAACTGTAAGCTATGATAATATTATGGTAAATAATTTTGTTATCCATTTGCCATATATTCTTCTAAAAAGAATTCAGAATCATTTAAGTAGCAGTGATAAAGATACGGAGAAAAAGATCTTTGGATGCCTGCAACATGTAAGCAAGTAAAATGAGCAGGTAGGAAAGGTAAGAAATCTTTTTCTGATTTATTTATTTATTTATTTATTAAAACATTTTTATGCCGCCCCATTCGCCGAAGCCTCGGGGCGGCTTACAACATAGATAAAACAAGTTAAAATCCATATAAAATAATCTTGATTAAAACTCACATTATAAAATAAGCCGCCCTGGCCAGATAAAATTCAATTGTATTTAGCATTTAAAATGTTGCTTAAATAAAAAGGTCTTAGCCTGGCGCCGAAAAACAAATAACGACGGCGCCAGGCGGACCTCTCTGGGGAGCGCATTCCATAACTTAGGCGCCACCGCTGAGAAAGCCCTTCTCCGAGTAACCACCCTCCTAATTTCTCTCACGGAGGGCTCCCGGAGAAGGGCCTCTCCCGCCGATCTCAGGGGGCGACTGGGCAAATATGGATGTAAGCGCTCCTTCAGGTAACCAGGACCCAAGCCGTTTAGGGCTTTATAGGTCATTACCAACACCTTGAATTGGGCCCGGACTTCAATGGGGAGCCAGTGAAGCTGACGGAGAACTGGCGTCATGTGAACATAACGTCCAGTCCCCGTCAGCAGCCTGGCAGCTCTATTCTGAACCAATTGAAGTATCCGGACCGTCTTCAAGGGTAGCCCCACGTAGAGCGCGTTACAGAAGTCAAGACGGGAAGTCACCAGCGCATGAGTCACTGTTGCAAGGCAGTCGTACTCCAGGTAGGGGCGCAGCTGATGAATCAGCCGAAGCTGGAGGAAAGCGCTCCTCGCCGCTGTTGTCACCTGAGCTTCAAGTGAAAGCTCCGGGTCGAGGAGCACTCCCAAGCTGCGGACCTTGTCCCTAGGAGGGAGTGCAACCCCATTCAGGACAAGGTTCAGGTCACCTTCTCCGAAGCCCGAACCGCCAACCAACAGGACCTCCGTCTTGTCTGGATTGAGCTTCAGTTTATTGGCCCTCATCCAGCCCATTACCTCGGCCAGGCACCGGTTCAGTACAGCCACTGCCTCACCTGGATTGGTGGAAAACGAGAGGTAGAGCTGGGTATCATCAGCATACTGATGGGTCCGCAGCCCACACCTCCTGATGACCTCTCCCAGCGGTTTCATGTAGATATTGAACAGTAAAGGGGACAAAATGGAACCCTGCGGTACCCCATGGCAAAGCTGCCATGGCGCAGAGCCATAGTCCCCCAGCACCACCTTCTGGAATCGGTCGTTGAGATAGGAGCGGAACCACCGCAAAGCGGTGCCTCCGACCCCCAATCCCGCCAGCCTATCCAGAAGGATACCATGGTCGATGGTATCGAAAGCCGCTGAGAGGTCCAGGAGAACCAACAGGGACGCACTCCCCCTGTCCTTCTCCCTGCACAGGTCATCGTACAGGGCGACCAAGGCAGATTCAGTACCGTACCCGGGTCTGAAGCCGGACTGAAATGGGTCCAGATAATCAGTTTCATCCAAGAGTGCTTGGAGTTGTCCCGCCACCACTCGCTCTAACACCTTGCCCAGAAACGGGATGTTGGCCACTGGTCTATAGTTAGCGGCCATCCCTGGATCCAGTGACGCCTTCTTCAGGACCGGTCGGACTACCGCCTCCTTTAAAGGGGCAGGCACCCGACCCTCCCTCAGAGAAGCGTTAACCACTTCCAAGATCCAGGTTCCAATCCCGTGCTTGGAATCCTTTATTAACCAAGACGGGCAAGGGTCCAGAAGGCAAGTGGTAGGACGTACTCGTCCAAGCACCTTGTCCACATCATCGGGCCGCAATAACTGAAATTCATCCAATAATTCTGGACCAGACGGCAGCGTTGGTGTCTCCCTTAAAACCTCTGAATCAATAGTGGAATCCAGCTCGTGACGAATCTGAGCGATTTTCTCCCTAAAATGCTCGGCAAAGTCGTCACAGCGGGCCTTTGAGGGTGGAATCAGCTTATTCAAGACATGGAAAATACCCAGTATCCAATAATAGAGAACTAAACACAATTTTTAATTATGGATTGTATTATTATGTTGTTTTATTGTTATCCATATTTTATACTGCACTTTATTGTTTTTTGTGCTGTTGAAACCACCCAAAGAACTTTGGAAAATGGTATAAATAAATGGAAGTAAAAATAAAATTAATAATAGCAACAACAGCAACACAATGTTGTAACTTATAACTTGAAGCGGCAGAGCATATGAAATGTAGCCTTTTAGGTCTACTGCTGCCTTGCCTCCCTGACCATACCAGTTACTATCAAGCTTCCAGGAAAAAATCTGTCGAATCTGTAATGATCAGAGCACAGTGCATAGTTTCCCTTGTGCACAATAAAACAATTTCTATTTTAAAAAAATGCCTTTAATGTCAGTGTAAGGCAACTCCACAAAGAATGATATAAGGCAATGTTTCACTGACTTTTATGTAAATACACGTGACCCTGATGCAGCTCAGCACCATCTCTATGTTTCTGTTTTTCAGAGCATCAAATTTTGTGCCTTCTGAATCAGACAGTTGCAACTGGTAGCCTTCCAGAT
The DNA here is from genome assembly GCF_004798865.1 of Varanus komodoensis. Lineage (NCBI taxonomy): Eukaryota > Metazoa > Chordata > Lepidosauria > Squamata > Varanidae > Varanus > Varanus komodoensis. Next base: position 26,172,867 of record NW_025335269.1, on the reverse strand, counting down.
TGTTTTAAATGGGCTGCCAAAACTAGTTGCCATCCCTGTAAAATGCAGCATTGTTTGCATTCAGGGGAAGCTATGCTGGCCAGTTAACATCATAACCAAAAGCACTTTCTGTGCTGGTATTTAAACCGACCACCACTGACAAATAAAAATATATTATACAAAATTTGTAGATTGACCTTCACCCTTTATTTAATCAATCAAACTGGCTTTTATTATGATTGACTGCATTTCCAATATATACGAGCATGGCAAGCTTCCTTTATATATTGCACATATTAGTCACTCCTTTTGTGTATAAATAAGGGAAGAGAAAGGGAGAATTCGCCCTCATGGAAAGTGGTATGCAGCCAACAACCTCTCTCATATTTCCTTGAAAAATTATTTATTCCTGCTCTGGTTTTTTTTTTTTTTATAACCTAAGGCATTATATGAATGCAGATACTGGTTGGCAGATGTACAAATGCACCCTAATCTTTGCTTTTGAATGTTTGAATGTAATTATATGTGTTTAATAATTAATTTATAGGAACTTTAATGATGTTCTTCTTTCCCTCAGTTAACTGCTACCCATGACCTTGTGTACTATGACAAAAGCAGATACAAGCACAATTACCCACAGAACAGTATACAAGCCAATCATTTACTCGTGTTTGATGGCTTTATATGGTGTGCTCCTTTGAGTGTTTTGGCCTTAAGACTTTCAAGCAAAAGGGAAGAACACACATAAAGAATGAATTAAAACCTAAAATTATACCCAAAGAACCACATGCAGTTTGCTAAAACAGCTTAAAAATATCACTACAGCAATTCTGCAAAGGGATGCTTATGATGATAATATTTTTGGCAGATCATAAATGCTTTTAATGAACTCTAACTGGGCACTTCAACCAATGAATAATATCTTAAGGCTCATTAGCTGATCTTGGCTCAACTAGATAGGTCGCAATTACATACAAGTTGCTCTCAAGCAGGTTTATGGTGAGTCAGAGACCCTCTAATCAGCTTCTGGAGTGTAATGTGGATCTGTAAATATTCACTCATTAATCAGCATCCCAGCTTGTCCCTAGACTATTAGTAGAGCCCAGGTATCCTCCCAAGTGCTCAGCTCACACATGATGCAGTTTAGGCCTCCTGTCACCAGGTATAATTTATTTGGAAAGAGCAAAGACAGCATAAGCACTAAGGCTCTGGGTGGCCTGCACCTCTTTTGCACACTATCAAAGTCAATCTGATATGGCAAGCACTAGGCTTAAATGGGTGAATGAATTTTGTTTGACGGTGGAAGGAACGGCAAGATTAAATCCTGTAATGTGGCTCAAGGAGCTATGATTAAAATTGCATAATGCAAGGTGAGCCAAAGGACCTATTTAAAGTGGATTTGGGATAGTGCTGTGCACAAATGGAATGAGAAAAAATGGGGGTGGCATCCTCCCTGGCCCAGGGAGATTCCTGTGTTTTTTGACCACAAACAGAACTTCGAAAGCTGAATCTTTTCCTGCAATGAGGCAAGATCTCTCCAATGACATCCTGCCCGTTTTGCAGAAGTCCCACCAGGAGAAAGAAATAACCCTAGATTCTAAAGTAAAAGGATAGCAGTAGTCAATATGCCTGCATTTAGGTCCCACAGAGCAGTCATAATATGGAACACGTCCAACACATTGAGCTCTGTGATCTAATAAAGACTGTGGTGAAACCTGTCTAACGGATCCACAGAGTTATGTGAGGTGCCTACGCATTTTGCACACCATCACCAAGATGACAATTCCTGGGATTGTTTTCTGGCTACTTTTGGGGCAGCCATACCAATTTAAAAGTAGCATAAAAGCATGTATGTTTGTTTCTATAGTAAATACACACTTAGCAAACAGGCATACTCTATTCTTCTAGTTCTTGATGGGGGGAAAAAATGTTTGTTTTGTACATTTGTACAGTGCCCTTCAGCCAAATGGTTCCCAGGGTAGCATATACAATAAAATAGAATCAGTAATGAAAATCCCATACAGCAAAATGAATCAATCACAAGAAGACCGGCAATAAAGCAGCATGTGACTGAAAGGGCAACACAATAGCTACCAAGCAAGCCTCCTTGGCAAATACCTAAAGTTTGCTACCATAAAAGCAAACAAAAGGGCCATCACCTGCCTCACTTCAGATAGTAGGAGCATCCAGCTGGAGAAGTGATACTGACAATGACTTCAGTACACAAGAAAAAGGAAGCCATGTTTTCCTCATAGGTTCAGAACAAACAATTGTAGAAAATAAGTTCATACCAGCACCACCTGAAGAAGAATGATTTAAGATGTAAACAGCATTACTTTCTGATTCTCTCTCACAAATAGCTAGCCCAGATGGTTCCTTCCTGCATAACCTTTTCAAACTTACAAAGAGAACTATGTAAGAAAAATATTGTAAAAAGGAAGGCATGTTTCCAAGAACTGAGTACATTACTTGAGAGGGATGAATGTATCAATGTTTGTTCTCATTTTTTTCCAGTCTTAGGTTCATTCCAACCCATTTCCACATGTTTTTTTAAGTCCACACAAAAATACATAAGCATTTTGTGTGCATTTCTTCTAATATACACTTTTTGGTACAGCTTTTTGAAAGCAATTTCCCTTAATATATTGCATTTTGTATGTTATTTCCACTAATATATTCACGTATGTCTATATATTTAAATGCATGGCAATTTTTTATCAGAGAAATGAATTGCAACATTTGGAGAAGGATATGGAAGAATAACTGCATGGGGCTCATGCTTATTCAGGAAATGCAAGTTGTGTAGGTTTGCATTAAAAACGGAATTAATTTAGATGCATGGATAGGTCTGGCAAATAATCTTTAAGTTTGGACTTAAAACAGTGCCTGAGAAGAGTGAACAAGGGAGTTAGTCCGGTTTATACAAAGGAGGAAGCTTTCAGCTAGAAATCCCTAAGGAACAAAAATCTATGCAGTTTTGGCCTTCCCCTCACTGTTCTTCATTGCATCTCTAAATCCTTAGTCAAGATCTCTCACTTTACAGTCTACACCAGCAAGGTGTACTTTGTGTAGCCACTAAAACTGTGGCCCTTTTATTTTATTCTCCTGCCAGCAGAACTACCACTAGTGTAAAACTATTTCAAAATGTTATGTTTTAGGCAGTAAGTGGATTTTGCCTTCCCAGCACTCAGCCATACAGAGTGCTGGGCTAAACAAGTCATGGTTAGGTCACACATTATGAGAAAAACAGCCTTTTTGTTTTGCTTGCAATATCTTACGCGTTTCAGAACATTCACAGAAAGACCTGCAATATGAATGCAGGGAATATTGACAAAAAGAGTGCAAATAGGGATAAAGGAGTGATTTTTCCCAATGTTCTTATCTCTCATAAGGATGATACACATTTCAAATGACAAATTAAAGAAATGCATTATGTGGATTATTTTACGGACTATACCTTTTCTCCTTTACTCAGGAGGAGATCTGCCAGAAAGCCCACGTGATTTGAATAATCCCACAAATTCAGTTCAAATTCAACTGGGAAAACCTTAGGATCCAGCTGGCACATTCTCAACTTTGGTCAGAAGGCTTGACGACAGTGGCAGAGGGAGAAACTTGCTCTATAGCAATGGGAAGCCCCAGTTGTCAGAAATACTGACTGGCATGATTTTTCTAAACAAAGTGCAAATATAACTTATTGAGAAAGTGGTGGTTTCCAGGAGTCTGTCTGAAAAAGTCTATCTCCTGCATGAGCAGTGATTTAGTACAGGGAGAGACATAAAGGATATTTGGACATTCCAAGGCTCCATTTAGATGCCAGGAAGCACGTCCTAACAGTTAGGCCCCGAGGGTATGGAATGGGCTTCCACAGGAGGTGGTTGAGGCCCCATCAGTAAGGGTGTTCAAAGACATGCACGGGGTGGGCATGTCGTGAGCAGAACTGGCTGGAAGCAGGGGTCAGACTAGATGGCCCGGGAGACCCCTTCTGACTCTGTTTCTATATGTTTGCAGCTTCCGCTCCTAGTGCTCCTGACTGTTGGACTATGCTAGCAGAGGCTTCTGGAAGATTAAATACAAAACATCTGGGGATCTAGCTTTTGACCATCCCAGCTATATGCTTTCAGTAAGACTGCCAAGCTAGCTCACTAGTTCCTTTTCCCAGATTGGTGCCATCAAATGTGTTGACTACAACTGCCATAATCTTGGCTCACTGACCATGCTGGCCAGGGCTGATAGGAGATAAAGTTCAACAATATTTGGATACCATCAGCTTAGGGAAGGCTATAGGTCAAGGATGGTTTCTAGGTTATTGTACTGGTCAAAGTGTGTTCAGTGGATATTCTAACACCTGGAAAGGCAGCAGCCTCCCAAAATGGAGGCTGCCATTTAATGTATGCCAAGAAAAAGAGCAGCGGGAGACAGAAACAAGCTGCAACCATTCAGTCATATCTCCTATCAGCAGGTCCCTGCTAGGTGACGTCATGCCAGTCCTAACAAAAGCCAGCGTTAGTCATGAAAACTTTTCCCCCTTTCAAGAACTTATTCAGGAAGGAAATACACTGGGTGCTTTGGCAGCCACTGCCAATGCAGTGACTCTAGACTTGGATGTAAAACCTCATCCCCAACATAAAAGCACTTAAATTGTTCCATGGAAATAACATTCTGAAAAGGCACTGCTTTCATTCATTAAAATATTGCACTTTCCCCTATAACTGTTAGCACTCCATAGGCCCTTAATGCAGATTTTTATATCAATGATCTTTCAATTTGTTACTAACACAGACAGTTGCTTAATAAGAAAGAGATTAATGAAAATTCAGTGGTATTTCTGGCTATCTAAATAGATTATGAGCAGTCTGTGTAATTTTTTTTTAAAACCTCAAAGGATTTTCCCTACTTCAGAAGATGTGACTGAAAGATGTTACTGCTTAAAGAAAATTCACATACAGAAAAGAGATTTGAGCAGCTCTGTTTAATGTTTGCAATTACATGATAGATTAACTACCTACCTTGATACGTTGTACTACAGATTACTGAGCAATAACAGTTTTGTTTTTAACATTATTAGAGAATAAAAACAAAGTATTAATGTATTCCCTGCTAGAACATTAACTGCAAATTGGCATGCAATGTAATCCAATGTAAGTACAGGCACAGGATGAGCACATGCCAAACCAGCGTTTTTTGAGGTGTTTTTTTTTTTTTTTTTTTTTTGAAAAACATCTACAGCAAGAAATATCCAGGCCGAATAATCCAGGATCTGCAGCAACGGGCCACTGAAAACAAGGCTGGGCCCATGGGAAAGTGGGCATATTCTGCTTCCCCACTTGCACTATGCCAATGAATGGAAAGTGATACCAAAAATCCATGGAGTTGAGTGAATTTTTCCTAGTTAGAAAAGAGACATTTCAGCTGAATGTATTTTGAGCATAGAAGACAATGATTTTCTAATGAAACCATGTCATTGCCTTATTTGTTTATTAGTAGGGGAGTGAAAAAAGATAGGTTTACCTTATAAGTGCTGTAATCATGGGATTGGGTCCAGAAATGCAGTACGATCCTATAACTGTGTACTCAGGAATAAATTCCATCGTGTTCAAAAGGACTTGCTCCAAGGTAAGTTTGTATTGGATGGTGGTAAAGTGGTACGTTTGGAAGTGCAGGGATTCGCCATGACAATCATCACAGCCACAGGGTATCTGAAGGCAGGTGATTTGATTCACAGAAACCAGCCAGTTCTGATAGTTTAATTGCCAACAGGAACAGCTCTTTCATATTTATTTGTTTGACTTCTATACCACCCAATAGCTGAAGTTCTCTGGGTGTTTCACAGAGTACTGGTACTTTAAAAATGACAATAAAATACTTCATATTAAAACATCATAAAGGGTTGACAAAACAAAATGTAAAACCATGTTTAAATAAATATATAACTTGAAGAGGAAAGTATCTTTTATGCAGCTGCAGATCTTGATTGCTTAGTGGCTGCAGCGATAGTGCAAACTGTGCTCATGTGAGAATTGCAGCTAGGATCAGAGGGAATGGTGAAATGGAGGCAGCAGGCAGCAGCATCCCTGCCAGCAAGAATGTGCTGGTGCCGTCTCCACAAGTCCTGGCTTCACTGCGCTACTGAATGTGGCTTTATTTATTTGATTTATAGCCTACCTTTTTTCTTTTAAAGAATTCTAAGTGACTTATATCATTCTCTTCCTCCTGCTCTCTCTCTCATTCCTGTAACAACAACCCTGTGAGGTAGGTTGCGCTGAGTGTCTATGACTGGCCCACAGTAATCCAGTTGACTCCATGGCTGAGCAGGGACCAGAACCCAGGTTGCCCGAGTCCCAGTCCCTCATTCTTAACACACCAGATCCCTGCAGAACTCATTCCTTGGTGAAATCAATGGCGCTGAAGAGTGCAGTCCCAACAGATGCGCCCCCACCTTGATGGCTGGCAGTGGAGAGTTGGTGATCCTCCACTGGCTTCCGCTAGAAGGGGGAGAACCTCTGCTTCATGGCAAAGGACACTTGCTGCACCTGGCAAGGTGGAAAGGCACTGCTGGTGCTCTCCTGCTGGCACTAGCAGATGGAAAGCCCTGAAAGGGAGCAATCCGTGGCTGGTGTGGAGACAGAAAGGTTGTTTTTTCAGATTCACTGGGCCAAAGGCTTCCCCATTCCCCCTGAGCACCATTAATTAAGGCCATTTCACTATGCCAACCTTGCAGTTGGCATAACTAATCCATGATGCACACATATGCCATTGCTGGGGTGAAATGCATGGATCTCCCAGGTTGAGTGGTGGGGTTCTCGTTACTCCCCATGGGTCCCACTCAGAATGGCCTGCCTTTCAGTAATAACTTGTCCCATTAATTGATTATGCATTCAGTATGATTTCCATGTATGCCCTCTCATTCATAAAATCTTGTCACAGGAGCTTAAAGCATCCAACTAGGGAACTAAGCACTGATGAACAATCAACTAGTTTAGCAATTTGCAAAAAAAGCTAACTTGTCAAGGTCAGGTGAAGAAATAGTATGGTGGCTGCTTGGCATCCATCCTGGGGCAGGGGCATCCCACAGTTGGGTCATACTGCGTATCATCGCTTCAAGTACCTCCCCCAGTGGTGGGACAGTAACACCAGACTCCCCAACAGATCTAAGAATTAAGCTCAATCAAGGACAAAACTGAGGCTATTGTATTTTGCACACCCCATGAGAAGGCAAGAATAATTGATGACATATAACAAGAGCAAACTTGTCTGATCTAACCAATATTTTTATTTGGATGCATCTTCAGAAGAATAAAGGTATGTTACTTAAACATGAAAAGAATTGGGTTGTGATTTATATGGGGGGGATTTATATGGGGGGGGAGAGAGAGAATGTGAGATATGACGATCAATATAAGTGGTCTCTTCTAAACAAAATTCATTTTTAAGCATTAAGCATCTGATGCCCAAGCAGGTATGAGCCATAGTGACATCTACTGGAGATGTACGTCCTCATTTGCATAATATAATCAGTTCCATATATCTGATTTCTTTGTATCCTTCAGCAAATTATTCTTTGGCAGCTTGACAGCAAATGAGGAAAAGCCTATTCATCCCCCCCCCCCCCGCCACAACCTCACCCCAGCAGCTTTGAAAATAATTTGTCCTTTACGGATATAGAAAAAGGAATGTTCTTCAATTTCACATTTATAGATAAAACTTCTTAACTGCTAAATAAACAATATTTCAATTTAATTAGGTCCCACGTTCTTCAGGTGTAGTATAACCACAATAATGTTAAATGAAAAAGCCGTATCTCATAGTTTTCCATCACTTTCACTGTACTGAAAAACAAATCAACTTGACTAAGCATACTTTACTTTCAAATCAACTAAATTCCACTTGAGTCAATGGTTCTAAGATTTCCAACATATGCATCACATTTTATTTACAGAGCATATTAATCCAAATATGTTGTGTGTTTTTCCAAAAAAAATCATTCCATTTAAAAAGTAAGGCAAAGCAGCCTTTGACTTAAGTCATAATAAGACATATGAAAAATTAACAATTATAGTAACTCTCAAGATTTAATGGAATATTACAAATATAGCTCGGCTGTAACAACATATGAAAACTGATATGTAAGAAAATTAAACACATGCATATCAGAACAATGAGGCCTAACAGTGTTCCCACAAAGCCAGATCTTAAATTGGCAGATGAAGTACCAAAATGTTTGAAGCAAAATTCCATGAATAAAAATAGGAAGACAAGGCACAGTTCCAAATTAAATAGGAACCTAGGCAAGATATCCCCTGGTAGGGCTTCTCTTACAACAGGGATCTTCTACTGACTTTCCTTGTAGCATAAAGCTGGGCCCAGGATCCATGATTCTTATCCACCAGGGCAACATCACTCAAGGGCATTGTGAAAAACTTAAATGACAACTTCTCCACCAAGATGATTTTTCAAAGTTATCTCCAATGCAGACAGCAGCTGCGAGCCCCACTGGCCTCCAAGAGGAGCCCAAGGACACTGTGCCCAAAGACACATTTGTAATATCCCTATCTGTTAGGGACCACTGCAACTACAACTACAACCACAACTACAACCACACACAACCTTCCCTCTATTACACACTTGTTGTTCTACTAAATCCACTGTATGGAATATATTCTTTTACTTTCCACAGCTTGTCTTGCACTGTTAAAAAGGTATTGGTTCTTTAAGTTAAAGATATTCTAGTAAAACTTCCTTGCCATACTGTTATCCACAGTTCAAAAGGAGCAGCATCAGCATCTGAAATGGGAGTCTGTTCAGAGAAATGCAATTGACAGATTCCTAAGCATTAGATTTATAACATGCATAGGAACACGTGCTACAATTTCAAAATCCTGAATTGAACCAGCATCTTGAATTGAGTACAGAAGTGGATAGCCAGCCAGGACAGATCATACACTGATCTTTTGGGAATCTGGAAGCTGCAATTAGCACTAACTGAAGACTCTGAATGCTTTCCAATGAGACTTCCACAAAGCATGATACAGTGGACAAGATACAGAAATAACACTACCCAATATAGTTCACAACACTCGTTCTTACAGTTTTTAGTCCAGGAGTACTTTCTGATTTAATCAATCACACTGTCCTTATTAAAATTAGTAAGCATACATACATTAAACTGGTATTTCCAATTTATTTAAATAGCTGTTTCAGATAACATGACAACTGATAAGAAGTAACTAGCCACGATAGATTATTGCGCCATCCAATTACTAATTGCACCACAAGTAAAGTCAAGTGACAAGTGAGATGCAAGACAAAGTGGGAAACAAAACAAAACAAACAAAACTTGCCGCAATAACAGTCTCTCTCAGTTAGCTGTCAAAAGTCTGCATTCCCTTTAAAAGGGAGACTTGACAAGGAATTGGTGCTTTTTGTCAGGGTCGTATGACTGCCGAAACATGTCAGAAATACCTTACTCCAGAAAGGTGGTGGATGCACTTTTGCACTTTCCTGAGCAACTGGAAAAGTGCACCCTGACAGTTATTAGAGCAAAATCCGAGGATGTAATTGTGAAGGGGGTATTAAACCCACCACCTCCTTTCTTGAGCAAAGATCACTTGAACCTTTGCTTTCTCAGGACAACTCATGGGAAATCAAAAGGGGGGAAATAGGGAGCCCCACTGGACCAATACCCAGGGTTGGTACCTGTTGCACTTTGAGAGCCAGCACCATTCAGGACATTGCCAAGATGAGGCTTTCCTTCGTTGGACCCACAAAAGTGTGTACCTATGCATTTGCACAAGTCTGGCCATAAAGGTTTTTTTTTCAGTTCCCCTCAAAGGTGCAATATCTTTCAGATGCATTTTTTAAAGAGTGGCCTACCAATGGCAGCCATCCAATAAGCAACCTGGTAATTTTGGAAAGGCTTTTACTAGCTTTTACTAGCCTTTCCAAAATTCAGAGATCATGAAAGGCAAGTTCCAAAAAAGTATTTTTTCTTAAGTTTAACATGAAAAAAAAATGTAGTGAATAAAAAATGGCTTACAATCATGGTGGGAAAAGGAAGACGAGAACTGAGGAGGAAAGAGGAAAAAGGACCTATCATTTGTCAGGTGCACCATGAACTGTTCTCAAAACAAGCAACCTACCATGGTTTATGGCCAGGTGGGTTGGCATCACATAAAAACACACCAAATTTTAAGTGGGTATCTAGCCTCTCACTGATGGAATGGCATTCATATGCAAAATAGGGAGATGATGGTTTTTTGTTCCCTTTTATCTTAGCGGTAGCTATTTACTACACAACTATCCTTATTCTGTCATGGCTTGGTTATTCAGGAAATGCATTTTATACACAATGTTTTTTGTGTACATCCAGAGTCACTTTCCAGTTTGCAAAATTCCAGTTCATGCTAATAGAGATGGAACATAAGAAAATCTATGCTAGATCGGACCAGAGGTCTATCTAGTCCAGCACTCCATATGCATGGTGGCAAATCTCTCTCTAATCTCCTTGGCAACTGGTGTTGCCACCACTGGTGAAGCACACAGCCAGGTGAGGTTAGTAGTCACTGATAGCCCCCTCCTCCATGAATCTGTCCAATACCCCTTTAAAGCCATCCAAATTGGTGGCCATTACCAGTTGCTGTGGCAGTGAATTCCATCCCAAACCTCCCACCAATGACCCCAAATTCAACACCATGTGTTATTTTAAACACCTCTCTCATGTCTCCTCTTACTTGCCTTTTTTAGCTGAACAGACCCAGTTGTTGTAGCTGTTCCTCAAAGGGGAGTTAATCCATTCCCTTGATATGGATTTTTTCCAATTCAACAATATCCTTATTCAAATGAGGTAACCAGAATTGAACACACGACTCTAAGTACAGTGGCACCAAGAATTTGAACAAGGGGAATCAGATCTTGGCAGTTCTATTTTCTTTTCCATTCCCAATTATGCCTAGCAGGGAGTTTGCCCTCTTCACAACAGCTGCACACTGGGCTGACATTCACATGAAACTGTCTGCCACCACCCCAAGACCCCTTTCTTGCTCATTCACTGCTAACTGAGAACTCATCAGTCTATACTTTAAGTTGGGATTTTCTCTCAGCATGCATTACTTTACTCTTGCTTACTGCATTTGCCATTTGGATGCCCATTCTCCCAGCTTGGACAGATCCCATTGGAGCACCTTGTAATTGCTTTTGGTTTACATCACCCTAAATTATTTTGTGTCATCAATAAGCTTAGCCACTTCACTGCTTACCTGTAATTCCAGAAAATTTATGGATAGGGTAAACATTATTGGTCCTAATACTGAAACCTATGGGATTCCACTCCAGTGGAAGAAATGGCCATTTGTTCCTACCATCTGTCTTCTTTTCTTAACCCATTAGTAATCCATAAGAGGAATCCTCCCCTAGTGACATGGTAGATATGACTGGGCTGGTATTGGCTATGATTATTCACATAGGATGTGCTCAAAACATGAACGCCACTGTTATTTTGCAAACAAGCACTGTTCATTTTGAATTAGCATGATGACAGAGCACCTGTACGTTCTCACTACAGCTTTACCAGCTTTCCCAATTAATTTCCCAATTAACTACTTAAAATGCTGAGTGTTAGAATGGAAGAAGCCATTAGCAAAGTTCCCATGTTAGTCCATAAATTCCTATATTTATTTTAATAAAGCAGTTTTAAAACCATATTAAAGATCAAAGAGTACAGAAATAAGAATATGAATTCAAAACCAAATAATTTATCAAAAATGGAATGTAATATCATAGCTAACATTGTATATAAAGAACAGTGGTAGTTACTTTTCTATGGATACTGCTACTTCCAATGAATACTTCCTCAAACATTCTTTAAACCAGCTACAGAGTTCTCAGAGTGAGTGAAATTGATCCAAATTCTCAGCTACAGGTGAGTAATTGCATAAACCGATATTGCAACACTTTTTCATGACAGATCCACTGCTCATAAAAAGAGCTGCCACCTGGAGGCCATTTTAAATGGACACCCATGACAGCTGTTTCCACTTTGTGAACTGCTTGCACTTGGCAGCCTGTTTTGGAGAGAGTGTAGTGCTTTTTTCATGCTGTCACACACCTAATCCTACTTCCAACATCCAATGACATGGGCCAAAGGCATGGAAACTCACTGAATAATGATACTTTGATGTTTGGGCAGCCCTATGCATTGCAATAGGGAAGGAGAGATCATGGCACTGAAGGGAGGATATTTTTAGTAGTGTACTGGTGCAGGCATAAAGTGTGCCTACTAAAGTCCAGCAATACAGTTTACTGTAAGAGCTTCCCTATATGAGGCATACATCCTAGTGCTTTGCTGAGGCTTCTTCTCTCTTCTTTCTGGGAGAATTAGTGCATCCTTCACATAAGGTGTATTAAAAACAGAGGCAAAAATTGAGTTTTCTTCCCTCCCTTTTTCCATTGCAGGATACAAGGAGGTGCTGTGGTATAGAGAAGAATTTTGAAAATATCTGGTTTCTGTACCAGATAAGACCCAGGGAAATGCCCTCTTTCTTACCCTCTTTAGAAAGCTGTGATAATGTTTCGCAAAAATGGGAGAAGCCCTGAGAGACTGACAATATTATGAAATGGCCTGCAAACTCCTGTGAGCAAAGGGTCACAAGCACCCACTGAATACCCCTAAGAAATGTCTTGATAAGAAAGAAATTTATTTTTAAAGTTTTTTAAGCATTGCACCATGAAAAATGCTAATCCCAGAGGGGAAGGAGCAAATTGTTCAGTCCGCCATAAAATCAAAAAGGGTTGCCTGATTTTTCAAAGGTGCCAGGAAGATGAGTTCACTGAGCATACTCTGAAAACACCAGGAGGACTGGTGAAATTTTGAAGGAGAAAGCGGTTTAAAGATGAGAGTGACTTTGAAAAAATGCTGGCAAGCACTTTCTACTCACATTTCCTGAAGACACCAGAGAATTTTCATGTGACACAAGGAGGGTTTTTTATTCTTCTTGCGCTGGACTTCAGTGAGGAGCCATTACTTTAAAGTTCTGTTTAATTTAGTCTTTATGTTTTGTTTTTTAACATGCAACAATAGGTATTGAGACTTTCTTTTTCCTTCCTGACAGCTGATTGGAGGGGGTGGATTGCTAATCCAATGCTACCAAGGAGAAACAGAAGAGGACATTGTTTGGCAGTAGGTTGGAATGGACTCTATTAGGAAATCAGAAAGAGATCTGAGTCCTCCTCATTGGCTGGTTTCTTCACTATCAACCCAGCCTTCCCTGCAAATGGGTTTTACACTCATGGATTCTTTCATTGTTTGTTGCAAATCACTTTGGGACTTTTAAAATGGGAAGTGGTATAAACATGTTTTGAAATAAATATGTTTTCCATTGCACTCTTAGACAATCAATTGTTTTATCAGTTGTTGGGAAAATCATTGCATTTTAAAGCTAAATATGTATTATATAATTTGCACTTTGAGTATTCCTTTGATCAGCATTTATTATATAAGTATGGGAATTGTGATTTCAATTATATTAGCTATGAGACAAGAAGTTCTTGTTTAATCAAAATATTAAGTGCATTTCCGAAACAATAAGCAAGGAAAGATTCATTGTGCAATAAAATGGAAGCATAAGCACATTGTCTAAAATACATTTTATCTAAACATTATAAACAGTCGAGTTCTTTCCCACTATGGCTGATATTCCATATAAAGAATAGTAGTCCCATGTTTATCATCATCATTGTCATCATCTTATTTCTGTAACAAGCCTCCATAATCCTGCTAATAAGATCACAGACCTTGCTTCCACATCATCCTTGTCTGAGCAGATCCCCTCATCCCTGGTCATTCAACCCTTTCGATGACCCCAAAGCCACAGCACTTTTAACAAGACATACAATCTGAATATCTCTACCTGCATCCATACTGTCCTTTGGTTTTTTCTGGTACAATTCTGTGTTGGAAATAAAGGTATGGCACTGATCTCCAAATCCTGAGGAATCTGTATTGATGCCCCAGGTGAGCCTTCCTATTTCTATCCTGTACTGAAAAAAGCCTTTTTGCAAGGTGCAAAAGGTGCTTTCCAACTCCCCCACACACATGCCAGTGTAAGGCAAGGCCTGTGATTAGCTCCCATCTAGCAGAACCAAGGAGAACCAGATTGGGTTTGGGTTAGGATGAGGGGGTTCCATGGTTTATGCTTCAGGTGGCAGCCCAAAACCTGTGTGTCTTTCTGCTGCTGTGCCACAGAAATGACATGAAACTCCAATTTAAGTGTTTATAACAAATATCTCAAGTAATTTGGCTACTGACTAATCTCAAAAATGCAAAAGCATTTAAATGAACGTATGAATATATGCTTGGAAGAATGTTCTCTTTTAAGAAATGAGCTTTCAAATGAGCATGCAGCCTTGTGAGCTGGTCATTCCCTTTCATTGTTAAAGTAGTTTTAAGAAACAAAAGAATATGGGATATTTTTTACATATTAAAATGCACATACAAAAATATGTGTCCATGCACATGTATATGTGCACAATGTTTTTTTAACAGAGATTTATACTCCATTTTCCACTTGCTCCTTCCATTCACTTATTGTAGGGAAAGAAATCATGAGTTAAAAAAAACTCAAAGAAAAGAAAGGTAGATAAATTCTGTTCTTTTTTCTTTTCAAACTGTCTTTATTACCTTTTCAAATTGCCTCTATACCATTGCATGAACTGGTAAGCATAAGACTAAATACACTCTTGTTTGAAACAAATAGTTCCTTGATTTTAAAATGTTTTGTCTCATTCTGAAGTACACTATGCTCCATTTACACATATTCAATATTTCCTGATTTTTCTAAGTTCCTGGAGAGCATCCAAATAAATTTAAGGTCACAGTGGCATGGGGCTTGAAGAGATACACAACAGTTACACCTGTACCCAAATTACACCTTCCTGCTATTCTCTCTCTCTCTGTATGTGTCCTCTCCTATCTCACGCACACATCATATTCCTATATGTAGTAGAACTAGAACTCTCTGCCTCTCTCTCTGCCCATACCAATGGCTAATGTTTTTGGTTAACTATTTGAAGAACAATGAGAATTTTACAGGCTAGTATATCTTTTCCCTTTAAAAAAAATTCACAACCATCTAGGATGTATTAGTTGAATTTGTTTATTTTATTATATGCATGTATGGTTCAACCCCTTTGTCCAACTGATGTCAAAAGCAATTAGACAAGAGAACAAACTAAAACACTAAAAATATCCATTTTATCTTCTTCTTTTTTTTGCACCCTCCCCCATACATAAGCACATACAATGCAAGCCAGTGTCAGGTTCTACAGAATTCCAATGAATAACATGTGTTGCAAAATTTGAAAAAGGCCACTGACCTCCCAGTCTTGCTCAATCTTCTGTTGTCACTATCATAGTCATCAATATGCCCAATCTCTGAAATAGATGGCTGGTTGGAATGCACCGAAATCACACAGCTGGTGTTGTACATAGACGGTCAACCATAGCCCAGGGGTTATCTGAGGGTAGCTTTCCCTTTAAAGAAGCCCTGTTTGGATGACATAGCATGCTGTGGCGAGGCAGGTGATTCTGCAAACCACACCTGGCATGCTCCATGACTTAAGCCACTTGTCTCCAGACCCAGTCACAGAGTAGGGATGCCTTCTGTTGCCTTTTCTGCACAGGCTCATTCCTGAATTCCCTTGCTCCATATGTTTTATTCAATTTAGTGAAGATGGGGCAAGATGATAAAAAAGGAGCTGTAACTGGACACGCTAATTTTAGGACATGAATTTCTTAATGAATGTGATAATCAGACTTCTGGCATGGCAGTTATTAAGAAATAATGACATTACTCTGGGGGCCAATGCATTGTTTCAGCAAGCAGGACATATGGCTGTCATTATTTTTACACAATGGAAAATATGTTCATGACAGCAAAAATGGCCTGACTGTTCCTGTTCATGATTTAATTGCTAGAGCAAGACTTAAGGACATGCACAAGTTAAATTTTCAAGGTAAATTGGGATTTTCATATTCACACACCAAGTTAGATGTCACATTAATTTCATTGTATATCTTGTCTGATGTCAGCATTATATGACTTGCAGCTCTCCGTTTCCTCCAGAGAATAAATAATTATTTCACTGTAACTTACTTCCTAATAGGAATGACTGGTTTGCAGGCACAGGAAATCAAAATTGTCTGTGATAATTTGAGCCCCAAATAGTTTGAATGGATCAAGTCATCAGGCCATCAGTATTAAATTGCACAAAATTATTTTTTCCAGCTAAAGCTTTGGGTAAAATTTGAAGCTCAGTCTGTAGAACCATACAGGGATGATTCTACATGCAAGATTTGTAAGAGAAAGAGTGACTTACTTTCATTGACAAAATTCAAGAAGCATCACAACTATGGCTTGGATTTTAACTTTTCTTTGGGGAATAGTACAAGCTTTATGACGACAGAGGTTCCTTTCATTGTCCCCTTTCCTCTGCTACTTCCTACAATGTTCTAATCCCCTCCAGTTCTCTTTAGAGTTTAACTGTAAATGGTTCCCCCATTGGCAGTTGTATAGTTTTTGGCCACACTCTCATTGTAGCTGGGTTGACAAAAAGTTTCCCTAGAAAGTGGATGTTTGAGTAGATGAAGCCAAGGTGTGTGGCAGGGTTTCCTTCAAAGCTTAGTGTGACAGGAGTTCTAAGGGGTGCCCTAATCTTGGTTTGTAGGAAATACAGCTTGAAGTGGCTAGAAAGATATTTTCAAATAGATCCCCCCAGAGGCAAAGGGATATGATGACATACCACCACTTCTAGGGACACTGCTTCAAAAGAAAAGATGTTTGCCCAAAGTGTGTAGTCAAAATACTTATCACGCTAATTTCATAATGTGCAGTTGAGGTTTGCCTTTTGTTTTGCTCTAGTGTAAGTGCTTTCAGCCCTAATTAGGATCAAGACCAATGAGCTTCAGGAGAGGAAACTGAAACCTTTTCCCTACCCACCACTTGCATTCTGAAATCCCCACTTCACCCCATGTGTGCATCTACAAGAGAAAGCAGGAAGTAAACAGAAGAAAAAAGTGTCTGTGAATGCAAAGGAAATCTTTTTTCTCTTGTTAATATACCCCTATAAACACACCATGGTGAATTTCAGGAATCACACCATGGTGGGGGGAGGTTTCATAATAGAGCATGTTCATCTTCAAACAGATTGAGACCACATGTGCTTAAACTTGAATAAAACTCAGGACAAAACACTTAGACTGACTATGGCATGTAGCAAAGAAAATGACAGCCGTTGGTTTTGTGTTGTAAAGGAACCTTGCAAACCACATTGGAACAGTATGTTTTCAAAGAAAATCTTTACAAAACTTACCCAAATATCTTCAATTATTCAGGTAACATACATACACCAAACCCTGCCATCTGAGTGGCTTCACAACTTCGGATCTAGAGATGTCCCACATGAGTGGAAAGGGTGTGTGGGTGAGAGAATGAGAGAGAGAATTTTGTTGACTTGCCTTCCATTCCATTCCAAAGGATCTACCTGCTATCAGAAACTCCTTTACAGGGAGTGCTGGGGGTGTACTAGGAAGCTGGAGGTAGGAAGTCTTAGTTCC
This sequence comes from Varanus komodoensis, assembly GCF_004798865.1. Taxonomy (NCBI): domain Eukaryota; kingdom Metazoa; phylum Chordata; class Lepidosauria; order Squamata; family Varanidae; genus Varanus; species Varanus komodoensis. The sequence continues at coordinate 26,155,280 of NW_025335269.1, read as the reverse complement.
TACTGAAAGCAATGTTCTGCCCACGGCTTTTAAGAGTTACTATGCCAGGTAGCCATGTAAGAGGAAAACTAGGTAGATGCACAATAATTTATGAGTATGTTTATTTATTTATATCCTGCCTTTTTCCTACGAAGGGCTCAAGGCAGCTTACATCTCCTCCTCCATCTTATCCCCACAACAACTACCCTGTGAGGTAGGTTGGGCTGAGAGTCTGTGACTGGCCCAAAGTCACCCACTGGGCTCCATAGCTGAGTGAGGACTCAACCCCAGATCGCCTGAGTCCCAGTCCCATGCTCTTCACCACTACACCACACTGGCTCTCTAACTGTAAGATTAGAGGATAGTATTTCAATAGAAGTAGCAGAAACCATTCATCTAAACCTTTCTATAAAAACAACTGGAGGAATATTTCAGTGTTAAAATGCAATTAAATTTATTTCTTTTCTTGTTTCAAGATAACCCTTCCCAAATCCCCACAGAATGAAAAAAAGCAGTTACAACAGCTTAGATTCACCAGGATGGATTTCCTCCAGCTGCTACATGGGGGAATATCTTCCCTGGACTAACAATGAAAGCTACTTCTTTGAGAAGAAAGATTCATCTTACTTGACCTAGCTCACCAAGTTTGAAAAGATTCTGCTAACAAGTTGCTACTGCAATCTTTAGTCCATTGCAAGAGAAGCAGGCATTAAAGTACACTGCATCTGGTGCCTAACAGTTGATGAAGATCATGGACAAAGAAGCAAACATTTCTAGGAATAGCCTTCTGTCTGTCAAGGGACTTTCAGATGCCTGCTGCCTCACTCAAATCTGCACAGAAGTTGCTGCATCCTTTCACGCTGTTGTGCTGGTGGCAGAACAAGCCGATCATGAGTAGAGCTAAAGTGCGATTCATAAATGCTTCCAGCATTTCCCAAAATTTTAAATGCTGATGCAATTAAGAGTGGATATAAAATATCTGAAAATATTTTAAATTCTCCTGGAAAAAGGAAATGTAAGTAGTAGTTTCCATCTGAATCATGGATGCAAAACCATTCCGGGATGGAAGGCCACAGTCACTATTTCACAGCCATGTGTGCACACACATGCACACTCATACTGGGGTAGAGTCGGAATTACTGGACTGGAAGAGCCCCCACCCCTCTTTGCGTAACAACAGCAACACTCTTTGACACAGCTACGACAAGCAAGCTCATTCCAGTGGCCACCTATGAGTAGTTCATTTTTCCTCTGCAGAAGCCCCCTTGGAAAAGTGTGTAACAACAAAGCATACTATGACAAGGAGAAAGGAAAACTCCACCTAAGTTGCTGGGTAGCACTAAACAGCTTTGTTTTACAGCGGGAGGGGGAAACACATGAATACCACCTGTCACCATTGCAAGCACTGCAAAAGCAGTGGACCTTATGGCAAAGTTCATATAAACACACTTCCTTCTCCCCTGCCTCTAAATTTGAATTACAAGCCAAGCATTTTCACTAGAAATCCTTAGAATAAGCATGAATCTTTTCTTGACAAGTATTGAAAATGGTTTCAAAGGAGCACATCCAAGTGTGTGTGTGTATACTCATATGCATAGACATATTGTTTTGTCATAAATATATTTCACCAAATGACTAGTAGCTTTGCATTTTGATTGCTTTAACAATCTTATGCACATTTAAGACAGAAAAAAGCTTACAATTACCAGCATGGTCCAGACAATGCACCCTTAATGTTTTACATTTGTTTTCTCTATTGATGTCAACAAAAATCTTGCAAGGATATTTTGATCAGGAAACTGTGAAGCGCTTAATGCTCTCAACATCATTCTTCATCTGTCAGAGAGGCTTGAATTGCCAGACAACCCTACCCTACTGCTGTGGAGAATATCTTGACTTTTTCAAGTATTCCTATCAAATGCTTGAAAAACCTCAAAGGATTAAACACACACACACACAAACTGTGTGGGCACATGTCATTGAACAAGTTATGAACTCTTTTCAGGACAGGGTCAGCTTAAAGAAGGCTGGGCCCAACTCAAACCAGACTGGATTTTCAACATTTTGAGCTTACCTCATCCTCCAATTTTACTTGACCAGGTCTCTGTTCTCTCCAGTCTAACACAGTGGCTATCCTAATAATCAATGTGTCAATTCATCAAAATAAGAAAAAGCTGCCTCCATCAAACTGCTTACAATACTAAACACAAAAGGTCAAGGGCCAAGGTCTTTCAAACACTGAACAACTGGGGAAGAGGAGGAAGAGGAGGAGATGAAATGAAAAAGATGATGAGAATGCTCCATCTTGTTCTCATTAAATGCCAATTATTTCTACTGAGGCATCACAGCCTTTCTGCATTCTTTCATATGCTGAACTTGACTTCACTTCTTTTGTAAATGATTATTCTAGTGAAACTATTAAACTAAAGAACATTTGGTACTGTAGCAGAAAAATAGCACAACTAATTTCATGACAAATCATTATTAACATGACTAGTTACACTTTCAAGAATTATGTGCTTTTAAAAAAAGAAGTACATATAAAATCTCTCAAATAAATGTAGCCACCTTTATTTCAGCTGGAGATTAGATTTTTGTAGGGAATAAATGCATATAGGAAACTGGATGCAAGGAAGTGGAAACTAGTATTATTGTGGTCATGTTCTTGATGTTTGCTTCTTTTTAAAGGCTGACATAAATGCTAATTTTAAATGGGGACAGAATATTGGGTTTAGAGGAGTAACTCCTCCCTATCTCAAACACAGTGACAGCTGAGTGTTTCCTGCTTCCCTAAATTGTCATTTCCTAAATTGTCAACTGATGAGTATCAGTTGTGATAGATACAGTATTTTTTGCTCTATAAGACTCACGCCACCCCGCCAAAAGTAAGGGGAAATGTCTGTGCGTCTTATAGAGCGAATGTGTGTGTGCAGTAAGTCTGTCAGATGTGCAGCCCAAGGGGAAGTGATGGGGAATGTGCCTGTGATTATGTGCCCATTTGATTCAGAATATTTTTTTTTCTTGTTTTCCTCTTCTAAAAGCTAGGTGCTTCTTATGGTCAGGCGCATCTTATAGAGTGAAAAATACAGTACTTTGCAAAGGTTATCACAGGTTTACACCTGAGGGTGTCCTGATACCCGCTGGAAAAGGGAGCTTCATTACCTTTATTTCATCCACACCTGCCCCTTTCACACCCAAATAGGAACCAGAGTTCAGCTTGTTATGCAGCTGTTCCTTCCATATGGCAATTCTAACCAACTACTGTTGCTTCTATTATTTATTATTTATTTGTTTAAATCACTGACACTCTGCATGACACCTGAAAAGTCTCCCAGAACAACTTAGAGACCTTCAGACTTGCAAAAGGAAAAGTAAGAGGATGGCAAAGCAAAACAAAACACAAAGTATAAAAATCTTAACTCTAGTGTTAATTCTTATACTTGTATTTCTCATGAGTATCTGGGATAGACAGTATTTGGGAAGCCTGTTGGAATGGCCAAGTGACAGTTAAAGGAAAGTCAGAGGCCGCGTATTTCTCAGTCTAAGCAATGGAGTGGCTCCATTTCACTTCTCTGCCTCTCTGCAGCCTGATGAAGTAGGCCAATATTATGCCAGCCAGAATTTACTGTTAGGGTCACAGTGCAACCTTATGCACATCTGTGTATACATTCTTTATGCACAAGTAAAGCCCACTGAGTTCAATAGAGCTTAATTCCAGGTAAAGGGATATTTCCGTAAGCGCGTGTACCTGTGTGCACATCCTGTGCACAAATGAACAACTGAAAGATCATTACTTTGACAGTTGACTTTTAGCTAAGTCTGCTAATCACAGAGAACACAGATTCTGCTTTGGAATAAAAGGTTTAGTTGAAGAAATGCTTCAGATGTTAACTGTTTGGACATTTCAGAACTTCTACTGTGAATGTCAGCATCCTAATCTGGTATACACAGAGGCAAGTTCCTTGCATTTCAGCAGGATCTGCTACATAGTAGATCTGTTTAGGATTGCACCTAATGTAATTTGCCTGCCTTGAGTAAGAAATCTTTTGGAAGGGCCAAACAAACTGTATAAATAGGTTAGCTGATATTTTGGAAGTAATACATAATGGATATCCTTCGTGTTAGCTCATTTTCATTTTTTAATCATTTGGTAGTATTTTGCTCTGAGATTGCCTTAAACTGGCTCTAAGAAACATTTTTGAGCCAGCTACACATCTTGTTGCACTGAACAATTTACTTTGTGTTCTTCGAGAATTAAGATCACACCACTGCTTTTGAATTAATTCTTTGTGGTAAAGTAGAGGACTGCTTCATTATGAATCTAGCAAAATGTGTGAGAGGTCACCAAGTCGCTAATACATGCAGTTAATTACATCCTAATTCATCCGTAGCCCTGGGAAAGGCTTAGCACAGTGCTGATTCAAAATAGAAACAAAAACATCCAGATCTTTTTCAGTTTTGACCTGCCAGAGCAGAGGAGGACATGGACTGCATCATGTCCTTTGAAGACAAAAGAAGGAAAAGGATAATAAATTTGCTTGGCGTTTTTCCTTGACCTGTTCCTTCCCTCTTCACTTCTCTGCTCATAGACACAGGACCTCACCCATGACTCTGTTTTCATGAAGACTATAACTGCGGTATACTAGAGAAATTGCCTTCTCCGAAGGAGAGCTTTTTACCGCCTCTGGTTGGAAAGATCTTCAAAAGAGGCACTTGTCAACGCTAGCTGATGTTATATTCGTTCATGTTACAATATCCCAGCTGTTCCAGTTAGTCTTCAAAAAAAGTACCTGCTAAACACGAGTTAAATCACAATTTAGGTCATGTTTTCTTGTTTTGTTTTTGTTTTTTAAGCCCTGGAAAATGTGTCTTCCCACAACAGAATTATGTAAGGAACTTTTCAGCACTCCACTTGGCTTTCCAAAGGCCTGCACATCTGGAACCTGCCAAGCCAAGGATAGTCCACATATCTTTCTAGACACCTATGGAAGTTCACACATTGCACGCTCCCTATGCCAAGGCAAGGAGACTTCAAGAACCTGATGTGCCAAATAGGGTGCCTAGGAGTCCTGCTTCACAGAAGACAGACCAGCTCAGTTCTGGTTACAGAATTGAGTTACAGTCTGCTTAAAGTTACAGAACCGTAAGAATGCAGGGCAGAGCTGCTGAGGTAGACAACCCACTATGCAGGCACTCAGGTCACCTGGTCACATTCACCCTCTCCATTATAGTTCTTATTTCTGATCTTTCAGGTACACAGATATATATGGGCATGGGCAAATATTAAGTGGATGGTCCTGAATGGTGCAACACTCCCTCTTAGGGATAAGGTCCGCAGCTTAGGAGTACTCCTCGACCCGGAGCTTTCTTTGGAAGCTCAGGTGACAGCGGTAGCAAGGAACGCCTTCCTTCAGCTTCGGCTGATTAATCAGCTGCGCCCCTGCCTGGAATACGACTGCCTGGCGACGGTGACACACGCGCTGGTGACTTCCCGCCTAGACTTCTGTAACGCGCTTTACGTGGGGCTTCCCCTGAAGACAGTCCGAACACTTCAATTGGTGCAAAATAGAGCTGCCAGGTTGCTGACGGGGACGGGGCGTTATGCTCACATGACTCCAGTCCTCCATCAGCTTCACTGGCTTCCCATTGAAGCCCGGGCCCAATTCAAGGTGTTGATTATGACCTACAAAGCCCTAAACGGCTTGGGTCCTGGCTACCTGAACGAGCGCTTACGTCCGTATATGCCCGACCGCCCTTTGAGATCTGCGGGAGAGTCCCTTCTCCGGGAACCCTCCATGAAAGAAATTAGGAGAGTAAGTACCCGGAGGAGGGCTTTCTCTGTGGTGGCGCCCAACCTATGGAATTCACTCCCCAAAGAGGTCCGCCTGGCACCGTCGTTACTGGTTTTTCGGCGCCAGGTAAAGACCTTTTTATTTAAACATCATTTCAATTGTTAAAACATATGATCTGGCCTGGGCAACTTCTTCTTCCTTCTCTTTCTCCTCCTATATTTTTATCTTATACTGATAATTTTAATTTTGTACTTGTAAATCAATGTATTTTTTGTATTGTTATATTTAATGGTAATTTATTATGTACTATTGTATTTCAATGTATTTTATCATGTTGTAAGCCGCCCCGAGGTTTCGGCAAGGGGCGGCATAGAAATGTTATAATCATCATCATCATCATCATCATCATCATCATCATCATCATCATCATCATCTTTTGCCGAGGTGGTGTAGTTGTTAAGACAGCAGGCCTGGGATTCAGACCATCTGAGTCCCAGTCCTGACTCAGCCATGGAGCCAACTGGGTGACTTTAGGCTGGTCACAGACTCTCAGCTTCTTTTTTGAGCCAGCCTGCCTGGCTTCCTTCCTTCTTTGAGAATGCCTATTTAGTGACCTTGAACGTGTTGCTAGTGAGCTGTTTTTGGCTTGATCTGTCACAAGCTGTACAAACCTACCTTGTTAGAATCAGTGTCAATAGGAAATCTTGCCATATAATCACTAGACAGACAGCAAGATACCTTCCTTAATAGTGAACTCCCATGCAGCGATACAAATCTACTTTATCTGTGAACCTCTTTATAGATCTGAATATATTTCATTTTTATTATGCTAAGGGTTGTTAGCTGCTGACATTTGCTGCTGGAGCAAACCAGGACAAAAACTATCTGTATTATTCTAGAAGTAAGAAAAGACACCTTCTAGAAGGAATACACGATAATTGAAGACTGCATTAAGGAAAGAATATCAGCCATCAACTGTCATATATTTAAATATCCCATTTCCCTTTGTTTCAGAAATGCCAAAGCAACTATTAAAAATGACATCATCTGTGTCCTAAAACTAGATAATGTGACCTGTTCAAATTGATCAGTCCTTTGAACACTCCATTGTGCTGAAGAGTATATGGAATACTAAAGATAACACTTTAGCACTGCATTATTTAGAGGCAGATAACAATGTTAAAAATTGTGTCATTTATAGCTTAACCGCAAAAAGTCATAGGTAACAGCCCGTTAATTTGAGATGTCAAAACATTCATTCATTATGAAGAGAAACAGGGCAAATCCAACTTTCAACCAAGTCCAAACATCTGGTCTTGCAAATTTAGTGAACCAGCAGGCAGGGTGTAAAAATGGATTCAAAGAATCTGTTTCCAGATTATTTTCTTCTTGCTGGATTAGAGTCTCTCTCCTTCTGTCAAAAAACCATCTCTTCTAAACCAGCATGCCACCCACTTTGTGATTAGATTTGGTTTTTATTTGGTTCTCGGTTTTACGGCACCTTTTCCACCCTTTCCTGAGCCTCTACAGGTTTGGGAAAGTGGAAGAGTGTAAGCCACTCCATTTATGACAGCTGTCAGTTTTGACAGGAACAGTAAAAACTCAGGCTCTCTTTAGAATAAGGCATTGAAAGACTAAGCAGGGTTCTTTCACAGGGACATAAGTATATGGCATCCTGGAAAAGATGGATTTATGCCTTTGCTTTCATTTTACTGCTTACCTTTTGACAGCTGTCAGGGGAAAGCAAAACAACAAGTTAAAGAATTTCTAGCCTTCTTTTCCTGAATGGTATCTCCTACACTGGCAGACAAGGTAGGACACTGACAACAAGGCAAACATGTTCATTTTGTATCTTCATAAGTACACAGATGCATACTTGAGAAACATCCAAATTATATTATTATTATTAATAATAATAGTAATATTTTATTCAATTTGAATCCATTATAACTGGTGCAAATTTCAAGTCCAATGTGCAAATTGCTTGTGGATTCAAAAAACAAAAATCTAGTGCAGCCCTCCTCTACTTTTGGTTATGAAGTGATTATAATACAATATATTAGAGTTTGCTAATACCAAAGTCCATGCATAGAAGAGACTTATGAATAACAAAGATGATGGTGCTTACATGGCCCCTTCCCTCTTTATGGACACTTCAAAAGTTATAACAACAACGTTACAATGGAAGTAAGGAGACAAAGAAAAACATAAGGAGGAATCAAGTTAGATGATTATATAGTTTAATACGTCATCACTAGTTTCATACACATATCAGTGCTTATTCTTATATGGTGTGAAATACTTGGACCAGAAGATTGTTACATTTCTTCTGAGCTAAAAATAATCCCATGTACAGCTTCAACATTAGTCATATGGAATGTGCATACTATATGTTCAAATAGGTGTCTCTACTCATGTATGCAATGCCAGTACTTTCATGCCACTTGACAGTCGAGAGGCTAACGCTCCGTTGAATTGTTTTCGGTTATTCTATATGTAGTGCATCCTTTTATTTACATAGTATTTCCAAAGAACAGAACTCAATTTGTCATATTTTTGTAGCAATCTGACATCCAGAGGTAGGCTTTACGTAAGTATAGTTAAAGGGTTTTGTTGTTTTGTTTGTTTGTTTGCTCAAATACATAGGACTTTCTCCCCCATACACCCACACACCAATTACTTGCTTTGAACCTTTTGTAATCAAAGACTAAATGGCAGATTATTCATGAGCTGAGTAATAAAATATTTAAAGAGCTACCTTACCTTTCAGTTCAGATCACTATATCTATTAGTTATAGAAAAAGTCCCAAGTGCAAATTTTAAATCAACGGCTTTGGATAAGAGTTAAAATAGAGTTCTCTCTCTCAATGCACATGTTTCTCTATCCCCCAGTTCATATACTTTCTGAACTATCGCTCTCTTTTATATGATGTTAGTGGTGGTGGTAATGGTAAGAAATGTATAGTAGCTTAAATGTTTATCTTTTGGCATCTAATGTTGCATGTATGGAGTGCAAGCACACAGCCACCCAGTTCACATGATTGCAGAATTGTTAAGAATTGTCCTTAGCTTATTTAAAAAATGGTGTGCTGCCAAAAGAGGAAATGAAAAATTTTGCAAAATCATACAAAATATTTTTGTCATCAATATCATTTTAAGAGAGAACTAGATATTTTTGCATAGCAAAAAAGTCTATGGATTGTTCGTGATATATCTAATTTTAGAACACCTTGGTAAACTTATATATTGTACAATCAGTACTTTGGATCAAGTGTTCAGTGTATTCTAATGAACACTGGGAATATCTAAAACAAACAATCCATATAGCTTTAAAATAATCTGCATGATTTCTGGCTTAAGACTCTGCCAAGAAAAAAATGTTTCATTTTGTTAAAGAGAATTAGCTATCTTCCAAGGAATTTCAAACTATAGATCATAGTTCATAGTTCTATTAGAATTTGGGTCAGGACAGATTATAGGCAGCAGAACATACGACAATGTGAAGATACAAAGACCTGACTTTGATTATGTACAGTAGGCCAAATCTTGGCAATCAACAGTTCTCATTGAGCTTACATCTATGGGAATCAAAAGAACCAGATGTGTTTTCAAAAGCTGTATAAAATTATGCTTTCAACTTCCAGTGAGAGGACATTTGATTAGAATCTTGTCTTGAAGTACTCACAAAATATAAAATTGTTGATGATTTTTCTGATTATTTTGAAGCACAATTTATGTTAGAAGAGGCCAAGTTTATGGAATAGGATATTCAATGATCCTCATAACCAACACTGCGATTGGTTGTTCGTTATCTCGTCATGTAGTTAATAGCATCATTCAGTTATGCACTTGCTCCTTTAAACATGTACCTGATTCATCTCCTGTTTCCAAGGCAGCAGTTCTACATGCATTTGGGTGAATACCAAATACAATTTCCATGCAAATAAATAGTTTTATTTTCACTAGGAGAATTAATTTATTTCCTCTTTCTTCTAAGTAATTACAAGAGCCAACATCAAGAATATTAACTAGTTCTTTTCCCTTACTTTCTGCAAATAAGCCTGATAACTCTTTTTAAATGACATCTGCAAAATAATGGCTTGCTTAAATTTCAAAAATCTTGTTTTTCCATCCAGACCGGAGTTGCCACTGCATTTTCCCTCAAAAGAAAATTCATGCTAAATCTGGATGTCCATCCATTGGCAAATGTTTTTATGAGAATAGAAAGAATTCTCAGATGGACTATACATATTCTTAAGTTGGCTTTTGACTAAAACTGCAGTTTGAGATAGATATGAAGGTTTCTATTAGTACAAAAAAATCTGAAAGATTCTGAGGATTGTGAGGCTAGTTTTAATCAGGCTAACAAATAAACAGGGGAAGGAACTAGTAATCTAGATAAGAATGGACTTTTAAATTCCTTATTCCTTAATAACAGATAAAATTTATAAGAATTTATAAATCAGATTTTTTTTAATGCTGTGCATTTTAAAACACCACTTCCATAAGTTCTTGATATATAACCATTTTTTTTAATTCTTACATCATGTACACACTGATCCAATACATTCAGCTAGTTTCCACTGGAGCTTTTTATGCATGATGTTGGTGTGCATATTAAGCAGCTCTGTTGTGCGTCTTAGAATTGTCAGGCTGTCAAGGCAAGCTAGAGGTTGAAGAATCAGTGAAGTTCAAACCTGTTCCAGTTAGACACTTTTGGTCCAGCTTCTTCCCATTCTTTTTTTTTTTTTAAAGAGTAAAATACACATTTGGCTATTAACTTTTTTAAAGGAATGCAAATGCATATTTTCTCCCCATTGACTAATTTTTCCAAGGTGTGCATTTTAAAGTATGCATTTTCCTAAATAAAGCATTTTGCAATTAAAATTCTTTTTCTATAAGAGAACCTTATGTAGCTGATGAAGGGCTAGGAGTAGGTAACTGTGTTATGCCTGCAGGCTGTCCTGTTTATATAAGCAGGTAGTAAAAACCCAAATGAAGGGTCCAAGTAGCCAATTGTACAGCAGGAAGAGCTTTGGCATCAGAGGAAGACTGTGCTCAATGGCTGGACCTACCTGAGAGAAATGGCTAGAATAAAGGTTGAGGGAATTTGGACTGAGTTCTGTCTCATAGCAGCAACAGTGGCTCTTGAGTCCTTAAGAAATGTCGACAAGCACTCTTTTGGAAATCCTGAAGGAAACTGGTAGTCCTTTATGTAAAAAATATTGCTCTAATAAATTACTGCAAGAGTTCATCTTTTTTTATACCATAAAAGTTGGTTATCATCTCATGCTTAAGCCTTCTATACCAAGTTACTAGGAAGTTTGAAAATATTCTCACATTAGCAGCGAGAAAGGGTCAGTTTGTGGATCCCTTAATTATAGAGGCAGCAATTTCCTTAGATCCTGAAATATAAGCATTTGCTAAAATTAAAAAACCACCCAGGTAGGATTGCCCACTGAAGCAGCAGTTTCCAAATGGACAATGGCACTGCTGGGGAGAGGAATTCCCCTACAGTGTCCTTAACCATTTGTTGTAAGATATTGTGAGCTCTTCTGAAGTCTCAGGCTAGATATATACAGCAGTGCAAATATATCAAAGATTAGCATTTTTCCACAAATGAAAATTCATGGGACATTTATATGCTTGACCAGTGTAATAGTAGCGATCTTAACTGTAAATCTGTCAATTTACCCGGAACACAAGTATAATCCGATACACAAGTGACTAAACTGCCAGAAAACGTAGACTGAATACGCAGCTGACCTTTCAATTGCTACCATGACCTTCTAGGAATAATAAATTAAACAAGATAGTCATTGACTTCAGCAATGGTGCTGAACTGGAAAAATAGCTTAGGAAATGTGTTCATTTGAAATGGCTAATCAGGACACGCATGGTCAAGTTAAACACATTTTACTTAACTTAGAGGGTGCCCTGATGTGGTCACAGTGGAGCCTCTAGTACCAGATGTTGCTCTCCTCTCTATGACCTCTTAGCTCTTGCTGGCATAATACAATTCAGAGCAAGAGGGTCCTTCATGTTTTTTTATTCCATCCATGGTCTTTACCATAGTTGGCAGTGGGAAAGATGTATTTTGATGTATTCCTGAATATGTCTAAATGTTCTCCTGGTTTGGGAAGTTTGTCTGGAGCTAGGACTGATGCTCCCCGCCACTCCCAGCTACTCCCTACAGCCATATGGAGGAATCCATGGTGGATAGTCCTGCAATGTTTGGGAGGAGCCATTAGTGGGGCTCCAGCAGCTGAAAACTTGTCTGAAGCCTTGGAGAGCTTCATGAAAAATCCTACGGCTCCTGAAATATTGTCTACGGAACACAGAATGGCTATTTACAGCTGCAATCCTACACACACTAATGGAATTAAGTTGTTCAGATGTAGCCCTCTGCCAGGTTCCAGAATCTGTAACACTATCATACCAAGTAACTATACATTCCTTTAGGGAATACATACATACCTATTGTTTATATTCCAGCCCACGGTTTTCTGCTGAGTAAGGCAGCGTCTACATTTAGAATTAGCTAACGGTTTTTCCAAGTGCAATTTGTTGTTTGTTGCATTTTGTTTGTTTTATTTGCATAATGTTGAGTAGCTTTTTTAAAAAAAAAGTCTGCCTTAAGAATGTAGGAGGTTTGTAAAATTGTGACTGTGTTGGCTGCAGAAGTAACAGTGATATGAAAATGTTCATACAATAGATAAGCAATTAAGCAAATAGGAAGTTTAACATGGGAGGCAGATAGATGGAAATCAAAGAAACCAATTAGTTAGGATACTATACTATCCTTTCTATGCATACTTGGAAGCAAGGTCTACTGAGCTCAGTGGGACTTCCAAGTGAAAATGGTCTCGCCTTCACAATCACGTACACCAAAATCATACTAGAAGTAATTATCATCAGAGTCAAATTACAATTGATTTGATCTAGATAAACCATGCAGTAAATCATGTCTTATGATTCATAACTGCCTGGCATTACTGATTACATGTTGCGCTTCTCTCTTCTTCCATAGCAACACAGACCAGGGTACACGCCCACATAGGAACTGAAAACAGGTCACAATCTAGAGCAGGAATCAAATTTAAATTGCTGCTTTCCAAGAGGATTTGGCTCTGTCTTTTTCTTCTTCATGGCATAAAAATACCAAAAGGCCTGTTTCTGTTTTGTTTTGTGTTGCATTGTATTGTGCTTTGTTTTGTTTTGTTGTGTTTTGTTTTTTAATAAAGGCATTTCAGATTTGCCTGTAGGTTGTCCCAATTAAACAGTGATTTCCTGTTGTGTAAATTGGATAAGCACTGGACAAATTGGCAAGTGAATGGAAAGATTACTCTAACTTCATAATAGTTCTTGCCCTATGCATGAATTTGTAGTATCCAGAATTGGCATGGAATGATGAAATGGATGCTTATTATCTATTTACTGACTTTATATTGTGGCCATTAAATAGGGACATGCCTTTAATATAATATTAATATTTAATATAATATTAAAATGTTTCATTGCGCTCACAATGTTTCTGCCTTTTATACCTTCATTTTCTGTACTAACAGCAATTTAAATTCCTTGTGTGCTGACTCTTACATAGCCAAAAAGCACCACACACACTTTGAAGAACACAACTCTCATCTCCCAATGGGCAGGAAATGCAACACAGCCCTGTGAAGGCTGAAAATGCTCAGTGACCACAAAATGCTGACTCAGAGCGTCTCTGTATGAAGCATTTAACCTGAGGCTTTGTGGGAGGAAAAACATCCATTTACATGAGTCCCCCCCCCCTCCTGGTGGTTTCTCTCTCTTCATTTTTATATGTTTCTATGATGCAAGACAAGCTGGTAATGTGGCATAGAGTGGAATTAAGGCTTCACACAAGAAAATAGGAAAGAATAGAAGGTCTGGCCTGGAAACCACAGTCCATACAGTCACATTTTGCTTCTAGTCCTACTTTAGCTACATAATATCAGACAATTTTCTCAGAAAACAGTGAGTGGCTTAGTCCTACCAGAGCAAACTGCAAATTCTCCCCTCTTCAGCTTCCTACCATTATGGAACAGAGGATTTCCAATCTTGTATAACGACAAGTTTGCTTCAGTTTATTTCATTGCAGTTCAAAAGATAGGCATTTAAATATGGAGTTAACACGTTTAAGAATATCAGCATTCCTGTATAGAATTTGAATGTAGTGGAAAGCAGAGCTGCAAATGATAAATGTCTATGTACAAGTGCAGGATCTTCATTTCCTATGCTAGTATTTCTCCCAGGAGAGATTTATTATTATATATGGTCACTGAATGTTTCATTTAGCAAGGGAAATGAAGTAAGGCATGGGAGGCAAAATAGTGCCTAATTTACATCATCGAGCTTCTATAAATGCTGTTGAAAGAAACCACTTACTCTGTACTTCCTACTGCATGAAGATTAGCAGCTGAACTCATTAATCTCACAAATACTTTTTTGATCAACAATAAAAGTTACATTTTCTACTGCAGACATGCTAGTCTTGATCTCAAACCTATTAATTGACACTTGGAACTTTTAAAAATGCATATATATGTTTAACTAAATCCAATTACTTTCTGTAATATCTTGCTGAAAATTATCTTCTGGATGGGACAAATCTCAAGTATTTCCCTGTCTTTCATGCATTTTCAATTGAAATTGAGTTCAAATGGCATTGAATCTTTAAGGATTTACTTTCAGCCAGACCTACTGATTATAGTTCATTACCATTTAAGAACTACCTTAAATTTAAACAAAATAAAAGCTGTCACAGACTAGGGCTCTTCTCTTCACCTCTCTGCTACTGAGAAATTTGATTTTATAAAAATGTCAGTTGCTTCACATGCTAATTGGGAAAAGCAACAGTCATTATCCTATGCTTCCCTCATTCATATTAAAACTCGTGAGGTTTTGACTGAATGCCAGTGAAAAGATGTCCCTGTGGGATGCAAAGCCTAACATAGGCCTTTCGGTAAGGATTGCTCGAACTGGGCATGGAAGGAGTGAGAGGCAGTGGAAAAACATTAGAGTACCCATCTAGGGCCACAGGAAGCTGCCTTACACCGGCCCAGACTGCTAGCTCATCTAGCGCAGTGTCAACACTGACCGGCACCATCTCTCCGGGGTTCCACAGGGGCTTTTCCCACCCTGGTTGGAGTTCCTTTATGCAACAGGGGTGTGCTCCCGATGAGCTGCACTGAGCCCTCCCTCAGGCGTCTCTATCAAACCAGAAATCAGTCAAGAACTGCCTTGCTCTGCACAATGATAGTTCTGTCATCAGCGTATTTACATCATATATGCAATGAAGAGGTATCCATGTACAGTGTTGCTGATAATTATGGTGATATTATATTTGTTCCACCAGTTTTTGCTGAAAGCACAGTAGAAGGGTATGCCACACAGAAAGATATGCTCCAGATTGGTACATTTTCGTGCACTAAGAATGGAAAAATAAAGTGTCACTCTGTGTCACTTTAGCATGTGTTCACCCACAAGTCATTTCCAATCCATTTCTACATTGATTTGTGACTTTTAAAAAGAGCATTTCATGCAGGTTTGCATTTAAATATTTTAAAATATATTTTCTCTTAAAAATGCACTTTTGCACTTTTGTTTTCCCTCAAGACATTGTTCAGTGAGTGAAAACTGCCTTTTACTTGTGTCACATAACAAAAGCAATTGTGGAAGAAATCTCAGGAGCTGGAAAAGAGAATCATGCAGGGAAACAGATTTTTAAAGTTCCTTTGTGTTTATTCATTTTTAGCTCAGTTATCTATGAGTAGGTGTGGCAAGACACTGCCAAAGGAAAAAAGCATGAACATATTTTTAAAAAGGAGAAAAAATGACCATTCCTCCTGCTGCTCACAAAAAATAATGGAGAAGAACGGGTGCTACTGTTTGCTGCTGTCTTCCCATGTCCCATGGGATGCAGCCAGTGAGACCAGCACCTTCCTCCCATTTTTCTCCACCTCAAACCAAGCAAGTACAGTCCCTTTCTATGTGGCCTTTCCCACTGAAGTTACAGCAAGTGAAGTCAATGAGATTTAATATAAAATGTTCTTGATAATCAAACAACTAGTGTCAGTGACTTAGTGTTTTATCAGAGAATGTAAAAAAAAAAAATCCTCTGGCAAGGTCAGGATTTGAAAAGATAAGCCCAGAAGTGGATGTTTTCACACCACACATCCTAAGGGGTGATGTGTGTCAAGATAACCATGTACAAAATGTAACTGAATTTTTCCTGTTGCTTATGCCCCTACTTTTTCAATAGATGTATCCTCCTTTTGTGGAGTAATGCTTCCTGCTATGACATTTTCTGCTGGAATCATTACAAAAAGCTAACTGTATAAATTAGCTGTGTATGATGACTGAGGGAGTTCATCCTGATAGGAAATGGGCTCACTCTCTATTGTTAGTGTGCACCTACAATAAAGAGTCTTCTTTATATATAAGATGATTTGCTGGTGTTGCTTGTCTCCCTTATGTTCAGACGGTGAAGAAGAGGGGATTCAACAGAAACAATCAGAAATGTATGCAAAAAGACTACAAAATACTTCTTCAGGGGGGAGTGAAGGGGGTCATTTGCAAGTTGAAGATAGAAGGAACTCGTGAAGGATAGGATGAAGCTCAATCCAGACAAGACGGAGGTCCTGTTGGTTGGTGGTTCGGGCTTCGGAGAGGGTGAACTGAACCTTGTTCTGAATGGGGTTGCACTCCCTCTTAGGGACAAGGTTTGCAGCTTGGGAGTGCTCCTCGACCCGGAGCTTTCACTAGAAGCTCAGGTGACAGCAGTGGCGAGGAGCGCTTTCCTCCAGCTTCGGCTGATCCACCAGCTGCGCCCCTATCTGGAGTACGACTGCCTCGCAACAGTGACTCATGCACTGGTGACTTCCTGTCTCGACTTCTGTAATGCGCTCTACGTGGGGCTACCCTTGAAGACGGTCCGGATACTTCAATTGGTTCAAAATAGAGCTGCCAGGCTGCTGACGGGGACTGGGCGTTGTGTTCACATGACTCCAGTTCTCCGTCAGCTTCACTGGCTTCCCATTGAAGTCCGGGCCCAATTCAAGGTGTTGGCAATGACCTATAAAGCCCTAAACGGCTTGGGTCCTGGTTACCTGAAGGAGCGCTTGCATCCATATATGCCCAGCCGCCCCTTGAGATCGGCGGGGGAGGCCCTTCTCCGGGAACCCTCCGTGAAAGAAATTAGGAGGGTGGGTACTCGGAGGAGGGCTTTCTCTGCGGTGGCGCCTAAGTTATGGAACACGCTCCCCAGAGAGGTCCGCCTGGCGCCGTCGTTATTTGCTTTTCAGCACCAGGCGAAGACCTTTTTATTCAAGCAGCATTTTAACTGTTAATATTATTGGATTTTATCTGGCCAGGATGGCTTATTTTATACTGTATTGTTGTATTTTTAATTTAATATTTATATTTTTATATATATTATTATTATTTAACTTAGTGATGTAAGCCGCCCCGAGGCTTCGGTGAATGGGGCGGCATAAAAATGTTTTAATAAATAATAAATAAATAAAATGAAGGGTAAGGGGGAAGTAAATGAAGGATCTCTGAAACCTTCCTCATGCTTTCCCACCCCTGCAGACCATTAGCTGACTGAACCCACTTCTCCTGAAGCGGAATGGCACTGGAACTTTGGCCATATATATCGCTAGATGGTATATATCTCTAGAGGCCACTGTTTTATGTAGATGTTGAATGACATGGGAGGCAAATTAGGGCCCCACAGAAGCCCAGGGCAGTTGCAAAGGGCTGAGTAAAGATCCCGTAGCACCGCTTTCCAAAATTGGCCATCCAAGTAGGAGTGGAGCCACTGTAGTGCAATACATCCATGTCTCACCTGAGGGATCCTATTCAGAAGGATCCAATGGCTGATCATATCAAAAGTTCCAAAGAAACCAGCAGTACTATAAGTGAAGTATATTGAATGAAATATCAGTGGTCTTCTGATTCAGGAAGTGATCCTTTGCACACTTACCTGGGAATAAGTGAACTTAATGGACTGCTGAGCAGACTTACATAGGAGTACACTATAAATCACTTACCCACTGAAAACAACAGCATCAACCATTGACTTGAATAGAACTGATGACACCTTCTACCTCTCAGAAGAAAATTAAAAGTAGTTTCCATTTATCTTCATCATTTATGATGATTTACAGCAGGGGTTGTTCATCAGCTGTCTCTGCAAAGCTCAATCACTCTTTTTCAATTTCCTAAATTATCTCCCCCTCCCTCAGGGATCTCTAACTGGAATGTGAGTTACCTCCATTAAGTTTTCACCAGGGCCAAAGAAACAACTTAATGAACTCATTAAATCATCCAAATTATCTTTGCTAAATTGCCAATTGCAATTACTGTACTTCCCAACAACTCAGAATAGCTAAGGGTGAACTGTAGCACTTTTGAGGTTTTAAGGGGAAAAGTCCTAGGAAATCTATGTATGCATGTGGCAATTCAAATTGCTTTACTACAGGAAAAGCATATAGATTTCTATGTTGCACTTTAGAACTATTTCGTTATCCAGTTATTCAGTGATACATTTTTCAACAGGAATAGTTTTCTCTGTTTTGTAAAAAGGGATATATTGTCTCATCTTCATGAACAATAAAACAATGCATAGGTACAACTTCCTCAGCCCCTCAGCTTGCATTCCAAGTGCCAATGGCTAAACTCTCCCCTACTTCTTCTACTGCATTTTCCATGGAGTTCAGAGTCTTAATGGTAAGCCAATAGAAGAACAAATAAAATGTCTTTCCCTTAATAGTCCAGTCCCTCTAACAGACTTCCATATGCGTCATTAGCAATTTGCATTTAGATGGCATAGGAAAAATAGTTGAGAATGAAACAAATTTAGGGAGACACAATGAGCACATTGCTATAGGTCTGTGGAAGCCATTTTACAAAATGGCCACCAGCAACCTTCTAGCACTATGAGTCTCATGAAACATGGCATCCATAATTTTTATGTAAATTTATAGATTCTTGGGTATGAAAAAAGCCAGTGACAACACTTCAAAAGCATTATCATTGAACCTTTTGGCATAAAACATCAAGACAGAAAAATAACTATATATCACTTTATGATTTTAATTTTGCAAAATATTGTAACTGAAATTATTGTTGACAGAGTTCATTTTTAGAAACTAAACAAGATTAAATGCAATCAATATGTAAATATAAAGATGTAAATGATAAAGATACATGTATTATAAGGCAGGCTGTTTACTGTTGAAACAGTAGTAAAATATAGTGGAATATGCCTCTATTCTTACAACAGGAAAAACAATTCTTGGATTCAGACCTTCTCTACATTTCTATGATGAAATTTTCAATGTAGCTATCAGATATGAAGTCAATTTTCTGCATATCACAAATGTGAGTACAATACTGCCACACATTTGCAAACTTTCTTGAAATGTGATGAGCTGTCTGCCTAATTGTAGACATAAAATCAAGGGCAGAAGAGACACCTGTGCGCCCGGCTGCAGCAGCGAACGCCAGCGGCGAGGAATGCTTTCCTCCAGCTTCGGCTGATTCACCAGCTGCGCCCCTATCTGGAGTACGACTGCCTCGCAACAGTGACACATGCACGGGTGACTTCCCGTCTCGACTTCTGTAACGCGGTCTACGTGGGGCTACCCTTGAAGACGGTCCGGATACTTCAATTGGTTCAAAATAGATCTGCCAGGCTGCTGACGGGGACTGGGCGTTATGTTCACATGAATCCAGTTCTCCATCGGCTTCACTGGCTTCCCATTGAAGTCCGGGCCCAATTCAAGGTGTTGGTAATGACCTATAAAGCCCTAAACGGCTTGGGTCCTGGTTACCTGAAGGAGCGCTTGCATCCATATATGCCCAGCCGCCCCTTGAGATCGGCGGGGGAGGCCCTTCTCCAGGAACCCTCCGTGAAAGAAATTAGGAGGGTGGGTACTCGGAGGAGGGCTTTCTCTGCGGTGGCGCCTAAGTTATGGAACGCGCTCCCCAGAGAGGTCTGCCTGGCGCTGTCGTTATTTGTTTTTCGGAGCCAGGTGAAGACCTTTTCATTCAAGCGGCATTTTAACTGTTAATATTATTGGATTTTATCTGGCCAGGACGGCTTATTTTATACTGTATTTTTGTATTTTTAATTTAATGTTTATATTTTGGATTTATAATTATTTTAACTTATTGTTGTAAGCCGCCCCGAGACTTTGGCGAATGGGGCGGCATAAAAATGTTTAAATAAATAAATAAATAAAATACATGTTGGAAATCAAATTGTACTTGAGAATAATATCTCCCCTCCCCTGTTTGTGTGTGTGGCAGATTTCCTCGTGCAGTCATTACACTTAAACTATTGGTACTGGATTTTTTCTACGTTTAATAAACTTTGTATTGAATATATATTAGATATAGATACTCTCTTGTATAGCTTCAAATTTATACTGCTTTGGGATATTATTATTATTATTAATGCGGTACCCAAAAAAGTCAGTTTGATGTACATTTTATAGATGCAGGTACATGATAAGTAATGTAGGAGGATGGCCAGTAACCATTTGAAAAATAGCTTCTATGTACTTGTTCATACTTCCTCTACAAATCCTAAACTGTGTCTTCTTTGTCATTCGAGGGAACATTTCTGTAATGACTTGTTATGGGTGTCTATATTGAGATTGATTTATGAATTCTCTGCTGTTCATGAAGACCTTGAGAGAGTGAAAATGTCATTTCTAGATCTGAGTGAACCTGGCCTCTAAAACTTCTCCAGTTTGTTTTTAAACTACTTTTAATTTAGGCCAGTAGAACTAAGAAGTCAAGCTTCCAAGAACTGTTATCTATCTTTTAAAGAAAATCTTTCCCCTTTCTTATATACATCAATTATATTCATAAGGTAAACAAAAACAAACATTATAGCTGCTGAGAGGACAAATAGTAGCCAATATTATTACATTTCTTTACTGGCAAGAAGGGCAAGCAGATTCATTAGATACGCAAAGAAATAACTGTTCACTTATTGACCCAGCTTACATATAATGGTGGCAAATTAGTTCCTGCTGCTCTCTGTCCTCTGCTAGAGGTGTTCTGCCAGCATTTGCATAGGCAGCCTCTGAGCAGACCAACTGAAGGTTTCTACAAGATGTCTGGACCCAGATAATGTAAGTTAATCATGGGTTAAGCCTTACAACTATTTAGTAAACTCTTAATAGTTCCAATAAAATTCTAAACCCTGTTAAAGAGGAAAATAAAAAACCTATCAACACATATCCATATGCACATGTGAGAAACCCACAAGTAGCATGTGAGTAGTATATGAAGTCCCCCTGCTCATGTTCCTCATCACCTGGTGTGCATGGCCATACCATCTTGGATGCTGGCAGAGCACAGAGGCATCAGGAGAAATGGGCATTAAAGCATTGACCTCCATGAATATGTCTAATCCCTTTTTGAACATCAACCAAAATGATGGTCAGCATTTGCAGGAACAAATTCCATACCTTAATTATATCCAATGTAAAGAAATACTTTCTTTCATCTATCCTGTATTTCCAATTAACACCATGCAATGACCCTATGTTCTAATATTATGAGAGAGAATTTTGCATATCAAAAAGCAGCAACAACCTTTTCTGAGGGATCAGAAGTGGGTTTCATAGAAACATAGAAACAGAGTGAGTCAGAAGGGGCATCCCAGGCTATCTAGTCTGACCCCCGGCTCCATGTAAAAAGAGTTTGAATAAGGAGTGGAGTCTGAAATTGGGGCAGAGTGTTATATGACTGGATAGCACGCCTTGACTTGCTGGCTTACTTGGGTGTATCTGGAGCTCCTCAGATCTGCTAGCATCTTTCTGAACTGCACCTGCTTTCCGTATGATCCATGTTGCCATATTATGCTTGGTTCTCCTTGACATCAGGGGTTTGCATTAGGCTAAGCAAAAGGTAATAGGTATGGGAGAAGGATATGGTGCTTCTTGCTCTTTTGTGCACAAAAGCTACAATGCCTTGAGGTAGCTTAAAGATCCAAAATTTATTGTAGCCTATGTTTTCATCAATTTATTTTGAAAGCCATTTCTCCTGTTTTCAAGTAACAGGAGAAAAATGGAGTTTGCTGAGATGGGAAGGGTTCATGATGATCTGTTCCATTTGATTTGCTGGATTAACTGGCTTTTTGCCCATGTATGCTTCCCCTTTTGCTACTCCTTGAAGTTGTTTCTGAAAACAAATGTCCCCCTGTCCATAATTCCTTTTTTTTTTTTTTTACAAATAAGGGCTGTCCTTAGGAGAGAAGCTCCTTTAAGGACACAGGGAAGGAGGGAAATTTTAGAGACTTTGGGACATCATAAAAAAGGAGACATATGCTTGTTATTTCATGCATTAATTGTGATATTTTCTCTGTCAGGGAAGGGAAGAAATGACCATAGGGGCCAAAACAACATGACGCCTTTGATGACTACCATACAACTTGATGGAGGTTGTGTGGGATGAAGAATTGTTTGCAGCTGCTCTGCCTTAGGTAGCAAAATTTATGGCTATGAAGATCAGTGAGCTGAGAAACTAATGAACTAACAAAATCAAAAGTATCCATGCTGGTCCACAAGAAATATTTAGGGGGAAAATCAACAGTTGTGTAATGTTTTCATTAGGAATTTTGGGTGGTCCTGATGAAGGTAAACAGCCATGTACTGTGATACTCTAAGAATTGTATGATGATGAGATTGCTACAAAACTCAATATTGCAACCTTTGGTGTGGATTTTAGGCTCTCCAGACATGAGAACCCCCCAAACTGTTCAAAAATCTGTTTTTAGAATTCCAGAAACTAACAAAATAAGCTATTAGGAATAAATTGAAGAGCCAGGCTTTTTGGTGGCTGTCCCTACCTGTTCACATGTACAAGGTACCAGGACCAACAAAACAATGTCTGACGGACTTGAAGGCTCTCAGTGCTGTTGCACTTGTTGGTGGTCAGACAGGGCAAGTTTGGAAGTAAATTCCACTATGTTCAAAGGGGATTATTCTCTAGTAATTGAGAAAGTTTGGGTTATTAATAAAGCATGGATTGTTGCATTGCCTCAGTCATCCTTCCCTGTGTGCCATGCTGCAATTCAACAGTAAAGGCTTAAGGCGCCATACAGCTCTTTTTCTCGTTTTCAGGCAGGGCACCTGGAGGGTAAATTAGAAGCAGGCATAGTTTGGAGCATTGCACAATTCTGTTTTGAAAGTGAGCAAGACGTTAATCACATTGTCTTAACAATACTCAGATTATGTTACTTAGGTGCATTTTGCTGAAAGTGTGACACTGTGTACTCCCAGATCACCCTTTGTCAGGTGAATTAGGCACATCCTAGGAGAAAGTACTGCCCAGTCCCTTTTAGCAAAACAGATGTAAAGAAGCAAGTATAAGGAATCCTCCCTTCATCCTTGGGGCGCTCATCAACAAGATTCTTTCGATATGCCTGACCAGCTTCACTCCGAGTTAGCTTGATGTGGATGGGGCTGCTATAACCCTGAAGTCACGAATAAATGTAAGTCAAAGGGGTTTTTAAAAAATTCTATGTGGTCCCATTAGTGGACAGGACCTTTCTCCACACTGCTCCCAGATTGGGAGGGCAGGTGAGTATCAAGCCAAAGAACAAGAAGGCAGCACTTCAGGGATGCCATGGCAATTCAGATTTTTCACTCTGCCCATCCAACCTTCTGCTTTTTGCAGTGGACCCTTCTGCCATCTCTCCCTGGAAAAGGTTCAAAAGCATCACTCTGCCCAACAGCTAGCTAGGGTCAGAGAAGATGGGAAAGCTATTTTTTTTAAGCGATAATTTTTAAATGTTTTCAAGTATGACCTTTTAGTTCTAGATATATTGTGCATTTCTCATTCACTGGATCATTCATAAAGACGTCAAGTATTTGTAATACTTATCTATTTAAGTTTATTCTTTTAAAAGTGTCATGAATACCTAAATTCCCAAGTTCTTACATTCTTCGTTGCAAATGTTTGGCATATTAAAAGATGAGTACAAACTGCCGATAATTAATTTGTTCATGCTGTCTAATCTATCTTTCCCCTGAAATGTATCCTAAATTAAAGTCTAAGCTATATTATCTTTAGCTTTCAGGTTGGAGACATGTTATGCTCTACAGATAACAATAAAGGCTGACATGCCTACCGTTTGCTGCTTAGATGTGAATATTTATGCTTTACTCTAATCAGTATCAGTAGAATGAAGGCAGTAAGCAAATAAAGTGAATGGACTAATTAAAAATACAAAACCTTATGAATGATGCTAACTATGAATTCTTTCTTGTAAACACATACACATACTTTTTTCAATAAGTTTAACTCATCCAACAGTTCCCTCCAATGACCAATATGTAGTCACAGAAGTTGATTTTAGGGTTAAAATTATATAATCAATCTTTAGCCATAAATTATGCTATAAAGCTTCTTTGACAGATTACCGTGCGGTTTTGTCTGCCCTGGTGTAAACTGTAATTCTTCCCAGGAACTCGTTCCCTCAAAAATGCTGCCTCGCTGTTTATCCCATTTAGATGCATCACAGTTTGCAATATATGCTGTAACCAGGAAGCTAATATTCTCCATCTGAATAATTTCAGTGGCATGAGGAAGAAAGTATTGGTTTTAAGCACTTTATAGAATTGTTTTGTGCAGATGTCTTAAGCAGACATGTCCAACTTCCCTGTGCAATTGATAGAAATGTAGGTAACTGCAGATAAGAGAACACAACACAGTGTGTAACGAAGGAAATGGTGTAGACCATACTCAGTAGCAGGACAGAGGTCCATTTAAAAGGAGGAGGAGCCTTTCATAAAGGATGCCTTTCAATATTCTTTCAATATTGGGCATTGGATTCTCTTTTAATTTATAATCTAGTACGTATGTATAGCTGTGAAAGCTGGACTATAAGGAAGGCTGAGCACTGAAGAATTGAGGCCTTTGAATTGTGGTGCTAGAGAAGACTCCTGAAAGTCCCTTGGACTGCAAGGTGATCAAACTGGTCAGTCCTAGAGGAGATCAACCCTGACTGCTCTTTAGAAGGCCAGATACTGAAGATGAAACTCAAATACTTTGGCCACCTAATGAGAAGGAAGGACTCCCTGGAGAAGAGCCTAATGCTAGGAACTATTGACAGCAAAAGAAGAAGGGGACGGCAGAGGATGAGGTGGCTAGATGGAGTCAATGAAGCAGACAGCATGAGCTTAAGTGGACTCTGGGGGATGGAGGAGGACAGGATGGCCTAGGGGAATGCATCCATGGGGTTGTGATGGATCGGACACGACTTCACGACTAACAACAACAACTGTGGCATATAGTATAATTGAAATAGCTTATGTATAAGGGCTGTTCTGGGTATTGAACTGTGCAGCAATGTAGCCAGAATATCTCATCAGTGAAGCAACACAGGATGGTGCAAGAACCATTAGGATATTTTGTGCAAGACTTTGCACGAAGTAGATGCATGTGTCAAGAGGGCAGATCTATGGCTTGGCAGTGCAATATGTGAGTTTGTCAACATTGTCAGAAGCAGGTGCCACAGCCACTCCTTTTACGCTGCAACCAAATGCATGATTACTGACTCAAAAGGAAAGGCCCAGTGTCGAGATCCACAGCTCCTAAAAGCCCACAGAGCAAACTGGTAAACCAACATTTGATCATTGTCACATTGTAACATACTATTAGCTACCTAGAGGTGTCATGGGTACGATAGGCAGCATATACATGTTTCTAATTAATTAATTAATGCTACCACACACTACTGCAGACTTCCAGGCACACTCCCATGTCAATAGACCAAAGAGGAAAGGAAAATGAAGCCCAGCCAAAGATAATATGCTTCTGTCGCCCTTGCACTGGTTACTTGATTATAATTGATATTTGTAAGGATCCTACATGGTGTTTCCTTAAAAATGATACAGAAACTTCACCTTGGCCCAAATGTCAGGATGTTGGTAGGGACCTGTATAGTGTGTAGTGTTCCCCTATGACCAATCAGATGCCTTTGGAAATACTAAAGAACATCTCAAGTCTCATCCCTTTGGTCTAATCATGGTGAGTATACAGAACAGAGTTCTTTCTTAGTGGCACTTATACTGTGGACTTTCCTCCAAGTGAAGTATGGAAAAGCTCCCCCATTTCATCTTTAATGTGCTTTGAATACATTTTTCTATTTAGGGATATGGATATAGCAGAAATTAATTTGGTTCACATTTTAATACAAATGTGAATTTTATCCGGTTGTTTTGAAATAGATTTGAACAATTGCAATTATCAGTTTTTTAGTTTTTGAAGTTCTTTCAATTTTACGATGTACTTCTTTAAAATAGCACGGGGCAGGAGTGAGAATGAGAGAGAGAGAGAGAGAGAGAGAGAGAGAGAGAGAGAGAGGGGTATACAAAAATGAGTATATATTTTATTAACCAAAATTTCATATATACAAAACAAAATAAACTTGCGCTTCAGAAAATTGCAGAAATTAAAAAATCCTAATTTATAGGATTTTGTGTCATTTAGTGTTCAGTTTCTTGTTGTTTTATTGTGATGGCTGCTTCTAGAAAGGTTACAACCCACTGTATAATATCCTATCCACCCCACAAAGCAGGATATAAGTTGATAAAATAAATGATAGGGCTTTCTTAGCTGCTGCAGAGCACAAAATGCTTCCAATTAGTTTGCACTGGTTCAGTAATAACTCTCTGTTGCCACTGGTAGGATTCGGCTGCCACCCCATGAACACCTCAAACTAGATTCAGTTACATACGCGATGCTTTTCTTTGGTGAACTGGTGACCTAGCTTTTCAAAATTATTTTAGAAATTCATTATGATTTCTCCAGGAGGGAAGGGAAAAAAAGAATGCAACATACCTTTTGTGTTAACTTTCACATGAATGAAAGCAAAGTTGACACTCAGGGCATTGCAGATCCACAGACAAATAAAGAAACTGACAATAACCCAAAGCATTTGTTTGGTTAGTGATTCTTTCAGCCATCAAGTACAATAGAATGAAGGACATTCCTATACTTATGGGCAAGGTTAAATAAAGAAGATTCCAAGTCAATTGCAAATGCTATTCAAAGAAATGTCCTTACAAGCACCCCTCCTTTTATTTTGTTCTTCAACACAAGTAGCAAGATTTGTACTTGTGAGGAAGTGGAATTTGCTGGAAGTGATGGATGTTCATGATCTGTGGAAGTTAAAGGGCTACTGCAAGGACTCAGCTATGCACTTAAAGCCCATTGACTTGGCCATGGGTTTAAATTTTGTCTAGCTTTGTCTGGCTTTGAAAAGAAATAGACAATCCGTATACATTCGCAATACTGCTTTATATTACCCTAAAAATATAAAATACAGGCAAATAGACTCCAGTCTTCCAATATAAACATTGTTTTTCATTTCTCAAAGTCCACCAATCAAAACAAGTGCAAATAAGGGTAAGGAAGAGACGATCACAAGAATTAAGCAACAGGGTGCCCTTTTATTTTCAGCACAAGATGAAGTTCACACTTCCCTCACACAAAAAACAATTCCTGGTTTTGTTTTTAGCCGCTGAATTTAGGGTGATGGCAGCCTTACCCTTGTTAAATAATTGGGAAGTAGAAGTGCTTTCTAAGAGACATACGAGAAGATACTGATCCACTGATCCACCCCGTCCTAAAACAAGTTAGCATTTGCATCCTTAAGGAATGTGACTCCTGGAAAGCTATGCAACAATATAAATGTACAGGTACCTGTAAATAAAACCAAACAACACAAAATGCTTTGAAAGTAAAACTATAACTGCATAATTTCATGAAATTTTACCATGAAACTTTGGCAACAGTACACCTACATGATAGGACACATATTTTGCATGTATAAGGCATAAGGCTGAATCTGCAGCATCTCAATATATAGATATTATGATCAAAGGAAAGCACATGCCAATTTTTAAAAAAGGATCTAACACGGAATCACTGACCATTAGAGTAGATGGCATTGGACAAAATGGAACAGTGGTTTGAATCAATACAAGGCAGCTCCATATATTCATATCAAAGCCGTCCTCCTATGATCCAATATCATAAAATATGGATAACATAAGTCTTCAGTTTAGTAAAGTTATGAAATAGATGAGATAAAATATAAGGCAAAACATACAATGTTGGAAGTGTTTGTCATTTGTAAGTATCGGTTGGTTCAGACAAAACACTAAACAATGGTTTAGTATTAGGAGAATAAATCCAGGCAAGCTTCAAACTTGTGTACCTCCCCCTATGGCATGGGGATAAGGATTTATTTAGAGGGCTTTACTTCTATTTTAGATTAACCACCATTTTCTGTGTGGTCCATACACAGACACAAAGTGGTTGATCTTCACTCAGGTAGTAGATGTAAGCCAACTTCAAAATATTATGAAGGTGGCTTATTTTCATTAACCCTAAGTTGCTAAATGAGGGTTAATTTACAATGGGAGTGGAAGTTTCTGGTCTCTTCACAACTATTTCAAAGGAGAATGTAGCAGAGAAAACATTAGCCAAAGACTTACCTACACTCATTCTCCTTACACTGCATTATGATTTATCATTATGTCTAAAAACACCCACTGTGTTACAAAGATACACTATTATAGAATAATTCATGGAATCGTCTTAGCAATGAGAGGTAACTTTTTGTCTTGCATTTCTGGTTCTTATTATAAAGTACAAAGTTTAATGGAATTTATGCAGCTATGATAAATCCATCTCCCCACCCCCACCCATTCTTCAAACTTTCCAACCAGAGTTAAATACTAATGAATATTCTCAGGTATGCTTTCACGTAGTTAGGGTATTCAAATATGAAATACGTTGCTACAAGTTAAGGCAGCCTTGTTTCTCTTTCAGAATTATTAGCAATTTGGATGCTTGTAAGGCAAACAGAGAAAGTGTCCAAAATCTATCAGCTATAATAATAACCAGGTCTCAACAAGTTTATATAGGAGGGGTTGCATAGGACAGTGGTCTAAAATATTCCTAGGACCCATGAGTGAAATGGAGATTTATCCAAACTGAAGAATTTATTTTGTCTGAGAAACATTAAGCCAATATAAACTGTTATCAAAAGCTCTCTACCCGTTTGTTGCTGGGCTTCTGTATTCATTTTGTCTTCACATAAACTACTAAACGGTCTTGGCCAAGTTACCGCTGCCTAGGACTTTGGTTTAAGCTGCCATCCTTTATGTCATCCACTGAAAGTAAAAGCCATTTAACTCAAATTGGAATTATTCTCCATTTTTCTGAGCTGACATGTTTATATTCACACCATTAATTTATCTAGTCAGCATTAGCTGTGTACATGGTACTTTGCAATGTAATATGGGGGAGGACAGGGAAAAGTCTTTGCCTCCAAAGAGTTCCCAATATAAATTTAGATATGGGTGCAGGAAACCACAAAGGGAGGGTGAAGTTGGGACAAGACTAGCAGACAATGAATATTCCAAATGCAGCTACATATAACTCCACTTAGGTTTGCAATGAAAGCTAAGAACATAATGCTTTGGAAGAAAGTGACAGAAAAATGTGTTGTATTTGGGAGTTCATTCCAGGTCTGGGGCGGGGATGGGGGAGGCATATTGGGTTTTACTGGCAGATCTTTCCAAATGATCTTTTAAGAAAAGGTAAGTGCCTCAAAGCAGGGCTAATTCAAAATGCACCATCAGACTTCACAGCTCACTTCACAGGTAATGAAAAGTTATGACACATATTTAATTAGCTATTTGCATTTAGAAGGGTATCAGAATTATTTCAGGTTTTTTTCCGGAATGTACAATTCCTGGACTCAAACACAAACAAAACTGGTACATTCATTCCTATGTTTGTGATAATGATTTGTGCATATGGAAATAGACACAAATTTCCAAATGGAAGGACAAAAAACAGAACTGGCAACCGAAACGGAGATGAGTCAGCATGCACTCTGAGGTGGAGACATCGATGAGCTCAAGGATTGCTGATTCACAGATCCCTATCTGTATTGCGATGCCTTCATGTCCACATGTCTAGGATCTTTTAGTAAGGATAGAACTCTGATGAGCACTAAAGCAGCTCACTGGTGGCATAGTAAAATGTAGGCAGCTATGTGTACATATAGATAAGCTTTCTGAGAACTTATCAGGTGACCAAAAACTTTCCTTTTTGTGCCAAACAAAACCCACAAACATTAATTATCCAAAACTCTTAAATATAAGAAAATAGCCCTTAAAGCTGCTCTTCTATTAGACCTGTTTCTGCACTATCTCCAAATTCAATTCCCTAACAAAAACAAAGTAACATATACATTATTTATATAAAAATGACTGACAGAATATCTAAAATTAAAGTAAGTCCACTCATTGCCATCTGCTGCCTTTGCTCATCATGAAAGCATTAGAACATTTTTGCACATTACTTAACAGAAAAGATAACGTATGTCAATCAAAAAAAGATTTCTGGTTACCACCATACATTCCCCTGAAGGCTTTTGTTTTACATCTCTCTCTGGAGTACAAGAATGTGTCAAATTCTCCTTTCATGAATTCATTATTTTCACCTCTATGAAATGAAAACAAGAAACCCCCAAACCCTCCCATGGTTCTCACATTATTACCTCTTTACGTAGCGTTTTTCCCACCTATGAGCCATTCTATTTTCTGCCTAATATAATCCAAACCAATATTCTCATATTAGGGAAAATGAGTATGAGGGGAAAATAGCTGAAAGAATTATAAGCCAAGATCAAAGAGAATAAGCATCTTATACTTACACTCAGGGATAACAAGTCACTTAACTTCATAAATACCAGTTGCACTCAAATAGCCTTTATTCTCTTTAGGCAACCTTAGTATTCCCAAAGGGAAATGCCTTCCTATTTTCAATTCTGCTTTAGTCAATAAGGTCATTATCCACAGAATAGGCATCCCATCAATATCTTTTAGACATCTTGAATTTCAATGCAATATTTGAACCACATAGTATGATTCCAACTCCTTGAAATTATGACAAAAGTTATCCAAATTGCCAGTGTTACTAGAAAATTGATCTTGCAGCACAATCATGTGTAGCAATTAAAGCACAGGAACACTGCACTACACAACAGACATTACATTCTGAGCACAGAACAGAGTAATAGTATATCAGTGCCATTGCTTTTACATT
This sequence comes from Varanus komodoensis, assembly GCF_004798865.1. Taxonomy (NCBI): domain Eukaryota; kingdom Metazoa; phylum Chordata; class Lepidosauria; order Squamata; family Varanidae; genus Varanus; species Varanus komodoensis. The sequence goes on along the minus strand of NW_025335269.1, from coordinate 26,124,330 downwards.
AAAGATTAGAATTAATTAGAAGAGTCAAGGTAAAGAATAGACAAAAATAACCTGAGTATTTAGTAAAGAAGTTCAAAAGTACAAACTGACTCAGAAGGTTCTATTTTATTAATGAGCAGTATTTGAACCCATAAACAAGCTCATGCAAAAGCCATTCAAGATATTTGATAGGTCCAATTGTATAATGTTTACGTGTATAAGTCCATGTTAACATAATATAAACATGCATAAGACAAGTGCTACACTAGAACCACTTTTAGAAGTTCTAGTGGTAGAAACTGTGTATATGTATATGTCACAATCCAATACACACTTTGGCTTGTTTAACATTGAAATCAATGCATTTGAGCTTATTTCAGCAGTGTTTAGATTCATCATTAAGGCAAAAATATGTTTTGATTATCAATGACATGAAAGCTGATAGTTCACAGTTTGCAGATCACAACAGCTTGCTTGTTACGCAAGATCTATTTTCAAGTATGCATATGTATATGAAATATACATAATAACTGAGGAGTATGTAATTGTAACAAGAGTTTATAATAAGGAATACAAATTTGGATGGAAAATTTGTAGGAAATAGACAAGAAAAAGATCTAGGGTTTTTCTCTATTTAAAAATTCATAAGGTTATCCCTTAAATGCACTTGAAATAATTAATTACTTGTATTCGTATTACTCAATAGAATTTAAAGAAATTTGTACATTTGGAAGGCATTGTTTTAACTTTTATTGTTGCTGTTTAGGGTATCATTTTTGGTGGATGAAATTTCAGTATGCATATCAAATGACTAAGTACTACTGATCATTGAAATCAGAGATTTAGAAGTGCAGTATCATGTCCAAGACATTCTGAGTTCAACACTGTACAGAAGGTTTGCTCTTTTAGGGCACAATTCTAAGCAGGTTTAGACAGAAAGGTCTTAAAATTCCCTGCATCCCCCAAACAGCATGTCTGATTATGTATAGGATTACACAATTGGTGTTTTTAATTAAACTATTTTTCCAATATACCATTTTTATTTTAATTCTCCAAGATTAATTGTGATTCCATTTTCAGTAATTTGATTCCAGTAATTGTGATTCCATTTTCAGTAAAGGATTCTATGCTCTCCCACTCTCTCTCTTAAAAGGTTACTATTTTGACTATATATAATTCCAGCTTTACTGAAGAGGGATGGCATGCCAATCTCCATTGTTCCACATTTTTAGAGCAAGAAAAGGAGATAGATTTGCCAACTTCTTTATTTTTTCCCAACCTGATGAATTCAAATAAGATTGTTGTATCAATTGGTTTTATCCAATATCAGTCTAACACATTTAAAAAATGCATATGTTGGTCCAGATGTCTTTTGTGTTGAAGTATGCATGGTCAATATGTGTGTTTTCTTTCTGCGTTAAGTTGCCAACTGCCACTTACAAGTGTATTTTATCTGGATTTCCCACCCTTTGTTGGGTTTACTAAAGCAATTGCTGTAATGGTTGTGATTGACCATTAGATGTAGCTATTGCACTGTGTGCACAGTTAAAAGCCCTGTAGCAGCACCTAGTGGCCAAATAATGAGGTGTCTTTAAAACAGCTGATCCTCCTTTATTTGGTTTCCATGGTACCCCTAAAGTATTGTGGTGCAAGGTCCAAAATAAAAGTCTTGATAAGGAACCGTACCTGAGCTATGTCTGGCTGTCCTATTCTCCTGCAAGCAGGCATAGCTGTGGTTCAGATCAGGGACATGGCATTTCAGGAGAGGAGGATTTAAACTTCTCTGACATCCTCAGTTTTCAAGCTGAAGTTCCATTTCCTGCATGGCAAGTGAAAAGAGGGGGAGGGCAGCCATCATGAAGATCATTGTCTTCTTTAAAAAATTCCCATGGGATGGGAGTGAAATTTAAGGGCAAAAATGTTGGGAGAGGAACCTTAAGCATTCCTTTCCAGAGTACCATGATCTCAGTCTGAACTGCAGGAGAGTAAGAAGGACAATCATACATAGCTCGACTTACAGATGTTAAAAGGAATGTTTGCTTTGGCCAAGAATGTGTGCTTGTACAAGATGAGAAAACAGCAGTTCATAGAATACATCATTCATATGGCAGCACTTGCAGAAAAAAAAATGCTTGCAGTAGATCATTCCTAAATGAATATTTCTGATAGGTTGAAATGTATATTCAGTGCACACTTTTTCAAATGCATGCATGTTTTGAGAAAACTGGATCACAAACTCTGAAAAAGTTCAGATGTTGATGTCGAACTACATTTTGGGTCATGTACAGATTTTGGAAATGTGAAGGCAGGTTTGCATTGAGATGCGAGCCAAACAAATTTCTCACCATCCCTAGCAAGAACTGTAGGTTTAGGGTTAGGGTTATCCATAGCCATTATGGATATGTCGTGTCAGTGAACTTCCCTGCAAGCAGATTTTCCTCCATGCTTCCCATTAGAACCTACCATGCCACCTCAAAATTGCCTTCAGAGAGTCTCATAAACAGTTTTTGAAAATGTACAGGGCTGCTGAGATGAAGGGGAATTATCAGGTCCCTGTTTCACTGCCAGAAGCTGTTCCATTGATAAGGTGGAATAGATGGGTGCAATCCATATTTTTTCTTCACTGGATACCTGTTATATATCCTTGAACTTAGCTATTTTCTTAAGCACAGACATACAGAGGAACTAGTTGAATCAAGTGCATTATATGGAGTTCCTCAGCTATGTCATAATAAATGGACAGGTTAGAGCAACAGATCCCTTGCATTTTTAAAATACAGCTTCAGATTTCAGTTACCTTATTTTGCATTTCCACACTAATAGAGCCAAGAGCACAAGTTCCACAAGGTGGATGACAATTCCCCACCCCCATCCAGACACTTCACATGAGTCCAGGATAACTTTCCACCTGCATATCTGGATGATTATCTATATACCAAGCCTGGGTTCACACTTACTAGCACTTACTCTGTTCATACTTCCAAGTGGCACGTAACAAAGGAAGATGGCTCAGTTCTTCTGCTTTCCATGCAGCCAGCAGCCCCAGGGAAACAGCTTCAAAGGGCCAATCAGATGCACTAGTAAGTTTCCAGGGCCTGAGCTTGAGGGAGACAGATCTGGTTGAGCAAGCGTCCTTTCTCTTCCACTCCCAAGGCATACATGAGAGTTCCACGTGGTTTGAGCAATTTTCACCACCAAGACCCACAACTACCTTCCCAAATTTTCAATAATTTATATTGGTATGTGTGGAAGTTCACTGCTATCAGAACTAGAAAGAGGTTTTATCCACTTGCATGACTATGTCATGGACCTTCTTCATAGCAGCATCATAGCTTGGAATGCACTGACTGGAGCAACCACTGGAAAATGCAAGTGATGTGCACAGCTTCAGCCGCTGGATGGTATAGAGATGATGATGATGAAGATGTGGGTTGATACTGATTTGGCAAGAATAGCTGCCATGGTAGGATGCGCTTTATGTAGCTTAAGTATATCTGGAAGGGGATGTTTATCCTTGTACCCAAAGAAAATCCTTCTGCATCGGTTCTCTATTTTTGTGGAGAAAATGGTATGAAACTATTCTCTCCCCAGCACCCCACAATATGATTACCTGTCAGTCCAGGTCTGATGAAATGATGAGCCTGACTGGAATAGCTGATTGGAACAGCCTGGCACACTTTGAAATAAGTAACTTTGAATTAAATGTTCTTTGTTTAAAACAAGCAAAACATCAAGACAGTGTATTTGAATTTTGCAACTAGTTGAGCTATTTCAATAGATTCTTAACTTTTCTCTGGACAGTCACTATGCTAAATGGAAGGTCTGCTCAGGCATACTAGATCTTCTGGATGCCATTTTCATGAGTTTTGACAAGAATTTAACCAGACGGCATCATATACTTTCCCCGTTTCTGCTGAAACAATTGTATTTTCTGCGTTCTCTATTCCCACAGCCTTCTTCCTCCACCCTTTTGAATAAAGATAATTCACTTTAATAGATTTATGCATGGTATTTCAGAGGTATGTATATTCCTGTTTTTAACAATGTTGAGGCTTAAGGGAACAGCTAAGCTTCACCCTGAAAGACAGGACATTCAAGGGATCTCTAGTTACTGAAACACTGGACTACTTTTAAAGAAATGGCACAAATAATTAGTCCACATATAGGTTCATCTGAAATATTTCAAGTAATTAAAATGAAAATGGTAGTGGCAGCTGAAACAGCAGAACTGTTAAAACACTTCTTCAAAGTTGAAGGAACACAAATACTAACTTTCAGGATTTTTATTCCCATAATGACCCAATATAGCATTTAGACTTTAGACAACAGTGTGATTTTTAGATTTGAGGAATAGTTACTGCCATATTTTGTTTCAGTGATTCAGAGGGGCATTTCTGTATCTCTCAGTTACACGCAATAGTTGGAAGACAGGGTGTGAGGAGAAAACTAATGCATGCAGGCTGGGTGGATTAAAGCATGTCCAAATTGTATATTGGTTGCACCTCACAGTCTGACAAGGCACATGGTAAGAATGCGGTCAGTGGGCAGCCCATCTGCTGGCTGATTCCACCATCATAGGCCATTTGCCAGGATACCACAGACAGGGAGGCGGGAATTTTCAGCCCATCATGGCATGAGTCAACAGAATCGGGGTGTGTGGGAGCCATGCCTGCCCCTGTGGACTTTGAGACCACATTCCCCAAATCCTCCGTAGAGAAAAAGGGTGCCCAACATCTGCCTGGTTCTACTAGCCTTGCTGTGAGGAAGGTAAATTTCCTGCATTGCTGGGACCAATTGCACTGGAATTAGTGGTCTTTTCCACTCTTATTAACCATTGGTTAATATGCCTGCCTGTCCCCTAAGATCTGGGTTGGAGGTCCTTGTTTGGCAACCCTCTTTGACAGAGATCAGGAGAATGGCAATCCAGAGAAGGGTCTTTTCTGTGGTGGCACCTTGGTTATGGAACATGCTTCCCAGACAGTTGTGCCTGGTGCTGACACTTTATTTCAGTGCCAGGTCAAACCCTTTTTATTTTCACAATATTTTAAGATTTAATACTGTTTTAAAATGGTTTTTATTTGTTGATGCTCATGCTGTGCCTTATTATTGTATTACCATTCTGAGACTCTGGTGAAAGGACAAGCTAGAAAATACATAAACAAATAAACAAATAAAATAATCTCTGATGACAGCCATGTGGTAGTATAGATTTAGGAAGTAAAGTTGAGGAAGACAGTGACAGCTATGTTGTACCTGCAAGATGGGTTGAGGCTTCCTGTTTGGGCCCTGGGGATCGGCCAGAGGCTAAAAGAAGGCTCTTGCTTTTGTCCATCCCAATTCCTGCCTCTGGGAACCAGCCAGAAAGTAGACTGGTCCCTGGGTTGGGTTCTTATCTTCTCAACCATATGGTTACAATGCAGTGGCTGGAGGCAAGGCACAGAACAGCCACTTCCAGGGATTCCCCCCACCCCTGGATACACATCTTCCCCTGTGCATGACAACTGGGAAAGATGGCTCCCGACATTGGCTGGAAGCTGGTGCTTGCTATTTTACAACAAATGTGGTAACATCTGTACTTAGGCAGCCAATTTAGTCTTAATTAGAAAATACCATAATATAATTATTAAAATTATTATGTTCCAAAAAGAAGCCTATCCTCATAGATTCAAGAGCTCAATGTATGCAACTAGGAGACAGTGAGATCCCTTGAACAAGACTTGGCAAGGATATGAAATGTGAAACATACACACACATATATTTTTTTAGTCCTTGGTCACAAAGGGTTCAATTCAATTACTGTGTTTTTAGAGGGAGGATTTGCTACCAAATAGTTGGTCGGATAGTTCACCATGCTGTGTTTTGGCTGTGTTTCTAGGTTCCTTTGCTTATGTATTCCTTTCTTGTCCTATCTTTAAAGATGAGCCACTTTATCTTTGCTCCTTTCCTAACTTTAACAACATGCTTCCCTCATCCACTGTTCATTCCTTCAGGGTCCACCACATACCTCTCCTCTCCCGGGTCTTTCTTTACAGCAGTATCTCAGTAACAATGAAAGGCACAGAGTCCCTCAAAACTGCACACACATGGTTTCAAAATTTCACCATAAGAATAGACTCCCATCAAATATGTTCGCTAACTCACAGCAAACTGCTGACAGGAATGTTTTGGAGTAGCATGAAGATTAAATGCGTACTAGAGATCAGTCTATCTAGTAAACTGCTGGATTAAATCTCATCACATCGTGGAGCGCAAAGGGCCACTGTCAGGTCATCATCGCATGCTAGCTTTTTCTTTAGCAGCGTCTACTGCTGATTTAGTGGTTCCGGCCTCCTTGCTACTGTTGGCAACCCAATGCTGGCGCAAGTTAAAGGAGTATGAGTGGCATCCCACTTCTCAGGCACTCCTTGCATCAGGAAATGGGAGTTCCTCCAGCAGCTCCTACATCATCCAAGATCCTCTCCATACTCCCTGAATCAAACAGGCATCCAGCAGTAATAGAGATACTGGGACATGGCTTGCTTCATTCCTTTGGCCCTGCCAACACTGGCCTTTTGGATTCAAAGAACTTATTTGCTAGAAAGGTTCCTTGCCTTCCTAACTGAAGGAAGTTTTACCCTTTACTTCCTGCTCCACAGCATCTGTGTAACGGAGAGTTTTCTGGCATGATATTCCATTTCATGATGGGAGGGCAATGCAGAGAATGCAAAGTGACATTCTCACACTTTGCTTAGTCTGGTGTCAACAGATGGAAGTTATTCTAGCATCTTAGTTGTCAGCAGACCCTTTACCATTCTATGTACCTTGGCAAGTTATCCTACCAGCCCCTCAGCTGGGCTTGCTTCCCTTATTCCTCAGCTCACTGTTCTTGTCCTAGTTTTCACCCTTCTTACACAAGGATCCCATTTACCTTATATTCTCAAAATATAAGAATATAAGGGAAATGGGATCCTTGCAGGTCTCATTCTCCCTGATCCACCTCTGGTACTATGAAATAGGCCGCTTATTTCCACATACAGAAGCTGCACTGCATATGATAATTCTGTTGTAGACAGAGTTCCCATTATGCCCTTCATTCCATCATTAGAATGGAATGTATCCAACCACACTGTTTTTCATAATTCAGTGTTACAATTCTTTTGGCCTGGAAGGTGGCTGTTCATTTGTATGCCGCAATTCAAACTATGCAGACATGAAACATGGTAGAATTAAATGCTCTGTTTTTGTGATCATGGCACCTGCATCATACATGGCAGTGCCTTTTCAGGATATTCAATATTAACATTTACATGTAATTTCCAGATTATTACCAAATTCTGCTTAGGCTTTGCAAGAAGTGAAATCACATTAACTTACAATACTGAGGAAGAGAAAAGCATGCTGAAAGCCCCTTTTCACACTGGTAGTTAAAAAAAAAAGGCTTTAATAAGTTTACAGCTTTCAAAATGTAAATCTGAACACTATTGTGGGGCTTTGGATTCTGGCAGTATGTGGGTGGTTCAGTGTGTGGGTGTCTGCCAACTAAAAGCATAATGTCTATTGTTGCATTATTAGAAAGCTGCCATTAAGGAGATCAGCAGACTATCACACTTGCTGGAACTGAAGCATAAAATTACATGGTCTCTGATTCCTAAACCTGGATGACTATGTCAGAAGGATCACTTAAGTGCTGTAAGCTTAAATAAATGGTATGCAAAAAGCTGGCACTTACCAAATGAGAAGGCTATTTGTCAGAAATGTAAGGAAAGCTTAAATGGTTACTCCTCCTCCATTTAATTATCCTGAAGGAGATCATACTGGAAAAGCTTTTCCCCCTTAGGAATGTGCAATGGCACACTTTACAAAAATCACATTTAGGATTGCAGTTCTGCATTATTCTTTAAGAACACTGGCAATTATTTATAAAGTCTGTGTTCAAATGAAAGCTTTATGTTGTATGTTGTATGGCTGACTTCCTCTTCCTGCATTCCGTTCCAATACACAATAGTTTCAGAAATAATATTATAATGGGATAAGTATAGCTAGAGAACCAGCTTTTGTGGTTGGTTTGGCCCATAAAAGCCCCATGGCATACTACATAGTCTGCATTTTACATCAGCTGTGAGCTTGACAGAATCAAATAGCTCACTCTTCAAAAGACGGGGCACTGCGCAATCCATCTATTTGCCTGCAAGCACGTGCATCACTGTAACCTTTCTTTGTGCCCTTCGAGTCAACATTTGTAAAATTCTGTCTCAGGGTATAACAAACATGCTGTAGCTATCCCATTTCCCTGCCCCATAAAATCCACAGCACTTGTTATTTAGAAGGGGTAAACTCACCATGAGGTGATTACCATGAGAGTCTCCTGTGTTGAGAATTGGTATCTGTTGCACCAGAAAGAAATATTGAAAAGCAGGGGTATCTATATGTGCTCCATTTTACCATTTGATGGTGCATTCAAAGAAATCATATATTTATCACCCAAATGGACATGCTGACTTTTCCATGCCCAAAGTACCATGTGAATTGACTTTCACATAGCAACATTCTCAAGTTTGGTATCAATATACTAGCAGAAGGATGGGCAAGTTGCTAAAAGTACCTTCTTCCATAAATGGAAAACCTGACATTTTAGGCTGTAGCAGCAAAAGTACAAAATTTCATCTTCTCAATTGTAGATACAGCAGCTTTGCACTGGAATGCATGCAAAGATAAACATGAGATAAATGTCATACCCCACGTTTAGAATGATAGTTGCAGTAATATATCCATAAACAAAGAACTAGGGATTCCCAGACATGAACAAGCTTGATCAGTGGAACAATCAACAGGGAAAGAGAATAGGTTTAACATCATTCTATGTAGTATTATCAAGTGTATCTTCCATGCAGATTAATGGTTACCATTGATTATGAAGAGGAAGAAGTACCACACTGCAATTCAGGACACCGTTGTGGTGAAGACAAATCTTGCCAGTTACCAACAGGGATAATATCAACGTAATTGCAGAGTGTTGTGATGAATCTTTGTGCACAAAGCACACTATACTCTTCTAACACAGAGAATCACCCCTTCACACAGACACCGTCCCCTCCTAGGCACAAGGGCAGGCATATTGGCTAGTATGTACACTCTGTGGGACAAAAGGAGCAGGCTGCATTTTGGGCCTAACTATCGATGAGAACTAAACCCCCACTCCCTGGTGACAAACCACTTTTTCAAAACATTTTTTTCAGCCAGTATGATGCAAACTCAAAACAACAAAGAGACTCAAAGTTTCTAAAACTTGTTTGAAGGTCTGAACAAATGAGAATATATGTAAAAAGATCCATATTAACATTCAGTATTGTACAGTATAAAAAGCCCTACATTTGTGAAGTATCTTGTATTAGCAATCATTTGCCGTAAGGTACATTATGGTATAATGCATATGATGGAAAAGGACAGAACAACAGCATTCATTCTTATAACTTTTTCTACATGAATTAAGCAGCCAAGTGAAGCCAATGGAACTGATTGTGCAAATGAGTATTTTCTTGACAGAAAGCACTTGCTGCACCAGAGACATGCAGTACCTTCAGGCAACTGGTCAGATTCTCCCTGTGCGTTGGCTGAATATGTTTGCCCTCAGATCAGATATTTTTAGTGACTTCAGCACTACCATATATAGCCTCCTTGGGTACATAAAACTGAGGCACACAACCTATAGCCAAATCCCTGTAACCTAACAACTCATCGTATTATATACACAGGCTTGTAACAGTTGAATTGGCAGCCTCCAAGGAAACAAAAAGTATTGTAGAAGGAGGTTTTGAAGAGTCAGTAAACTTCATTCTGCCTTTCCAGGTCTGTAACAAATAAAAAGTTAAGTGTATTGCAAAGGGACATGTTAGTTCAGGATTTATTTTGTTCATTAAATCTAAAAATGAAGATTAAAAAGACTCTGCCCCCCAATTCTTACCTTCTTTAAAGCAGCATAAAATTTCAGCTGTGGGTAATCTCATTCTGCATTTGTAAGCCCTAAATATGATCTCAACATATTTCCTTTTACTTTCTGCCTGAAATTATCTATTAACTAATTGCCTTTGTGCTGTTGCTTAACAGTTCTCACATTCAACCCCAAAGTAAGTGCATTTTGTGGGTTATTTCTCTATTTGTATGTGGCAATACAAATCACTATGATTTTTTTCTTTAAAAAATAAAGGGATTTAAGAGGCATGAATTGTTTGTGAATGAGTGTGCAGTATTTGGTTGTGAGTGACTTTGTTAAAAAAGACAACCTTTCTTTCCATGTCAGAAATACTGGTTAGAAGTGAGCTAAGCAAGCAGGACGGCACTTTGCCTGCAATGCGTTACACACCAGCACTGCCATGGTTGCCTGGCAACTAAGGAGTATTTTCAGGCAAGATAGGATGAACGAACATATAGGAATGTATAGCAACAGAAACACAGAGACTTCTGGTGGCAAATTCATAGTACATCATGCTTCAACCAGAGATGTTATTGTTGCTGATGTGTTTAATGGTACACATATAATTCAGGCATTCACAGTGTTCACACAAAACACTAACTCACTCACATACGACATACTACAAAATTAGATAAAACTAGTTGTTTCCTGTATAAAAAGGGGTATGCCTTATGGCTAGATATTTGATAAAGTAGCATAGTTTGCAAATAAACATATACTTGCTACTTCTATATTGGAAGCCTGAGTATATATGGGACATGGTTTTCTGTCACTTACCTAGTATATACAGCTGATGATAAACATACCCTCCTCTACCATGGACCTGTGTACATGCCACGCCACCCCCCGCCTCCTCCTGTGCTACGTTGAGATGAAATTGAATGAGAATGAATAAGAGCATTTGCTTTCCAAAAGATTCAAAAGGAGAAGAGGATTGCAGGATATTCTCACGGGTGGGAACTGCACTTAGAATAGATTATAAAGCAGCTAAAGGGTGTCAGTGTCTCATCTTTCATCATACAATAATCTCTCCAGCAATATACACCCTTCTTGGTTTCACATGTTCGATTAAAGTCAAAGATTAGATGTCATTTAAAAAGTCCTCTCACATGGCTTCTTCAGACCAGAAAACACTGGCAGCCAGGGATTCGGCAGAGTAATGGAAAAGGCATTATAAGAAAGAAACTGTTAAGATACTGTAATGATCAGCCACCTCCCAGCTATTCACTTTCCCAACCTGCTTCCCTAGACCCCCAAATCCAGAGCCAGACACTGTATTCCGCACATGACAATCCAAGCTTGGGGGAAAAACAGATTTATTAAAAGACAGGGTAAACAATATAGGGACAGAGGTTCTTAAATCAATACAACATACAACACACTCAGCAACAACAAGGGAAGAGAAGAGGTAATTGGAGAGCAGCAATTTCACTGGACTCACACCATACAACTCCCCGCAAGACCCCCAAGCCAGTTGCCTCCTTGGACTAAAAATAACAGCTAAAAGTTAGCTGTTCCTACCATTAACACAGTATACAACACCCAACATAGCTTTCTTCCTTGTAGAGTAGCACAGCGTCTTTTGGCAGAGCCTCCGGCAGCAATAAGGAACCTCTCCTCAAAGAGAACCTCGATCTGTCCCAGCTCCCTCTATTATCCTGTTAGATCAACCAGGTGACTCATGGGATGACATCTCCTGACAATATCCAGGTGAGAACGGTACACCCTTTTGGCCCTAAGATGTTCGTGAATGGCTCTGTCCATGGAAGAAATTTATAGTTGCTCAGGGCTTTTTGCATTCCAGGCATTGCTTTCCTTGAATGGCCACCTGGTTAACCCTATCTTAGCCAAGGGACCTTCAACTTGTTCTCCATTACAGATATAAACTATGGAAAGTGTATCTTTGGGATGGGATCCTGATATGTATGTAGAAGTTATTATTATACATTGTTTTATTTACCAAAAAAAGTTACAGAACATCTTGAAATCATTGTGCTTCTTGTAAAAATAAAGTTTTATTTTATTTATTGTTAACCCAGATTCATAGGCTGGTTATCAGAATCTCATCCTCAGGACCACATAGGGAATATGGGCAGAATACTATGGAAGTTTAATTAATAAGGCTGGAAATTAAATTTCTGGGGGAAGTGGTACATACACGGAGAAAGAGAGGAAGAAAATTGAAGACAGACCACATCCAAGAAATGAGAGAATACTTCTTGAAAATTTGCACAGTATTCCCCAAAATTATTCTTGACCCCCATTCCCCATACTCCCAGTATTCTTTCAGTGCTTGCTAAGAATTGATCACCAGTGTTGGTGCTCACTCCCACCCCAATTATTTGTGCCTCTGAGTATAAAAGTGTAATGCTCAGAAATACTTGAGGTGATGCTAAGCATTCACCTTCAGTGCTTGAACAGCATGATGCTATTTCCCCCTCCACACATCCTTTCTGCACTTCTATAATGCTTTACCCTGTGGAATTGAGAAATGGAGTTACAGCCTGCTGCCACCACAAAAGGTTTCTTTCACTTCAAGAATAGCAGGGCAAATGTGATGCTGCTGTATCCTGCTAACTGCTGCTCACATGGTTATTGACCTCTACTAAGCCACACTGCATAGTGTTTGTGATATGTTGAAGACAGCTGTCATAATATAAATTAGGACAGGCCAATATATATAATCTATTTTTCCTCATCTTCAGCCAAAATCCAACTATTGTAACTCCTACTCTCTTTCCTTCAACTGCCAAAACCCAGGTTGAACGTGGGACTAATCCCAGCCCAGGAAAAACCAAGCTCATTACGATACAGTTATCAGTTAACAGCATTAAGAAATATCATCTGAACTTTAAAAAACAACTGTTCCTCATCTTGCCAAATAGCCCCTTCATCTTTTCAATGCAACACTGATCTTTACCTAGGTTGACCAATAAAGAATTCAAAGGGTATCAGTATACAGTCTTTAAATATTCTCTTGTTCCTTCTTTGATCATCTGCAATAACATTCCTCTTTTATGCAATATATCAAATCAGCATATTATATTCTTACAACTTCCACAAACACCTCTGAAGCTTTGTGTTGCTATTTCTCATACTTTGCAATCATTGCCAACCACAATGAACCATCAAAAGCATGAATTCCTGATCCCATATGTAAGATCTTAGATCTAATGCCCAAACCATTGCAAAACATTCTCTTCGTAGTTATGAAAAATTCCTGCCCTGTGTTGACAAATCCATGATAACAGAAGCTATAGGATGTATTGCTCCTTCCTTATCATGCATCTCTCAGCTTTGAATACTGGCATAGTATTAACTCCTCCTTTGCTTTCTGGAATGCTACTTGGTATTCCACTGTACACAAGACTTCATTAGACTTTCCTTTTCTGTAAATTCATGCAAATAATTTTGCTAAATCTCCAAACAATGGAATAAATCTGTGGTGATAACCCACTGCTCACAAGAAATAGCTAACTTGTTTCTTATTGCTTAATGCAATCTTGAAATTAATTGCTCCCACTCTGTCCATAATGGTATAGTTTTCCCATTCCCAAATTTATCACCCAAAATCACCGCCTCTGACAAACCAAACTGGCATTTTTATAGTTTCATAGTAATGATTCTCCCTTACAACACACATCTGAGCACCTGCTCCCAACACATCTTTAATAATATAAGTACATCTCACTCCTAATTTACTGCCACCTCTTTTATTTTTCATTTTCTCCATTGTATGAACAGGTGTGCTGTCTGAACCTTAAATTGTGTTCCCCTTGCTTCTTTAAGTTGCATGGTTTTTCCTGCAATTATGAGCTGTGGTGACACTAGATCAGCCTATTTAACAGGCACCATAGTTCTTGTATCCAAGATCCCCCAAACCAATAGATCCTTTGCAAACATTACATCAGCTCCTAAGACATAAGCAGTAGGCCTCCTCAACTGGAATTCTTGGTCCAGAGGAGATGGAAGTGGATGGAGACGTAATGGATGGCAGGATATAATGGACAAAGATGGAGACAAAGTCAAAAATATGCAGGTGGAAGCCAGTTTAGGAATACAAAAAGACAACACAACAACAACAATCCACCAGAAAGACTTGTGTTGTCCTTGTTAAGGTAGGCAGGACTAATAAGATAGCCTTCTCAGCTACACTGCTCCTAATCCTATTCATTCCTAAATATCTGATACCAATCCAGCAAGTACTTGCAAGGTGGACCAGGTTGTCTTTTATATCAGGACACCAGGGTGAGTTGTATCACTCCGCAAATCCTGACACACTGACTCCAGAAAAGCCATTGATGTATTTTGTACCTGGATATGCCTGTTGCACTTGTATAGACATTGCTTTGCCTCAGGAATATTCATGTCCTCGTTTATGACCAAGAGTTTATTTACAGGCTTAGCACTGATTGCTCTTTGTATGCTTGGGTAACTATTTCTAAAGTGGCCCAGCTGACCGCAGGGTAACAGGCCCGCTTTTTCACTGGAAAGGAATTCAGCTCACTAATGCTTCCTTTTCAAGGCATCATTTTAAGACAAGTCTGCATTTGGGAAAATTTCCCTCTCCATATCCTGTACCCATTTAGTTTTAATTTCAAACATCAAAGACTTCTCCACAATGCCTTCCCAATTTGATGCAAATTCATCGGCACGTAATTTTATGTCTGTGATACATTCTCAGAGTCCTATATTTGACCCATAACCCAAGGATTCAGGTGATAATGGTGGCCTCATCTCACCAAATCCAACAGTTTTCTCCAAATGCTTGATAAAGTTCCCTAAAACCATTTCTTCAATACAGCCTTAACCTAAAATTTCACATTTTTCTACCTCAGGTTTAAAGAGACTGAACTGCTTTTTGAATAGCACAGATAGCATCTTAATATACAGAACATTTCTATGTTGCGCATATAAAGTGGCTCCCCCTTGAGGTTGTATGTATATTTGAACTGAGTTCCTTCTAACAAGACTTGGAAAATAAATTTCACAGAAATCCTCTTCTGTCAAATCCCACTTATGCATTGCTCTCTCCAAATTAAATATAAACACTTGAGGGTCGTCTCTAGATGCAAAAGAACTGAGATACTTTGGAGTGAACTTTGTTGGTTGTTCTAACTTTAATTGCATCATCTTTAACCAATGTTACCTCCCCTCCTCCTGCAACTTGCCTTGTGCATTGCCTGTGTCCAACTTCAGCCATCCCTGTCCTTATCCTCAACAGGCATAATATCATCATACAGCCAAATCTCCTTAGCCATGTGGTATCATAGTTAAATTCAGATAAAGCAAGCATTATTGTTATTCATTCAGAAGAGATTGTACTGCTGGGAGTTTTTGTTTTGTTCTAATATGGAACTGTTTAGCAGCTACCCGTAGAAACAACAAACAAAAATAAAGTAAGTTTAATTTGTGCATCTTGGATAATATTTCAGGCACTCTCAAGCCTTTTTTTTTTTTTTTTTGCACCAATATGAATGGTTCTTAGAGAGTTAAGTGTTGGAGAGTCTACTGAGACTTCAAACACAGAAGGAAAATTAACAGGAAATAGAAAATATGCCAAGCATTTATAGCTTTCCTAAATTATCAGAATTCAGTGTGTTCCACCTTTAGAAATTGTCATATATTGATATAATTTCACTTTCGGTAAGTTTTGGTGGCTTGAATGCTGTTATCTGAATTCACTTATAACCACATGCTGTAGAACAGGAATTTGTGTATTTATGTGCAGGCAGCATATCAGTTGTGGAGTTTCATTGAAGTTCAGCTAGGATGTGTGAAATTGATGAAATTTAAGCCCACTGTGAAATGGTCCTCAAAAGACTGCATGCATCACAAATTCCTGTTGAGTAAACATTAGATTCACTTTTCAGTCAAATATGAGCTGAACACTTTATTCGGCAAGGCTTTTTACATACCCTAAGAAGAACTCTACTGAATAAGTCCAGGAAGGACATATCTAATCTAGCATCCTGTTTCCCAGTTTCTAACCAGATGCCTCTAGGACGTCTGTAACCAGGACATGAATGCAATAGCACCCAGCTGTGCATGATCCTCAGCAACTGGAGCCCAGGAGCATCCTGTCTCTTATTCTGGAAGGAAAATATAACCATCATACAACAGCTATCGGTAACTTATCTTCCATGAAATTGTCTAATCCTATTTTAAAGAAATCAAAGCTGGTGGCCACCACTACAAGGGAACAAATTCTATAATGTAATTATGTCCTGTGTGAAGAAGTACTTCATTTTGTCTGTTCTGAGTCTCCCACTGGTCAGCTTCAAGGGATGACCCCAGAGTCTAGTATTATGAGAGAGCATGACAAATGGTGACCTATTTATTTTCTCCATAAAATGAACAATTTTATAAATCTCTCATAACACTGCTACTCACCTTTTTCTAAATTAAAAAGCCCCCAATATCGCAATGTTTCCTGCAGAAAAGTTGTTCCAGCCTCTTGATCATTTTGTTTGCCTTTCTCTGCATTTTCTCCGCTTGACAATATCCTGTGTTGCAGAGGCTAGACTGAACAGAGCACTGCATACATAGTCATACCACGCAATTGTATAAAGAGGTGAAGATATTGGCAGTTATATTTTGATACTTTTCCTAATGGTGTCGAGCATGGAATTTTTCAGAGCAGACACACATTGGGTTAGTATGTTCACAACAGCACAGCTCAAACCATATCGATCTATGTATAAACTCAGGACTTTTCCCCTAATTTTTATCATATTGCACTTACACTGAACCATACGTGCTCTTTTCTTGCCTTGCTAAACCAGTCTGAAGAGAGCTTTTTGGAGTTCATCACAATATGGTTTTGGTTTTACTATCCTGAAAAAATTAGTGTAGTAAACAAATCTGAACTTCTCAGTGCTCACTCCCTAATTCCAGATCATTTATAAATAAGTTAAAGAGTACTGTTACCAATAAAGATCCTTTGGTGATTTAAGTTCCATCACTCTGAGAATTATCCATATTTATTCTTACTCTCTGCTTCCTGTTCTCTAAACCAATATGAACTTGTCCAGTTTTTCCCTCTTTGCTAAGTTTACTCAAGAATCTTTGTGAAGGCACTTTTGAAAATCCAAGTTTGCACAGTCTAATTGATTACCTTTGTTTACATGCTTATTATCACTTTCATTTATTGATATTGATGCTAAAAGATTTGTAAGACAGGATTTAACCCTTGCAGCATCCACACTAGTCCTTTTTTAGCAACATTATCCTTCTCTGTGCTTGAGAATTTTATCTCTTTCTATTTTCTACCAAATTACTCAGAGTAGATACTAATCTAATTGGTTATAATTTCCCAGATCCCACCACCTCAGATCATCTTTCCTTCCTTCCTTTTCTAAACTGATGTCACACTGGCTAGTTTCCAGTCATCTAGCACTGAGGTTAATTACAGGGACAAACAACATGGCTTTACCAGCAATTTCATATTTGAATTATTTAAGAACATCCAGGAGGATTCCATCCAGTCACAATGACTTTGTCAATAAGACATAGAACATCATCTCTTGTCACCCTATTTACTTGGTTCCCCAAATTCCCTTCCTGAAAAAGCCAGCTCAGGCAAAGGTATTTGCCTTGCAATTGCAATGAAGACAAACACAAATGAATCATTTAACTTTTCTATAATCATCCTATGTTCCTTTAGTACACCTTTAACTCCATTGCCATTCTACCATTTCCACAGATCGTTCCCAAGCTTTAGATGCATCTAAATATCTTTTCAGTATTATGTTCTAACACATTTTCCCACTGTTTATTGTCTGCTTGTATTTCTTTTTCCCAGTTTGTATTTTCTGAAAGAAGCCTTCCTGGATGGAAGATCTTCCTTGACTGTAAGCACACAATTATCTTGCTGAATTTGGTAGTTCCTTTCCCAATTTGTAGACATATATTCTAGTGGGACTTCTCTCACTTAGGTCTTGAATCATCCTTTAAACTTTCTGCAGAGATTTCATACTCTAGCCTTTCCCTTTCAACCTCTTTTTTAATTGTCCCCTCATGTTTGATAAGATTCCTCTTCTGAAGTCAAATGCTACTATGTTGGAGTTGCTTGGCAATTCTCCAGATTTACATTCTGGTACGACAGTAGGCAGTTCTTTATACAGATCGAGGTGAGTCTGGAGGCACATTTCGTACTAGTAGCTACGTTACATGTGCAATGTTCCGTTTGAGTGGAAAGGAGATTTGGTATTGCAACATTTCCCCCGATACAAGCCCTTTTGCTTGCTCTAGCTCCATATTAGTCATGCACTGGCACCCATGGTGTAGTTCACTGGAAAAATAATCTCTTGTCAATGGCTTTGTAAACACACGGCTGAACCTTTTCAGCAAAACCCTTTCAGTCTCTTCCACCTCTGTCTTTTTAAAGTTCATTACAACATCCTAAGGCAAGTTGGACAATAAAGTGATCACTTCTAAATACAGGTCACTGTGCTAAAGTCATCTTTCTCAGAAGACCGAGAAAGATCGGTGGGGGGATTGGATGCACCAAGATGAGGTAGCTGGAATGGGATTTTATTCCAGTGTAACATTGCACATCTTTGCTTGTTAGAATTGAATATTGGACTATTGGCTAAGGAGAAAGGATAGGAATATTTTTTGTATCCAAACTGTTAAGAGGCATTTTGCATTTCTTTCTGAAGCTGTCTATTATACGTTGTCAAATTATCTGACAGAGAAGGTACAAAGAAACCCTATATTTTCACCCATGTTTCTGTTTATTATATTTAAATACTTTGTGTGACCTCTGTGAGGCTACAACAAGATTTAATAGGCTAGAAGGTATTGTTTATGGTCAAGGGAAAAACAACTGACTTATGAGGAGAAACTTTAGATCTGCTTCTCCCAAATTTATGCTGTCCAGGTATTTTGGACTTGATTTCCCATCAGCCCCACCAAGCACAGCCATCTGAGAGCTGTAGTCCAAAACATCTGGAAGGCAACCAGTTTCAGGAAAGCTGTTTTAGGATGTTTAAAATGTGTAAGGAGTATAATTATCTGTAAAGTGCAGCAATAAAAATGTTTGGCAATTAGAAGTTTCATAAAGAACATGACTGGTCAGGAAGAGAAAATACATTGTTGCTATCGCCATTGGTTCAAATAGGCTTTAAAAATAATTTTTTAATTATTGGATTCTCCTTCTCTCCCTATCTTTTCCCACTTTTTCATCATGCCTTACATTTAGATTGTAAGCTTGAGGAGAGGGACTGATATGCTACCTATATTTTATGGCAGTCCAGGAGACCTTTTGGCTAAAGTCGGAGGGATAATTCTCTCCCTCTCTCTCCCTCTCCCTCCCCCCCCCCCACACACACACAGACACACAGACACACAAAGTCTTGCAGATTTACCACCCTTTGACTTTTCCAACTGTGTTACAACTTTGTTACAACTTGGAATTGTAGTGGACTAATTAGAATTGTCACCAACTGATGTACACAAAATACCCAACCCTCTAAAGGTGCAAAATATTTTGATTGTGGCAAAAAAGTTAAGCAATCAGATGGTCTGTCATTAGACTAGATAACTTTTTCCCACGTTTGCAATGCCTTGAACATGCCTTTTCGGAAACAAAAATGTGGAAAAGTCAAATGGGCTTTGATATGGGTTTGTTCCGGCAATGGCTTTCCATTCACCAGTCTCCTCCCACTGCAGCTGCCAATACGGCCAGCTCCTTCAGAGTTACCACTGCCCTCTTGGTGGCTTCTCTGACTAATGCCCTCCTTATTCAGTCATGGAGTTCAGTAGGCAGAATCATGGCTGAACCATATTATTTCCATTTGGAAATACTGGATTTAACAGTGCTTCTAAGAGTCTTCATCAAGTTTTTTTAATAACCCAACCCTGATATGTACTTCTACACAACCTTATCCCAGAGCTGTTTTAGTGGTTTCTTGATCTTCGCGATGATGTTTATCTAGCTATGTTCTCCAGTAAATTCTGGGAAACTTCCAGAAACAGATTTGAGATCATGTGGCAATGCAATTGTCCAGAGTTAGACTCCATGAAGCTACTGACAGTATGTGACTTCTAGAGGCAGCAGGTTGCACCAGAGTTGTTTAGCTAAGTCAGAGCAAAGGGAGTGAATACTTATTCAACCAAGAAATGTCAGTTTGTTTTTGTTTACAAAGCTTTTGTTATAATTAAAATATTCTGCACATTCACTATGCTGAGTACCATATTTTGCCATGTATGACACTTTTTCTTAAAAATATTTACTTAATAATGGAGGGGTGTCTTATACATGGGGAGCTGAGAGAAGAACTGCGGGCATGCTGGGGGGGGAGACTGGCACGATCATGGGCACACTTGGGGAGAGTGATTGTGGGTGCACTCAGGGGGAGACTGGTGTGGGCATGGGTGCACTTGCGGGGGACTGGCATGATCGCAGGCGTGCTCGAGGGGAAGGCGGGCACAGGCATGCTCGGGAAAGGCAGGTGTGATCGGGGGGAGGAGGGCACTGGTGCACTGGGGGGAACACTGGTGCAGGTGCGTCCGTGCGGGGAGGCGGGGAGACAGCGGGCGCAGCAGCAGTAGCTTGCTCACTTGGAGATCGGTAAGAAAAGTGGGGGGCCTCCTATACATGGGGGTGTCTTATAGTCGGAAAAATATGGTATCTTGTGTACACTGAGTAGTAACAATGCCGATTAAATCTATTTCAGTCCTGGGTTGTAGTGCAACAAAACATGGAAAACTGAAAGAGTGTATGTGCTGATACCTCTGTATTTATGTGTGTGTTTGTGGCATAGTTATTTCTCACAGGACCAATGAATAGGTTCAAATTTCTTGCAACCAACATCTGTCCATCTTTGTCCAGTGAAAAGGCTGAGTTATCCATGAACTATAACCTGAATATTACATTTTAAACATTCTGAAAATGCCACATTTATAAGACTGAGTGAGTGAGCCTAATATTGACTCAAATGAGTTCAGACCTCCACATCTGATGCACATACAAAATGAAGAATTCTGCTATTTCTATTATACAACATTGAGACCTAGTACAAAGGGAGAGTTAGGAACACGGGGAATTGAGGTGGACCAAGATAAGAAATATACATATACTGAATTCGAACACCCAGGTAGTTCTGCCATGTTCTGCAATGTTAGTGTATTATAAAACTCAGGTAGTATAATATATTGTCAGTAGAGTTATATTTTTTAAAGACTTCAAAGATGGGCAATGATTTTACTGAAGAGTAAAGGTGGTCACAGCATTCAGTTCTATCCCATCCAGGAGTTGCTAACATGAGCTGTTCAGGAATCAGGCAAGTGATACAAAATCCAGACAATTTTACTGAAACAATTGTATAAAAAATGCTTGATTCAAAACAATATGCAGATAAGTTTGGCAAAAGTGTTCTAAGGATAAGGTTGGAGGCAGCCCCAGAGTTGTTGTGAAAGCAGCTTACTGAACCTTTTACTTCTAAAATCTGTTGGGAACAGGAGGGAAATTCTTTTGATCCTTGACCATTGGGTCTGTGCAAAAGGAGCTGAAATGATCAGATAGATACAGCAGGGCCAGATCGCCCATGTTAACAGAAAGAGGTTGACAGTTGATTTTATTTTGCTTATTTATTTGGGTATTTTCATCCCATCCAATTGCGTTGCGCATCTCTGGCCTGCTTACAAATCGAACACCCAATAAATACGTATACGCTCATCATAATCCATAGTAATCCATGACTGAATTGATGTGGAAGGAATGGCTGAAAGCATGAAGAAGTTATGGCTGACAGAGAGGGAAGCTAAAGAAAGTCTTCGCAAGGCCAGAAAACAGATGAAGAAATAGGAAATAAGTACCTGAGACAACAGAAGATTGAAAGTAAAAGAACTGACACAGAAAGAAGCAATTACTGTTAATAGAAAAACTATCTGTTCCTAAAAGAACCAAAGATAGGTACTGTGTGTCAAACCTGACTACAGCTGAAGAAACAACTTTTAGGAGTTTGTGTTTTCTGAAGGTTTTCTGCACTATCTCTGGAGGTGGGGAAGGAGACCCTGCAACAGACTATGGTGTAAGCAATACCGCTTAGTTAAATGGTCTTGATTAAACGCTGGAAGATGCCAGTGTTTTCCCATGACAGCAAAAAAAAAAAAAAAAAAAAACATAAAAAGGGAGCAGAAGCCCATGCAGCTCAACTTTAAGAAAAGTTTTGGTCTTATTTATAATTGCCTCAGGAGATATCGAGCTCTTTCCCAATTCCAAACTTGAGTATACAACCAATTCTAAAAACATGAATTTGAGAGCAAACTTTTAAGAGTAGATTTAGAATTTAGTTTGGAAAAAAGGCTTCCCACTCCTGCACCAAGCACAAACCATTTTTGAATACTCATTATGTGCCACGTGCTTCCTGATAATCCTACCACAGCCTTTGCTTCTTACAAAGCAATTAACTCTCTTCCTTTTTGTCCTGTCCAGTGAGATTTTAAAACTGTCTGAGTTCTCTTTTTCTAGCACTGAATAGCATGCCCATAAATGGTAAGAAATAATATCAGTGAGTAATAATAACTGTAGGCTTTGCCAGAATTGTGAGCAAAGAACAAGAGGAATCTAAAGCAAGGGGAATGCAGTGTGTGTATGAGTGTGTGGAGTGAGGAGTTGTGATGTGAGACTTCAGTGGACCCTAAAACTTTAGTTACTGGCAGAACACAGCAATAAAGTGAAATGACTCCTGATAAAGGTGAAAGAATGTGCAAAAGCAGGTCCACGGCTGAACATTAAGTAAACAAATCATGAGTACAGAGGAATTACACAACTTTATTGTCACAATGAAGCCACTGAAAGGATGATGAAGAGATGAAATCTAGCGCTAGATGAACTATACAGAATCTCACTGGATTTGCTCAGTTCTAAGTTGCTCCCACTGAATTGTATGCAGCAATGTAAATGGTGGCACATAGATGCATAGGCGTAAAATATCCCCTCATCCAAGACCTGGTGGGAGGGGGTCATCAAGAGTCAAGTTCTTGCAGGAAACTCTTGTAAGGAAAGAAAATGTGATTGCATTTGAGAAGAATGAATGATGGGTTTGGGCCCAAAACCACCTCTAGGTGAGTTAAAAATGCTGCATGTAGAAAACGCTTTGTGTCATCAACATTTCTTAAATCTTATTCTTGCTATCTGATGTTTTTATTAACAATCACATAATGTTGATGCAGTTCAGTTTCATATAGGTGAGCCAGTGGGAAGCTTGCCACACAACTCCTATTAACATTCATTGTCAATGGAACATTTGGAAGCTGAACTGAATATTAATAGCTCAGTCAGGATATAAACAATGTTTCACTGAACTGAAAAATAAAGTGGATTTCCCTCCATGACATACATGGTTTATATAAGAAAGAAATGCTTTATCTTTGGTATCTAACCATATTGGTATAGAACACTATGATTTTAATTGACAGAATAAAAACCACAAGCAGGAGCACCTGTACTGTGTATTTTCTGGCCAACTCTGGCCATTTGTTCAACCATTTTTTTCTAGGTCATAGTCCCTGTTTGGTCAATGAATAGGCCTACAGACTAAATAATTCATTAAGTTAAGTTCTTTTCCTCAAAATCTGCTTCAATAATTCCATCTGAAATACCAGTGTAATGTCACTACTCCTCCTCCCCTACATCTTGTGTTTTGATACTGTCCTCTGATATGTCGCTAGGGATGGACAGATCTGTCACTCTTGCTCCTGCTAAGATTGGGAAACCTATTCTGTTTTGTTTGCACACATGCTTGCAATATTTAGAAATAGTTTATTAGAATATTTTCATGTGAACTCCCTAATATATACATTTTGACCATTTATAAATATATGGCATTTCTAAGCATTTTCCATCACCACAATGCAGCTTTTATGCACTTTCCCCAGATATTCACAAGCTACTTTCACTTTCCCATAAAATGGTGTTTCATTTCTCTGTGATGAGCTGCATTGTAAAACAAGTGTATTTCAGTGCACAACACCGTCTCAATTCATTTAAAGTATTTGGACATGTGAATCAAGCAAATCCATTACAAAAAAAAATCTGAAAGTGAATTTTTCATTCATCCCTATGTGCCACCGCTAGCATTCATTTGCTAGTGCTGAATGTCATTGCACTATATTATAACAAAATTCTGATGCTTCTCTGGAACCAATCATTCTTATTCATATTTAAATTTCTAGCTAAGGTGAGCTCACTGAAATAATGAACCCATGTCAGAAAGAACACTGAAGTTTTCAGTGAAGATTTAACAACCCCTCATAAATTAACAAAATTTAAAATCTATGAAATTTTGTCTCATCCCCAATTAAAATAAATGGATGCTTGGGAAGGTCTCCCAATTTATTTTTTTTTATTTTAACTTAGATGTCCTGTATTACTTGATATTGTTTCTAGTCAATTAACACTATGCCATTCTTCTGTTTGTTGTTGTTTTTGTTATCATTTCTGAACTTCATTCAGGTTACCACTCTTATGTAGAATTTTCATCTAGCACCCAGTATATTATACTGTTGCAAACTAGTATGCATGCAAATGGATGAAACCAGTTCAAAAGGTTATCTTCTTGATATAATCATTGTTAAAATTCTCCTAAAAATGTCAGTAAAAACAATTGGTTGTACCCAGGTTTTGTCATACTTGAAGTAGACCCACTGAAATCCCTGGGAATTTGCATTAATTTTCATTCATTAATTTTAATGAATTTGCTGCAAGTATAACTAGGTCTGGATCCAACCCTGGAGAAGTTAACTTTTTCCAAATGGATACTAGCAAGAATTTGTTTTTGGATTTTTTAAAACTGATTTATAACATAACAGTATGACCCCTAGAGAAAGTCTAGGTGACATGGGAAAATTCGGAGTCCTGGCTCTGACCCCAGACACTTGCTCTGAGGTTGGAGCTAAGTGTGCCAACCCTATTCCCTTGCAGCCAGTAGAGAAAGAACTGCTTGCTGCACCTCTGAAGTCACAGGGGCAACCTCTGAGGTACAAGTGCAGCATTTGGCGGGTGGGTGGGGAAGAAATAAGCTTCGTCAGCATACCTAGTGTCCTGGCTGCACTCAGTGTCCTCTCCTCATGTTCTAGGGCTATCTAAGTTGTTTGGAGGGTGGAAGAAGCCTGGATGTGACCTTTGCCTCCACAATTCCTCCACTCTCCATAGAATCCCTGTGATTTTCCAAGTTCAGAAAGCTGCAGGCAGCCACATTGGATTGCACTGTTAGTCAATGTGGATATGCATCAGTAATCTGGAAAAAAATAAAAGAAAAAGAGATGCGAATAGAAATCTAAAGCAACTGCACATCTGCCAGGTCTGAATTTGATTTTAGTAATGTTCCAACTTAGACTGGGAATGGAATGCAGGGCAGAAGTGAACACAAGGAACAATAATGTAAAGAAATGGGAAAGTCAGTCAGTTAGGTCACACAGCTTTTGTGGAATTAAACATTTGGCTTGGTTATCCTTTATCATCTCTCAGATACTTTTGCAGAGAGACATTCTAGATTATAATAGATATAAACAAATAACTTATTTTTGTTTTCTGTTTAGTTTGTCTTAAAGTCATCTATAAAGTAGGAATTCTGGCAATCCTTATCATGTGGGGCATTACAAATCTTTATCATGTGGGGAACTATCTTCTTTTAAGGTATATCTCTTTTCAGTAACCATATTTTTCTTATTTATGTCTGTATTTATTTATTAGATTTATATTCTGCTTTTTCTTACAATGAATGTAAAGTGGCTTACATCATTCTCCTCCTGCTGCTCTCAGTCTTATTCCCACAGCAGCAACCCTGTGAGGCAGGTTGGGCTGAGAGTTTGTGACTGGCCCAATGTCACCCAGTTGTCTCCATGGCTGAGCGGGGACTAAAATCCAGATGGCTGGAGTCCCACTCTCATGCCCTTAACCACTACACCACGCTGGCTCTCTATCTCTACCGGAAATGAAGTCTGGGGAAGTCCCTGCAGTATCCATGAGTAGTGTGACATGCATACACAAGTAAACACAAACCAGATGCACACATAGGCACACATGCGTGCACCACACACACACAGCCACAGGGACTCCTGAAGGCATTGCTTTCTTCTGATAGACCTCTGGGCCGTGTGGCCAAAAGACATGCATTAATAAGGGATGCTGCAAACCTTAACAGTAGCATAAGTGGTTGGAACAAGGTGTAGCCCTGTGGTAAGCTGATTTTTTCCCAACACTTTGCATTAACGCTGTTGGTTTTGCTCAGCTAATTTTTAGCACTTACCCTTCAATTGAAAGGGCAAGCAGTTAATGCACATTCTTAGCCAACTGGCAGGAACTATTTTGTAAATGAGACTCCTGTTTCCCAAAGAATGAACAGAATTGCTCCTATACAAAGCACGGAGTATTCACCCGATCAGGAACTGTACAAGCAGGAGCTTGTTTTCCAAACAAGAGTCAGTCACAGGGCAGTCAGATCAAATTGGCTGAATGGCCAAAATTCTAGCTAATGCTAATGCTGAAACAAGCCCTGAAGAAAATAAATTAACACAAGGATATGTGAAAAATCTTGCCCTGCACTGCCAAGGCCAATGCAAAAATCTAAACCAGCCCTGTAAAGTTATGATTTAGTATCTCATATCTCATGAGTCCTCACATGAATTGAGTATGCTTTTAGCACAACCAAATCCAATACTGCTTAGCATTTCTACACAGAAACATCTATATAAATAGAGCACAAAATACGGTTTCTTTAAAGAAATATGTGGTTTTGACAAGATGATATCGCAGATTATAAATAGGACCACATTTCTCATCCTCAGAGTAGGAAGGAAGGACGGACGGACGGACGGACGGACGGACGAAGGCAAGAATGAGGGAATTAGACATTTGTGATTAAACTAAAGTTATAAGACATAGCTTTGGGTGAAAAATGTGGATGCTAGATATATCTAAATTGAATAACAACAAGGACCTAAAACGGCTATCAACATAGATATACTTAATAATTCTGGAGCTGTGGGATCCCATTCTGGTTCAAGATTAACCTGCATTTATTACCTGACCAACTGTACTGAGTAACACTGGGGCAGTCCAAGGGCAAGCCTGCCCATGCCAGTTCATCCTTGCCGGTCAGCTTTTGACAGTATAGAGACAGTACAGAGCAGGGCTAGCCAAACTGAGGCTCAGGGGCCATATGAGGCTCTTTGAGTTTATTTTGCCACTCACAGCTCAGCACCCACTTGCCATCACCACCCACGGATACTGCCCGTGGGTGCCCACTGCCCACAGGTGCCTGCTTGCAGCTCTCAAACACTTGACATTTGCCACATGTGGCTCTTCCATTGAGCAAGTCTAGCCAAGTCTGTAGAGCATGCAGGACCCAAAATTTGTTTCCTTCCTGCTGTTGTCTAAAGTGAGCTAGCAATGTGGGGTAGGACGGGGTGGAACTCTTCCCTTCCTAGTTTCCTCAGATAGATCACCATGGTAAATAATATATTTATTTTTTGGGAGGTGTGCCTGCAGTTCCTGCAAAGTAATTGAAGCAATCCGATTAAGCTTGTAAAACTGTGTGAAGTAGACAAAAGGATCTATTCAGTCAAACAGGATGCAGCAAAAAAAAAAAAAAAAAAGAAAAAAAAAATCCAACTCGGCCTCAGGTGTGTGGATATCAGTGTTAAATGTGAAGAAGCTGGAAGAAAGGTGTGGCTTCCTTGCGGACATGCACCTCCTGCTTTCCAATTGTGCATCCTGCACACTGACATGCCAACACTGCCTGTCTCTGTGCATTTGTTCTGCCCAAGAAAGACCAACAGCCTCTGAGTGTGCAGTGAGGAGCAACATTTACACCACATACCCATTTCTGGAAGGGAGAAAACCAATGAGATTTCTTTCAACAAGGTCTTGAAAACACCCAAGTAGGAAGGCTAGGAGAAGTCACTCTTTGCACATTTGAACATGAATGAACTTTTTCTTCATCTTAGTTATTCACTGGCTTTCTCACTTTCCAAGTTACCTGAAATTGTTCTTGGATCAAAAATGTTAAAAAGTATATTTTGATACAAGATGTATTTACAATATGTGCTGCATAACAAATGTTGTGCTTACATAAAATAGCAGGGCCACATGGAAATGGAACAGAATGGACTTACAGCTGAATGAATGCAACAGTGACATGGGCTAGATTGAGAGATTTGCTAATCCCTATCCTCTGCTGTAACAAAAGAAAAATACATAGGATCTGAGTGGAATTGTGTTAGGAAAGAGTAATACAGTGGAAATTTACAAACTGCACCAAATGTATGGGTTGGAATCTAATCATGGTCATGAGAAGAGCCACACCTGCACAGGAACTTAACCCACATGTTAGTGTGCATTCCCCAAACTGGTGCCATCCAGATGTTTTGGACTTCAGCTTCATTCTACTGCAGCAAGCATAGCCAACCGTCAGGAATGTTGAGGGTCATTCTTCAAAACATCTGGAAAGTAACAGTTCAGGGAATGCAGGTCTAATAGGGTGAAAGCCTCCATGAAAAAGTAACAAGTAAATACTAGATAGATAAATAGATAGATTAAACATTTACAAAACTTTCTCAGAACAAATGTGGAAAAGATCTGGAAATAAAATACCATGGAGAGGTAGATTGTAATGTTGTAAATGCTTGATTTTGATAACCGTAAGAAAAGGATCTGTAAAGTTCTCCAACAGTGTAACGGATTAAACTCCAACATCAAAACTGAATTTTTGCATCATCTTCCACAACTCCATGTTCAAGGAAGTCCTCATACTATCCCAATTAGCCTTCCCAATTACTATATGCAATGATAGCTTTTGGCTATATACACAGTGTCATATTGCAACATTTGAGTGTGTTTTATGAAAAGAATCCTGAAAATGTAACATGCTTATCTGACGTGTTTCCTAAAGTAATTTAAAACAACTTTGTGGTGCTGGTAACAAGTTAAGAAGGTAGAAGATAAGAAGTATTCACAGGTATATGAATATTAATATGTGTATTAATATGTATGAATGTTTAATTGCACAATATCGTTATTTTAAAACAGTAAAAAGAGACTGCCATTAGCACATTTCTATACCAATTCTGCACCATGAAATTATCTCTCATGATGTAGTTATTAACAGCAGGAATTGGAAACTGGCATTACAAATTGAATTTCTGCTGTCGGGGATAGAAAAGATTTTTGTAATCAACTATGAGAATGCTCAGTATCCCAATGCCACTTACAATAGCAACAGCACACTGAAATCTATTCTTAAAGACCTTTTCAGCTATTGTCACATGCCTTGAAAAGGATCTTCAATCTGCTCTTGTAATTTGTTCTTAAAAGACACCGTGCACTGTAACAATACATATGAGAGCTCTTCAGAAATCTTCACTGAGCTCTCATAAACTTTCAAATAACCTAGCAGTACCGCTTGGCAAGCATGCATTTGCAAAATTTAAGAAAATTTGATAGGGTGCATGTTGTCTTTTCAGTCTCCAGCTGAAGCATGCAGAAAGTGTCTAGAACTTATCTGTGGATCATCTCACCTACCTATCTTCCTCAAATTCTATCATCTGCCTCCCATTTTCACCTACTTTGTTGTATACCAGAGAATTAGGTGAAGAAATGGTAAACGGCAAGACAGGGAATTATCTGAGGAAATATGGCTACCCCCAGCTTAGCTAAAGCCTTATGTCCCAGTGATGGGAACACTATGGTCCTTTATCTTCCACATGCCATCCTCTCCCCATAGAAGCAAACTAGGTAGAGAGTGTCTTTTGACCTGCTTCTGCCTTTTTGCACTCTATGGAGTGTCTAAATAGATGTCATAAGGGTGTCTCAGTGTTTTAGACCAGGAGTTGCCGAACTGATACAATGTGCACACTTGCATGTGTGGGGGTGGAGAAGATGCAGTTATACTGATTCCTTCTCCTTCTACATTTTCCCCTCACAATGGCTTTTTTTCTTGTAAGCCATTGCTGGAGAAAAACAAGGACCACCATAAAATTGAGACGCCTTGGTCCAATAAGATCCAGCAAATTAGGGAATTTATGATATCAGGAAATAATAACAGAGGGCCCTTCTAGATCCAATTTATCAAAAATCGATGCTAATACAAATGTCTTCTCACAAGAAATTGGGAAAATGTTTGGGGGAAAAGAATAACATCAGAAATAGGGAAATAGATACGGACAAATGTCTGCAAAGGGCTGATGCTGATAACTGTAAGGGGAAATATCCTTTAACATTATCCATTGGTGCCATTTAGCACTACATTAACAGATGGGTTAAAATGCAGTGCAGCAGCACTGAGAAAAAGAATAATTACACTTCTGTGCAGTCTTCCATAACTCCAGCTTAAGGAAGTCCTCAGCTATGACAAGGTTTGAAGTGGTATGCAGCATTTCTTTCAGGGACACCCCTTGTTAATTCAGCTGGAAATGCATGTTTTTACTCTTGTGGCATTTGACTTCATCTCTGCCCCTATTGGAATGACTGGGACAACTGTCAAACAATACACATAAGCTGCTAGGTCAAGTGCCTCTGTCAAATGCTGAGAACAGTTATTAGTTACTCATCATGTCTGTCCTGTTCATTTCAGATAAGAAAGAATAATAGAGGGTGAAAAACAGGTCTTTATTTACTTTCTTGAATAAAATACAAGAATAGTATCAGGGATCAATACTACAAAACCTGCCTTGTGGCCCAGAATTCTTCTCCCGGTTATAGCTATAATTTTGCACAAAGTATGATGATTTGGCATTTGAAATTATTTTGCCCCCAAGGATGAGAGTCTCCCACAGTGCTTCACTGTAATAACGGGTGAACAATTAGTGGCACTCAGTGGAAGGTGTACAATCGGCTCAACATGATCCCAATCAATAGCATTACCTGCATCTTCAATTGTTTTCAAGTAGACCAAAGTAACTTTATAGGTGCTACAATAGCTATCAGCACTGGTCACACACGAAGTGACTTCATTCAAACCACACTGGGTATGTAATGCTGCATTTAATTTCCTTTTAAACAACATTATTGCTTCACAAAGCCATTTTTTCCAAAAATCAAATCAGAATAAACAAACACTGCTCAATCTCAGCTTCCAACTGGCCTAATTACTCCTTTACTCAAATGCTCATGGCTTACAGAGCCACACTATCCAATCCCATATTAGGGAAGAAGTCCAATTAAGATGGCATTGAGCTTTGCATTGCTTTTTAAAAATCTTATAACCTGATTATGTGCTGATTAGTCTTGTGTGAATTTTGTTTCCTTACTTTAGTTTTGCTGTGTGTGTGTTTGCATATCTGTTGATGAAAACAAACAAAACCAAAAAAAATAAATCTCATGACCTTCTTCTACCTGCCATTTCTCAGATTTATATCATTCCCACGTCCTACTATATTTTTCTTAGGAATAGGCAACATTTTTAAAGCACAGAGGCAACAAAAGTCTTACTGTTTGAATACTCTTTAAGTCAGGATAGGGAGTGTGGTCTGAAAAATCTAAACAGCAGGTTTAAGTAACATGGAAGCCAACTGAAAATACAAATCACAATTTAATATATATAATCTATATCCGTTTTCACTTATTCAACTCAAATTTAGGTGTTGAGCCTATATGAAAGTCTTCTAATCCAATTTTATGCCTGATAGTTTCTAGCAAAGGCGTACATGCAAAATATAGAATAGAACAAGAACTCCTACCCTAGAAATTGTAAAACTATCCACTGCAAAGTCATTAATAGATTCAATAGCAAATGAAGCACTGTCATGGCCCAGAAGCAGGGACCCTCTGAGACTGACATTACTGATGGCATCCATACCTAAGAAGAATCCAAATCAGGTCCTGGTTCTTTACAAGTGGGATTTTCCAGCTTGTCTCAATCCTCATGAGACATTGCTGGACTCAATGTCCCCATGAAACATTGCTGGTCTCTGAGGAGCATTCTTCCACCAGCTCCTCACTCCCCAGACTCTCACAACCCTGAAGAAGCTAGTAATTGCAAGAATGGACACCAGCCTTTAGGAAAACCAGATGCAACACTTAAGCAATCTCCTAGCCAGACTAAAAAACTGAAGCACTCCAGCATTCTAGCTGAAAAATTGCTGTCCATGGTACTGAAGCCAGCCTTTGTGCCTCTAGTAGTGTCTTCCGGGTAGTGTCTTCTCACCTAACCTGTCACCCACAAGAAAGGCTGGGATTTCCTAATGCAGCAGTAGAACACCCCCCCCACCCCACGTGCACGCACGCACACACACACGTGTGTGGATGCCTGTATTTCACAAATTTCTCTCTAAAAGCAAGACATGTTTCTTCTCTTTATAAATACAGTTTACATTCAAAATACAGATTCTTGCATCTTTCTGTGAAGATATGTACTACAGAAATACTTTGGGGAAAAACAAACATGGTCGACTACATTGGACATTAAAAATATACATGAATGGAGGAATCTGGATTTGTGTGCTTTCTGTATTTATATATGATACTGATGTTTGTTATTGTTCTGAGTTTGTGCCCCAATATTAATTAATTTAAGTAGACAAGGAAATTCCACCCCCCCCATTATTTTTCAAGAATTGCTTAAATTCTGCTATGATTAGCCTTTGTAGAAAAAGAGCATTGTGATAGAATTTGGAGAAATAACAAGAAAATATATAGTGCATTCTGATCCTGCAGAAAAATTTCCTCTGCTCTCTTCATCTGCAAGATTTGTTTCTTTATTCAAAATAAAAAGCACCATGTGCCACTTAGAATCATCAGGATGTGGGAGCTGCTGCACTCTTGCCCAGGAATTTCATTTATTTATGTTCCAACAAGAAACCAAAACTGTATTGCTAGGAATTGTGCTATATACACATGCACTTCTAGTGAACCCACATGCTCAGAATGTCATTTCAGTTAGCACACAAGAAGCATCCTTTTATGTAGCATGTGAGTTTTCCCAATGGTAAGTCTATCATACTTCATCAGCAATTGGGCAATGGAACGATAAAACAAAGCTGAGTGGTTTCGTCCATATGAAAAGCATACACACCTACGCTCCTCATAATAAAAACCAGAGTTACAAGTGCCCCCAGGGCACCATATAAATTTATTATAAAGAACTATAAAAATCTATTCCTCTCTCTTGCTGTCGCACACTGTCACTTGCACTTTTTTTTGAAGTATTGTGCTAAAGATAAGGCAAACTATTTTCTGCCAAGTGATGTAAAACAGTAAGCATCCAGTTGCTGGAACCAGAAGAAAAAAATTTAGGCACAGGCAATGAAAATAATCAACTTTATTTATTTGTTTTCAATATCTTTTCCTTTCTACTTGGCTACCAGTTCAATCTGCTAGTATTTGGTAAAAATTATTCCTATTGGCATAGCTGCTGCGATAAGTTATCAGAACAAATATACCTGCACAACAGATGTTTTAATGGTCCACACATTGTGTTTACCTATAATGCACAGATATACAACAGAAACATTACTATCTTTACTATCATTATAAGTAGATTCACATTTCACCCTGGACCAAGGGATCAGAGAAAATAATACTAAACGCTGTTTAAGAAATCTTGTCTCCTGTTGAATCCCATGAGAAAGATAAATGTGTGTTCAACTAGAGAGACTTAAAAGTGTTTAAGTTTGTGACCCTTTCCAAAGACTCCAGCTCTGAAAAAGACAAAGAAAGAAAAGCAATGGCTGCAATTTGAAAAGGAAAAGCTAAAAGGGAAAGAAGTGATGCCATTAAAGAGAAGCCTGCTTCTTTTGCTCCAACTACAAGGCTTGGGCTGGGAGCGGCAATCTGGGGGGGAGGGGAATGAAAAAGTGATCATGCCACATTGCATGCTTAACGTGTAGGTGGCAGAATTAGGCTGTTTAAAAGCCTGTTCCACCCTCATGCTTGCCAGCTCTTGCCCACCTTCTCTTTTGCAGGGGGAGAATTAGTTAGTTGCACCTTTCAAGTACTAAATAGGAATTTTTACCTGCCACAATTTGGCCTGTGTCCCCCCCTCCCCACCCCCTTCTATTTGACACTGCATAAAATTGTTTAGCATGGGTGCTGGATAAGGAGGCTGACTGGCTTTGGTGGGGATGTGTAGGAGTTGTCAGATGGTAAGTTTGGTGGGCTCTCACAGACGCACCAAAGTTAAATAAAGAGGCCCTAGTTCTACTCAAGCTCTTGTGTCTGTCTCTTTCTTTGTATCTTCCCTGATCCGCCCCCCCCACCCCCCATGCCCTGGCCAACTCTACAGCCTTACCGTTAATCAATTGTTTTGTTGGCCCCATACTCAGAGTAGTGAAATGATGCACCTATTTGTTCAGGTAACTAGGGCTACGATTTTATTACAGTAACAACATGGCAAGAAATAAGTAATGAAGAGTAAGCGTTTGTGAGATGCTAACAGTGCTATAGGAGCTACCTTGCGGACTTTCCAGCTTTAAGTCAGGACAAGCTTGGTCCAGTTCTGATCCAAATGCAGCAAACTCCCTACCCCTTCCCTATCTGGCTGCACCTTTGCCAGATGTATGGAAGCCAGATTCCATACATGCCCAGATCCCTCAACCCTGAGACTATAGGCATTTCAACTACCAAAGGAGTCATTTCATTGCCTGAGGTCCCAAAATCCCCTTTCACCAGCTTGGTGACATGGGGGTTACAAATGCTACTAAGTAAACAAGTCTTCCCCGGACTTGGCTCCAGCGGGTGTGGCCATTATTCTAGGGGTACTATTCTAAAGCAAGTGGAGAGTAACCTGAGCAAGATAATATGTCCCAGGCAATTCTCTACCCTCTTTGTCTTCTAATTTATTTAGTGCATTAAAAACACCTTCTCAGACAACACATAAACAGATGCTCCTGCACTGAGAAAGTTGTGAAAGAGGGTTGGTCAAACTTACTGGTCACCCTATTGTTGGCTCCACCTTCTGCCAAAGTGTGTCCACATGCTGATCCTAACATGTCTTCCCTGCCTGAATAACAATATTTTAGGGTAGGGGTGGAATAGAATTTCATTCATGTTTTAAGGATGTGGAACATAGTGCAGGGTTAGTGATTTCGTTCCTTCCTGCACTAGTGCTTTCCGCAAGAATTTCTGCATATACTGGCATATAAGACAATCCTTGAAACTGAAAATAGCAGAACAAAAATCAGGTGTTGTCTTATATGCCTGACATATATAAACAGCCCAACCTTGCCTTATATGTTAACCTCATCTTATATGTGAGTCACCTTATACACTGATATATACAGATATTTTTCTGAAACATTCTTCCATATATATTGGCATATAAGACCACCCTTGAAAACAAAAATAGCAAAGCAAAAATTGGGGGTCAATACATCTGACATGAGATAAACACCGGAAAAACAGCCCAAAATTTCCTTGTCCTTGTCCCCAAAACTTGTCTTAAAAACAAGTTGTCTTATACACCAGTATCTACAGTACCTGAATAAAATAGAAGCAGCTGCACATCATTAATAGAATTGCATGTCTTGATGCAACCCCAATGTGAGTGAGCCAAGTCTTCAAAGAAAAGGTACCAAAACTATTTGTCTGTACTTGCTATGTTGATTTGATAATGGATCCTATTATCTCAGATAATATTAGATGATTATGTTTTACATAGCATATACTCTGATCAATGTATGTTTACCTTTATTAGGTATAGTCTTCCAATATTTAGGAATCTTCACATTTCTCATACCCAGTGAAGGGATAATTCATCCACCTTTTAGCATCTTTTCTGTAAAAATCCATGTAACTTCATAAACTTACATTTTCACAGCTTATGTGCAAACTTCCACATAGAGTTTGCATGGCAGGTTTGTAATTGAATCTGTCTCGCTCAGAGATATCCAATAAATTGGACTAGAGACAGCAAATGCAGAAAGTTTCTGAATTTTCAAGGTCTGATTTGGAAATATTATCAGGGGGAATAAACATAAAAACCTGTTAAACCATAGCAGATAGTGCTCACACGGCTATTTCAATAGTGATTGCTCCTTATACTTCTTAGACTGGAGGTGGGCATCTTATGCAGAAAGACTGATGACCACTGGAAAACATGTGCTCAGCAGCAGAGCTACAGATCGACTTTTTTTCAGGTTTCACAACATTTTTCATATATTTGGTAGTGGAATTAGGTATTAATGTAGCTCTCTTTTAAGTATAGTGGGGCCATTTTAAAGAAGCTTTCACGATAAAAGTTCCTTTTGGCAATGGAACCAGAGAGGTGTAGTTGCTGCTCCTTCATGCTTGGGCAAGTCATTATCTCCATTTAACATATTTGGACACACTCTTCAGATAGATTAGGTGACAATGGGAATGCAGATCATCAGGTGAACAAAATATCTATTTAATAGCCACATACCTTTAGGCCATGATAGGACCCATGTGATCACCTACAGCAGGGGTGGACAACCTGTGTCCCTCCAGATGTCTGACTTACGGTTCCCATGATATCTCATCACTGGCTAACATATGAAGGAATAAAAGTTGCCAACCTCTGACCTAGAGAATGACCTGGTTCACACGATCATTGTGACACTGTTGTATGGGCCAGGGTACCATGATTCTGCACAGAAAACTAGCCATCAGGGAAGATACCACAGAAGCATGTAGTTCTCCTCTATGAGAAAAATGGCCATCTCTAACCAAGCAGATCAAGTATATTTCCATTACTAAAATTCCCAAAGTTCTATAGGATAAGCCAGGACAATTATACTAATTTCGAAATGTATTAAATGTAAGATGTTCCCAAAAGATGAAGACAATAACTTTCAAAACTTTCAAACTAAAGTTTCAGACTAATCAATAACTGGTCTTTAGGCAAGGTCCAGTAACACTCGCATTACTAGAGCAGTGGGTAGCTGACTGATCCTGAAATAACCAGAAAGGAGCCAAAATACTCATTTCTGGAACAGGCAGGTCAGTGGATCTCACAAATAGGGCCTCCACTAATCCCTCTGTCTAGTACATGCAGCCCTCTTCACTTTCAGGGTTGCTTTAGGTTTAGGAAGCACAAGTCCCACCTAGCTAGTGGTTGGTTGGACACAACATCATGAAAGCACAGCAGCAGTACTGGATACCATCCTTGGATAGGAAATGGTTGATTCATATGAGTACCTAGTTTTAGATTTCACTTTCTCTATATACCTACAGAAAATTTATATAGGCATATGTATATGCCACCCATTCTCTCCATATGTATTTCTACTCTGTATATATGCACATGGAATGATGGCATTAACTGGTGTGACCTGTCTGTTACTCTGAAGACAATGTGATCCTGTGCAATAAGCCAGGGTCTCTGTCCTCCACTGCAAAGTGTTTTTTGACCCTGAGTGTTCCACATTTGAGTTCTTTAACACTTTAATATTTGATGATGATTGCCACTGACGCCCTGCTATAAAAGAATGTGCAATATATGTGCAGTGAAATTTCTGCTGGTTATTACCCCCCAACTCTAGGTCAGAATCATTTCATTTCACTTATATACTTCCCAATAGCTGAAGGTCTATGAGTAGTTCAAAACAATTCACAAACTACAAAATGCAAATAATATGCAGCATAAAATAAAAATACGATAAAATTCAGCATAATACACATATACAGTAAAATACAGCATAACATTTTTACTATAAAAATGTAAAACAGTTTAAACGGTTTTTATGCTATATTATACTGTGAAGCCTATGTATCTGGGAAGCTTGCAAAAATGCTCTGTAGGTTGTGGATTACACAATAAAAATATGAAAAAGTATCAACTAGAATGTTTGATAACTAATGTAAACAAACCAGATGCACTGAGACTAATGTAATGAAGATATGCAAGAATCAATAGTGCAGCTATGTTGTTTTGCCAGTTTTATGTCCACCAACTCAAAAAACCTCATGATAAAGATTACTTGCTTGAAGAATGGTTGATAAGATAAATCCACAGGCACTTTTAAAATATTATTGAAATGTTAAGGAAAAAAGGCAAGTCATATTTCACATTGTAATATCTTCTAATCTGTTCAAGAACATGAGGGTAAGTAACGCCCACTACCCATTTTCCATCCCAAAGCTTAAAAAAAGCACACATTTCTGCATTCAGTGCTATTTTTACTGCAACAAATTTACATAATATTGCTGTGCTATGACTCAGATTCCTGCAGATGAAGAACTTGCTTTTCCTGTGTGGCTGAATTTGGTAAATATTTTGGGGGATGGTAATTTACTTTAGTCTTTTTAATTGGATGTGTGTGTTCAAAAGGTAAAGTAGTGGCAGTGATTCCTATATTGAATTAGATAGGGATAGTTATATTTAGAACAGACTAAAATTAATTACATTTAGTCAGGACTAACTTAGGCAAGGTTAACTGAAGTCCAGGAGTAAGCAATGACCACAAACACTGTTTTGGCCCCTGATTTAGTGATTCTTAAAACAGCCCAATTTGGCTCAACCCTACTTGGAGACCACTCAATTTAACTCGGGGGTTGGGGAGCAATCGGAAATTTGATGTTCTGTATCTCTTGGAACTCAACAAACAACTATAACCTTTTTTGCTCTTTGAGAGAATCGGATAAGGTTTGCAGACATAGCATACACTTGTGGGGTTATGAAAGCTGTTAAATGTCAGACAAATGTGTGCACAGGATCTTTGAACTAGCCACATTTAAGCTTTGATTTTTAGAATGAGGCAAAACGCTTATAAGGTTTTATGTCTTGGGAGAATGGGATGAAATATGCAAGGCGTGAGTTACTGCAACATGTTCTACAGTGGGGCATGGCTGCCCTCAGGGTTAGGCGGGAAGCTGAAGCTACTGCAGAATGCAGCTGTTCAGCTGTTCTCAGGTAAAGAGATTAATACACTGAAATGGTCCAATGCTTGGGTTAAGCAAGGTAAAGGTTTCATGTGCTGTGCTGTGCAAGATGAGACACTTCAAACTCAAATTGAGCAAGCTAATTAAAGAGAAACTGTAGATAAGAACACAGAAAAAGAGGGACCTGGGAAAAATTGCAAGGATACATCATCTGGTGGCTGAGATGGTCTTTAAATATCGACATAATGAACTTATCTCAATGGGAAAATGTTGGGGTGTTGCCCTGTTTCCCCAAAAATAAGACTTAACTGGAAAATAAGCCCTAGCATGATTTTTCAGGATGCTCATAATATAAGCCCTACCCCAAAAATAAGCCCCAGTTCAGATCATCAGCCAGGCGGACGCATTTAGTATGTCTGCTGCAACACAATTCGGAATTTGGAGAGTTATGACGATGTTCCAGAAGAAAATGACATGATTGTATTTGAATAAATGTAGATTGTTGTACATGAATAAATGTAGAATGTTGTACATGAAAAAAATAAGACATCACCTGAAAATAAGCCCGAGTGCATCTTTTGGAGCAAAAATTAATATAAGACCCAGTCTTATTTTCAGGGAAACACGGAATTTAATGGAAAAGGGTTGCCAGGGAAAAGTGATAAACAAGTGACACAAAGAGGAGGTATGATTAGATAAGAAGAGATGGAATTAAAATGATGCAGTAACCAAAATGGGTATAATAACCAGTCATATCACATATATTTTTAGATGGAAAAACGTAAGAGAAAAGGGCCAGCCATGGCATGGAGGATCTTCTGCCAGCAGAAAAGTGTATTAGAATGTACTGAGTCAGTTTCGTCATGTTTTCTTTTTGTGTTTTAAAGTCTGTCAACAAGTACCATTCTACCATTTTCTTCCTATAATTGCCTTAAGTATGTTTACTTTTATTAATTACATATTTTAAAATATAATCTAACCATTTAAGTATATGCTAATTGATAATAGTCACAGCATTTTCTGTGTGCCTCAGTACATCTAAGTGCCAAGAAAAAACATCTCTCTACCCTTAAGCCAAGTTATCTGACAAAAAGATAGGGCACGCCAGAAATGAGACAGAGAATTTGATTATCTGTATAAAATAAACCTGATTCCCTTCAGGGAGCTTCTCAGCCTTGGCTGAGGGAACTGCACCAGCGACCTATTTGCCTCCAGCTAAGTTCGTTATTGTTCTTAGTGCATGAAGCCCTGAAAACTTAGAAGCAGACTGCTGACAACATGCCTTCTCCCTTATCAGCCTGTCCCATCATTCAAGTTGTTGGATAATGAATTTGTGGTAGTTTTGCATGGCCATGTGGTAGTTTGTCCTGAGCACAGCTTTAAGTGATTGGCTGTGGAATTTTGTGCTAGTTGAGGATAATCTTTGCCTTTTGCAGAGTTAGTGTTGTCTTTGTTAGGCAAGCCCCTGGAATCCTCTAACTTGCCTTTTCTGCCAAGGTAGAGACTGGCAGTGGGTGGCCATTAGATCCAAAGGATCCACAGCTGCTCCCTTACCAACCAACTGGTCAATTCCCAACACATGCCTGAGGTCAGGGAAGCTACTGCAGAGCTTTCTGTGACATTTAGGAAGAGCTTGTGGAGGGACATCTACTTTGGAGGTCAATTTGGAGCTCAGATTTCCACCTCAAGCTTCAGAGACTGAGCTCCGCTGCATCATTTGGCTCTCAGATGCTGCCCAGGAACCATAGAATTGCTCTTCAAAGCCTAGTATCCAATTATAATTAAGAGTTTACGTTAATAGCCCCTAGCTCCTCCAATGAGCACAATAAAGTTCTCTTATGCATTTGTATCCTCGCAACAACAATTCTCACACGTGGCAGGCCTACACAGCAGAGATCAGGTGAGTGAACACATCTTCCATGGGAAATGTCCCTGTACCTTCTCAAGTTGCCAAATGTGCCTGCAGGTCCACCAAGGTTGGGCACCACTGGCAGTAAAACAAAGCAAAACGAAACAAGCTTGTCCTTTCAGTTTTTCCATTTGGCCATGCAGAGATTCGAATAAAAGTAGCCAGATGCTGCTATCCTTTTCTCTTCATATGATGAGAATGCTGTGATAACTAGCATATCAAGAAAATTGCAACACGCTGGATGGTTTAATGAATAAAATATATCTTAAATGAATAGCTTCAAGTGAAAAGGACTGGAACATAATTAAAAGGACTGAACTCTATCAAGGATCTACAACAATTGTTAAGGCCAGCATGAACTTTAAAATTAAGTCATAGGAATCTGACTTTAAATTCACACTGGCCATGAGATAAATCCCACATCACATAAGCACATTTTTATTTGCACAATGGGACTTTGCCTTGCTCTCCTCCTTGTATTCCCCTACATACTGCCAGATTTGCTCTAAAGGATCTGCTTTGAATCAGATCTGGGGTGTACCTGAAGGAGAATGGGAGAAGGGATATTCACCTTACCAGCAGTTTCCATTCCAGTGGCAAATGCTCATTATTGGAACTGCCCATCTAGTTCAGTACAGAGTGACCAGCAGTAGTTATCCTGGGTAGAAATATCTGCATAACCTGCTACCTCTTGTCATGCCTAGTTGTTATAATCATTCAAACCCATTTGAAAAGTAGAACTGAATTAGAGTATCTTTTTGCATTCTGGAATTGTTTAGAAAGGGTACAGTCCTAGACACATTTAGACTGAAAATTCTACAACTTCCTGTATTCCCCAGACAGGTAGGGATTGTAGGACTCTTTTCTGTCTAATGACACATAAAATTTCATTCTAAGTAATAAACTTCTCCATACAATTGTTTTTCTTCTCCTCCCTCTTCCCTCTTTTAACGTATTCGCTTCTTTTCTAAATCTCAGCTATTTGTCTGATTTTTCCAATAGTTCCATAAAAAACTAGCATTCACTTAATACAGAGATTTATGTAGGCTGCTTACAGGAGCTGCACTCCCTTCTTTAAGCAAAGTGGCATGCAACTACAAAAGAACTGCTATTCCTCACCAGAATGACTTGAACTTATTCTGGAGAGCTATTCAAATAAGACATTTGCTTTGCTTTCAAATGACTTCAACTTTTGCATATTATTAAAGCCAAGATAAATTAGTACTGCATGTTGGCTTCTTAATGATTTTGAAGAAAACTGCTGACAATATCTAAAAACTTGTCTTGCATAAACTTTGTGTAGCTGCCAATTAAATAGGGTACTGATGCAATAGTGACCACAAAAATTACAAACTGAGCTGAACAGAAAATCATCTTGAACTGTCAGCATTTAGAAGTGGTTAGGGAACTGGCATAATGTTTTCTTGCTAAAACAGAAGTTTAAGAAACTGTGAAGAATAGACCATGAAGCTGTTTATGATTTTAAACCATGGGATAATGGGATACTTTCTTTAAAATGGTTCTATGTCTGTTAGGTAAGCAGCTGATTCATCATTTCAATGGCTGTGCTCTGCTCTAACTTGGTATTTGCTAAATAGCAATCTCAGAGAAAACCTAAACATGACAATGAAGTTGCATCTACCAATAGCCTGGAACAGCCTGTGTTTCGCTGTGCCCTAGAAAGCAAATGCTTCACAGTTGAAACAGTGCCCTGTAACAAGGGACACACTTTTGAATTGTTTTTATTCTAATGCTAAAGCTATCAAGATAAGGGAAGCCTCTTTCCCAGTGCAGTTAGGTGGTGTTGTTGTTGTATTCATTTGCATTATATTCACTAATTTTGGGGAAATAGTACTCATCAGTTATTTCAGATAGAATTAAGACTGCTGCAAAATTTTATAAGTAATTTCCTAGTTTCACTCAATTAAGTTTAAGCTGAAGTAAGATTTACACAAGAAGGAAGAAGGAAGGAATAGAGGAGGAGATGGCATACCGAATAACCAATTCAGACTTAATATGAGAAAGAGTGTATCTGTACGTTTCGCATTTGTAAAATCTCCCTCTTGGAAAGAAGAGGAAGAGGAAGAGATGGTGGCAGCTGCTGACATTTCAGAGCCCGCTCCCTCATGTGCTAGCCTTCTATTTGCAGGGAGTATTCTATGCGACAGAATATTGATTTAAAGGTTAATTATCATCCATTAACTTTGAAATGATATATTCATTACCATCACATTCAATTTTTTTTCATCGCTGAAGCCTTCAGCTTGACTGGTAAGGATAGTTCTATGGTGCTACAGAATGTATGGAGAAGCTCTATACAGTCAGTAAAAACAGACCCAGAAAAAAAATACCAAAAGCTGACTGTGACTCAGATCATGAGCTTCTTATTGAGAAATGCAGGCTTAAATTGAAGGAAGTAGTGAAAACCATGAGGCCACTCAAGTATGATCTAAATCATATCCATTATGATTGTACCGTAGAAGTGACAAATAGATACAAGGAATTAGATCTGGCAAACAGAGTGCCTGAAGAACTATGGAAGGAGATTTGTAACACTGTACAGGCAGCAACTTAAACCTCCCAAAGAAAGCAAGAAAGCAAAAAATGCAAGAAAGCAAAGTTCCTGTCTGAGGAAGCTTTACAAATAGCCGAGGAAAGAAGGGAAGTGAAAGGCAAGGGAGAAAGAGAAAGATACACCCAATTGAATGCAGAATTCCAGAGAATAGCTAGAAGAGATAAGAATGCCTTCTTAAATGAACACTGTAAAGAAACAGAAGAAAACAATAGAATAGGGAGGACCAGAGATCTCTTCAAGAAAACAGGAAATATGAAGGAAGCATTTCATGCAAAGATGTGCATGTTAAATGACCAAAATGGCAGGGATCTAACAGAGGCAGAAGAGATTAAGAAGAGGTGGCAAGATTACACAGAAGTATTATACAAGAAAGATCTTAATGTCCCTGATAACAATGATGGCATGGTTGCTGACCTTGAGCTAGACATCCTGAAGTGTGAAGTCAAATGGGTCTTAGGAAGCCGTAGCAACAACAAAACTAGCAGATGTGACAGTATTCCATCTGAATTACTCAAAATTCTAAAGGATGAGATAATTAAACTGCTGCACTCAATATTCCAGCAAATATGGAAAACTCAACAGTGGCCACAGAATTGGAAAAGGTCAGTTTATGTTCCAATCCCAAACAAGGGCAATGCCAAAGAATGTTCGAACTACCATAAAATTGCGTTCATTTCACATGCAAGCAAGGTTATGCTCAAAGTCATACAAGACAGGCTTCAGAAGAAGTGGACTGAGAACTACCAGAAGTACAAGCTGGGTTTTCAAATAGGTAGAACTAGAGATTGAATTGTCAACATTTGCTGGATTGTCTTGAAAGCTAGGGAGTTCCAGCAAAACATCTACTTCTGCTTCATTGACTATGCTAAAGCCTTTGATTGTGTGGATCACAACAGATTGTGTCAAGGTCTTAAAGAGATGGGATTATGAGACCACCTTACCCATTTCCTGAGAAATCTGCATGTGGGTCAGGAAGCAACAGATAGAACTGGGCATGGAACAACTGATTGGTTCAAAACTGGGAAAGGAGTACAGTAAGGCTGTATACAGTAGTCCCCCGAAATTCACGGGGGTTATGTTCCTAAAGCACCCGTGAATTGTGAAAAACCACGAATTTGGTGCTGGCGATGGGCGGTGCAGACAGGAGGTGCGGGACGGGATGGGCTGGGAGGGACAGGTGCGCACATGTGGCAAGGCAGGGGCATACGCACGCAGAGATTATTTTCTCTGAGTGAGGAAACAATCTCCTTGTGAGTAAGCCACAACATGGTGAGGCACTGGCTTACTCACAAGGAGATTGGCCTGGACTCGCTCGGAGAAAAATCCCATGAAAGACTGAGGCCACGAATGCTGAACCACAACTTCACGGGGGTATACTGTACTGTCGCCTGACT
This sequence comes from Varanus komodoensis, assembly GCF_004798865.1. Taxonomy (NCBI): domain Eukaryota; kingdom Metazoa; phylum Chordata; class Lepidosauria; order Squamata; family Varanidae; genus Varanus; species Varanus komodoensis. The sequence goes on along the minus strand of NW_025335269.1, from coordinate 26,079,738 downwards.
ATTTAACTTAAATGCAGAGCACATCATGTGAAATGCCAGGCTAGATGAATCACAAATTGGAATTAAGATTACCAGTAGAAATATCAACCTCAGGTATGCAGACGATACCACTCTAATGGCAGAAATGGGAGAGGGACTAAAGAGCCTCTTGATGCAGGTGAAAGAGGAAAGTGCAAAAGTTGGCTTGAAATTCAACATTAAAAAAACTAAGATCATGGCATCCGGTCTTGTCATTTCCTGGAAAATAGAAGGAAAAGAAATGGAAGTATTGGCAGATTTTATTTTCTTGGGCTCCCAGAACACTGCAGACGGTGACTGTAGCCAAAAAATTACAAGACGCTTGCTCCTCGGGAGAATAGCTATGGCAAATCTAAACAGCATACTAAATAGCAGAGACATCACCTTGCTGACAAAGGTTTATAGAGTCAAAACTATGAGAGCTGGACCCTAAGGAAGGCTGAACACCAAGAACTGATACTTTTCAGTTGTGCTGGAGAAGACTCCTGAGAGTCTCTTGGACTACAAAGAGATCAAACCAGTCAATCCTAAAGGAAATCAACCCTGACTGTTCTTTGGAAGGACAGATCCTGAAGCTGAAGCTCAAATACTTTGGCCACATAATGAGAAGGAAGGACTCATTGGAAAAGACCCTGATGCTGGGAAAGATTGAAGGCAAAAGGAGATGGGAATGGCAGATGATGAGATGGTTAGATAGTGTCACTGATGAAATGAACATGAACTTGGGTGAACTCTGGGAAACAGTGGAGGACAGGAGGGCCTGAAATGCTATGTCCCATGGGGTTGTAAAGAGTCAGGCATGTGCGCCTGAACAACACCATGGTGCTATTTGTGGCACAATCTCCCTCACAATCTGCAAATGACCATTTCTGGAGTTGATACACTATAGCAACTTTTAACATGTGTTGCTTTGGGAATTCTCCAATATCATATTGATATTTGGCAGCACCAAAGTAGAGATGGAATCTTCCAGATCTTAGTCTGAAAGTATACGGTGAGAACAACCTTTTGGATTTAATCCAATAGAAAACTACTAAATTGTCCCTTTTAAAAGCCATGACATTAACTGTTATCTGTGTTGCGTTTGCTCTTAATCATAATAAGGGATGGATTCATTTACAAAATTATGTGCTGTTTTCTGTTTTGTCATGTTCCATGTAAGATCATCTTAAATAGCTGATGAGACAAAAGAAAACTTATGCTTTCAATTCAATAGGGAAAAAGCTAACACATTTCTCTTTGCATTTACTGTTACATGCACAGTCTAGAAAGAAACAGTTTCCTGTTTTTATGTAATAGTTTGATTTTTCAATAACTGCTCCATCTGCAATATTTGACTCTTCCCTTAGCAAGGGGCTTTGACAGCACTGAAATCAGAAACATCACTAAACATCAACCATATAGACAACAGCTCAATAGGATGCAGCAAGCACAATGCTAGTCACAGTTTAGGCACTAACATGCATAGACAGCGTTTCAGAAGGGAATCACTTTCTTGTGTCTTATGTTTTTCAAGTGTCTGATCATTGCAACTGCTGACATTGCCGTGTCCTATGACAGTGTTACTTTGACTGGGGGAATGAGGATCAGACCAATGCACAAAAGAAATAAACGTGCTTAAGTTGACTAACAACAATATAAAACAATACATAATTGTCTGGGGCTGTGATCCAAAGCATGGGGACATTTTTTTTAATTATACATTTCCAAATATGCAACTGTGTTAAAATGCATTTAAAATATGAAATTTGCTCAGTTTTATTAATTGGAAAAAATTATACATTTCAAAGCATGCACATGGAAAGCCATACTTTTCTCATTGGAATGGAAAACAGCAAGGGAAGTATGAAATTAAATTAAATAAAACAAAAAATAAGTTGACCTACAAGTTGGTGTTCGTAAAATCTTAGAAAGCTATAGCATCCTTGGTTCTCTCAAGGTCACAAAAGAGCAGAATTCATAACTTCTCAATATTAATGAATAAGGATGCAATTTCATGGCTTCCTGACATCCTACCATCAGTGCTCCAGTCTCTGTTCCTCCCTTTTTGGATGTGGATCTGGATGGCTGAAAATGTCCACCTAAAGAAAAAGTAGGGTGCAAGATGTGGTGGCAGGGGTTGCTTCTGCAGTGCCTTGTCGCTGTGCCTGGGTGGATGCAAGCTTCCAAGTTCACAGGCTTACAAACATCTCTCATAGGGACAACAGGACTGCACCGATCAAACTACCAGTGGCAATTGACTATTCTGTCCTCATGTGGTCCAGCCCCAAAGTCACATTCATACTGATAGGGAGCTCAGGAACAAAAAATATAGGCTTGGGGACTGACTGTCTTGGGGACAGAAATGCCTGTATATTGTTGTTGTTGCATAATGTTTATTTTGTGGCCTCTGTGAAGCTGCAATGTATTTGAGCAGCCCTGAGGTTTGGATTTCCCATTGTCAAAACCTTATGCAGTAGTTTCTTAGCAACATTCTAAAGATGGAGAGAAAATAATTTAATATTATTAGATGGCATAGATCAGGTTATGATCAGTTCTTACTGCCTGGGAGTTCTAGCTAGGTGGAAGAGAATTGTTGGGAAATGACAGCCAATAGTTTCAGTGGCAATTCACAAGTAGGTCTGTTGGCTGAAGGGTGTATAAGAAAGGTGAGAGGGAAATGAAGAGCTGAGGCCTGAATATTAAACTCTTCCTTCTCTGGCTATACATGGCTAGGGAGATCAGGTGCAGGGAAAAGGTGGCTGTGTTATGCCAGGAGACTGCCCTAACATCTTGCCAGAGGAAGCTTGTAGGAGTACAAATGAGTAAGAATCCAGTATCGAGACCCATTCTGGTTTGTGTTTGACTTGGCTGCTCAGAATCAGCCTTGGTTGCCCTGATGGATGACCTTTATTGAGTGAGGGACAAGGGGAGTATGAGCCTGTTAATTCTCTACAGTTTCTCATGAGCTTTCAGTGCCATCAATCACAGTGGTCTCCTTGATAGACTCTACAGGTACTATTTTATAACGGTTCCAATCTACCTGCAGGATCAATTTCAGAAAGTACCACTGGGTAACTACCATTGGGCCCCTTGGCAACTGCGCTACACAGTCCTACAGGATACCAGAGTGGCCTCAGCATTGTTTAACATCTATATGAATGAACCAGGAACTGTCATGAGTGGTTTTGGAGCCAAGTGACTCAAAAAACCATCACTGTGCCATCACTGTGACTGAAGACACACAGCTCTATCTCCCTGCGATATCAGAGTAAGTGAGGCTGTGGAAGTCCTGGATCAGTGACTAGATACAATGATGGGCTACATGTGATGGGATGAGGGCCAATGAACTTAAGCTGAATCCTAGTCAGATGCAAGCCCTATAGATGTATGGGTGTCAAGTCTGGGAGATAAGGTTATTGGCTGTTCTGTGGTCATATTCCCTTTGAAGGATCAGGCTCCTAATCTGAGTGCACTCCTAGATCCATTGTTGTCAGTGAAGTCCCACGTGACCACAGCTGCTCCATGTGTATTTTGCCAGCTTCAACTGGTTCACCAGGTATGCCATCTCTTGGACAGGGATAGCTTAGCCACAGTGGTATAGCCCCAAATAACCTCAAGACTGGATTACTGTAATGTGTTATGTGTGGGGCTGTCCTTAGTGCTGGTCCAAAAGCTGGAGCTGCTTCATGATGGAGCAGTCAAACTATTTTTAGTTGCTCCCACTTATCAGCATGTGACTTCTAAATGTCTATTCATCATCGGGTTGGAATAGAGCTTATGGGAACGTGGCCTTGGATAAAAGTCATTAAAAGGCTTTTAATGCAACAGCTCCCTTGAGTTCTAAAGAACTGTCACTAAACAGGCTTTTGAAAATTCCACACTAAATATTAGTAATCCATTATGTGCAAAAGATACCTTTAATAAATTACCTGTTGAATTTCATCTTGCCTCTAGTGTTAGTGACCATCTCAAGCCTAAGCTGCTTCTACCAGCTACTGCAAGGTTTGAAAGCGTTCAAACATAATTAGCGGCAGGAAAAAACGGTCAGCTTGTGGAACTTTGACTTGTAGTAGTAGGGACTTCCTTGGGTTCCGAAATACAAGCATTTCCTATGAATAAGAAATTTGTAGATAGCATTGCCTAATGAAGGAGCAGTTTCCCCATAGGTGGTCACAGTGCTGGATAGTAGAAATTCCACACAGGGGCTATTGTTACTTGACATCCCTACTTCAAACTTCTTCTTTACAGAAGACAGTATCATTTTCCTCCAAGCCCTTTATGGATGCTTTCTTAGACATATGGCCAAGTTCAGTGTTGTGGGAAGGCAGAATATTCTCCAGACAGAGATCTGAATGCCTGAAGTACATTTTGCTGCACAGACAAATCCTCTTAAAAGTGGTCTTGATGTGTAATAAAGTAACTGAGTAACTATCGACCATGTCATTATCTACAACCCCTAATGAGAAATAAAACTTTGAGGTATAGAACATCTATCTGTTAAAACTTTTGACAACTTTCCCCTTAGGAGTTAAACTGGTGAGTAATTTATCTCATACTGATTAAAATATAGTAGGGCTTTTAAGGAAAGATCCATGTGTTGGATCTCCCCTGATTTATACTTCCTAATTTTGTAATTGTTTCCTCTCTCCTAGTTCACAGTTCTATCAGAATAGACTGGAACACAAAAACACTTTTTTTCCCTTCACAGCATAGACACTGGCTATGGGGTTAACCTTTCCAGGTATCTGCTTTCTGTTAAGGTCAAATCTTGATTTTTAGACTGCACGTTTAGGTATGTGTTGCTCTTGTAAATACAGCAGCAGGATCATAAAGTTTTGAGTTGGAGTGATTTTTGTATCTCATCCTCAAATAGCCCCTTCCACTATCATTACTGGACACAGAAACCCGGCAAGCTACCCACTGTTTCTGAAAATGAGCATACAAAGAAGCACATTGTAAAAAAAGTACCTCTCCTTCCCACTGAAAAAGAAAGTTTGTGGTATCTTTTCCTGCCTTCCCAGCTGTTCTCTTGATATGGTTGTAACTACATCCCCCAACTTTACCAGATCCTTAACAGATTAACCCACCATTAAGTCAACAGTTCAGAACATTTCTCTCATAGCCTAAGGCAGTGATAGGCAGAACGTGGAACTCCAGATGTTGGACAGTAGGTCCCAGCATTCCTGACTATTAGCCATGTTGGCAGGCGCTTCTGTGAGATGGAGTCCATAGCACCTCTAGCTACCTATGACCTAAAGGTATTTCTATTTCTACAAGACAAGTCCTCTAGCTATCACTGGATAAATTACTCCACTGCTCCACCTTTCAGGACTTTCCTGTCCTCCAAAATCACCATCTGCTAATTTAAAGAGAGCAGGAACACTCCACATTTTATACCCACTTCACATCTCCATTTTATGTCCTTATGCTCTCTATACCTTCAGTATGACAGCCAGCTTACAGGATGAGATATGCCAGCTTTGGAATTCATACAAACCAGAACACAGGTAACATACATACTTTTATTTATGGAACATCCAGAATGGCACTCACCTGTTAAATAATAATTAATAATGGTTCTAATATCCCATTAGACTCACATTAGACCATTAGCTGCCCATCAGACTCCCTACCTGAGCTGACAGAGATCGTTTCAGACCTGGTGTTGAGGACCACCCAGGATGTTGGTTCTGGGGGACTTCAATCAACATGCTGAGGCTGTTCTGACCAGGGTGGCTCCGGACTTCATGGCCTCCATGACAGCCATGGGGCTGTCTCAACATGTCACAGGCCCAACCCATGAAAGAGGTTACACTCTGGACCTGGTTTCTCAACGGGGCAGAAAATAGTGATCTGGAAGTGAGGAATTTGTGTTTAACTCCCTTGTCACGGTCAGATCACTTCCTTGTGAGGTTTGAGCTCAGGGCTGACCTTCCCCTCTGTCAGGGTATGGACCCTATTAAGATGGTCTGCCCCTGGAACCATATGGATCCTGAAGGATTCCTGAAGGCTCTGGGGAATTTTCCGGTTGATAAAGCTAGCTCTCCTGTCGATGCTGCGGTTGATTTGTGGAATGGGAAAATGACCAGGGCAGTTGACATGAGCACTCCTAAGTGTCCTCTCCTGTCAGGCAGAGCCTGCTCATTGCCATGGTATACACCTGAGTAGCTGGAAGATGACCAGACACAGGTGGAGGAAATCACAGGATGAATCTGACTGAACACACTTACATGCTCATTATCGAGCTTATGCCATGGCAGTGAGGGGAGCGAAGAAGAAATTCTTTTCTGCTTCCATTGCCTCCTCACAATGCCATCCAGCAGAGTTCTCTCGAGTGGTGCATGGCCTGATACATCCTGGTCCTAAAAAAGATCCAGTGGAACCATCGAGAGCCCATTGTGACAATTTCGCCCAGCATTTTACAGAGAAATTTGCTCAGATTCGTCATGAGCTGGATTCCACAGCTGATAAAGTTCCATTATGGGAAGTGCCCAGAGCTTATTTTCACTTATCTGTTTTCAAATTTATAGGCAGCTGAATAGTCTCTCTAAGCAGCTAACAACATTAAAAGCAGACCAACAGTACAACTAGAGGGAAAGATTTCATGGAACAGGATAGTGCTTGCTTGCTTTAGGGTGGATAGGATGGAGCTGCTGGTGGTCTCACTGTGGGGATTTGAGTCAGGAACAAGCAGAGGCACCTTCCCTTTTTTCTTGTCCATCATTTGTAGAGGGGGCAGGAGGAACTGTAACCCCCCAGTCCATTCTCTTGAGCATAGTTATACAGCAAAAAATAAGCACACGCAAAAAGAAGGAAAGCTTGGGGGGGTATTTCTCTGCACACATTTCCCTTCCAACTCCTCCTGACACATTCTTGAATAAAGGCAAATGCCATCAAGCTTGCAACACCCACTAATAGCACTGGGGAGTAGCAATGTGACACAGCTTTAAAAGAACTCTTGCTTGTGTGCACTAGGAATGAGGAAAGCAGGATGTGTAGCAGCACCATGATGAGATCTTAGTGAAGTCAGGTTAGGCCACAGTTCTTCTTATTCACATCTATTTTCCTGTGTAAAAGGAAAGAGTATTTCACCTAGAAGAAGACAATGAAATGTTGCATCTCAGACACAAAGTCACCATCTCAGTGAGAACAAGGTCTATGTTAGGAGGAGAAATAAATGGTGTCCCAGAATAGAACTGCTATTTATTTCAGTTCATTTGAATGAGAAATATCCAGCCACTGCATCTAAATGACCATGTATTTGTCAGTTTGATCTGGCTCACCCTCAGTTCTTCAAGATGTAAGAGTCATACAGCTTTATTTGATCTCATGCTTTGAGATCAAAGCATTGAGTGATGGCTTCTACTTCTCTGATATGAAATATCTTATTTCTTAGGCTGAACTACTGAAAACAGAATTTCATAGTCATGTGGCTCAAAAAGGCACTAAAGGTTCTTGCTTGCTTATTTGTTCTGTACGTAGCTCTGTGTGTCCCATGGCCACTTAGTAACAGCTAACTAATGCTAGCAATGATAAGAAAGAACCCTAAAAGACAGGGTTTATGGCTACTGAATTATTTGAAATGCATCTGACTGAACTGCTCTGGTTGTAGAGAATTTGCTTCCAAAAGAGGAGGAGGAAGAACACAACTTATTTCAAGAGTCTGATGGACATCTGGAACTCTTCCCACATATCTATCTATCTGAATGTGAGGCTGCTTAAGATATTTTCACCGCTTTTATCATGCCAAGGAAAGCTCACAGCTTTGCTACCAACTGCTACTGGAGAAAGCTGAACATTAAACAGATGGAACTGATTACTAATAAAAGGGTTCACAACTAGCACTTCAGAGAATCATGTTGGACCCATCCTTGATTAATGCTTGTCTTCACTGGAGACCTGAATCAAGAGGCCACTCTGTACTAATGCAAGTTATTCACCAGCTATCAAAATAAAATGATGAAACAATGCTTAATAAGCTGGTAAAGTAAAACATACAAACAAACAAGTCCTTTGCAGGGAAGATTTAGGTGCGATAATTTAGACTGTATGGTAATGCATACAGTCCCCCTCACGTACCTATATGTCACCAACAGACCTCCTTGGAGTCTCCTCTTCTCCAACCTGAAAAGACCCAGTTCCCTCAGTCTCACCTCATATGGATTTCCCTGCAATATGGCCACCATCCTTGTGGCCCTACGCTGCACTGACTCTAACTTGGCTAAATCCTTCCTGCAATGTGGAGCCCAGAACTGAACACAATACTCCATTTTAGTATCATTTGCCAATTTGATCAGCAGACCCGTCGCCCCATCTTCCAGGTGCATGGAAGATGAAATTGGCAAATTGATGAAAAGATTGAACAAGATCGATGCTAGGACAGAGCCCTGGTGGGGGACCCCACTCATCACTGGCTGCCATCCTGATGATTGCCCACTAATAGTCATCCCCTGCTTTTGCTCTTTCAACCATGCCCCAATCCATCAGACAGTGCATTGGTCTATCCCAAAACTCCCCAATTTCTCAACCAGGATATCATGTGGCCTTTGACCTTGCTGAAATCTAGGTAAACCACATCTACCGCATCCCCTCCATCTAGCCACCTCAAAACCTTGTCATAGAATTCCACAAGGTTCATCTGGCAAGACCTGTTTTTGGAGAAGCCATGTTGTGTGGCCACAAACCTTCCTTCCCAATCTAGGGTTAGAAGATCTCTCACGATTAGGAGCCTTTACATTGTCTTTCCTAGAATGGATGTAAAGGCTAAGGTACTTTGTAAGCAAGTGTTTTGCTGTTGCAGAACAGCAAAGTTTTCTCTAGAAAGCTGGCAAATGTGTTTCTGCATTCATAAGGGCTCTGCAAATTAATTCCAGTTGGTGAGGTGATGTGACCGGGGGGGGGGGGGGGAGGAGGTTCCATCAGTGGCTGGCAACCACAGTGGCCCAATTGCAGAAAGGGATTGAGGCAACAAGGAGTTCCGCAGCCAAAGTACCAGAGAGTGAACGAACGATGGCAAGCACAATTGCCTATCAAGGCTACTGCAGTTTGCTCCGTGAGCAAGCGACCTGTGGAGGCATATTAGTGTGGCGGCTTGGGGTCACATGAAGCTACCGAATGAGAAACTATTTTCATCTGCATGATAGCAGCTGTAACGATAATTTTGCTGAGTAATTCAGTTCCAAACCAGTTATCAGAGCAAGAATGGATCCTAAAAGCATTCCCAAAGAAGCAACACTCTCTCAAAGCGCTTAATGTCTTTCCTTGCTATTTTTGTCCTGACTGTAATATTTCTCAAGGGTATTCATGTTTCCAATGCTCAGGAGATTCACTATTTCATTTGCAATGTGAACAAATAATGAAGTGACTTGTACATTTTTTGACAAAGTGGGCTCTGATCAACAAAAGCTTATGCCACAATAAACCCATTAGTCTTCTTTGCTCTAACAGGCTAACATAACAGCCTAGATGAAGTATGTAACTGTGCTGTGCAAAACAGTTCAGTTCTTCCATTTTCAGGAATTTGTGTGTGGAATGGTGGTGGTAGGGAGTGGGCAAATATAAACTCTGGCAAAAAAGGTGTGGGGGTGAGGATTTTTAACAACGTCCTCCATGGGGAGAAAGACAGGATTTCCACTTACTATCTTAAGTGTAAATGGTGGCTGGGGGATTTTATTTCTGTTTTCTTTTACTTTCCTTTTACTTTAATTTATCCCTGGCACTTGCTTCTCCAGCCCAGCAGCTCTTCCTGATTTCCCATGACACTACATGACTTGCTTTCTCTCATAAGCATACAGGAAATGCTCCAGGGCTGCAAAAACCTCTCTGTAAAGCAAGAGTGAATGGGGCTTTTAGAGGTTTAGAAAGAGTCTATTCTTGCTTGCAGAAAGGCAGAGCTCCTTGCAAAACAATGTTCTTCAGACAATATTCAGGAAATCTTGCTAAGTTGCAAGGTGGACCAGCATAGAGCAAGAAAGTTTGGAAGAGCAGATACAGCCAAAACCAGGGCCTGGTTTAAATGTAATCCTAAACCAGAGATGGTCAGTGTCTGGCCTGCCAGATGCTTTGGCCTTTAAGTCCTATCAGCCCTAGCCAACATAGTCGGTGGTGAAATATTATGGGATGATTATGCCAAAGCTTGGGCTAAACAATGGTTTTGTGTGCAAGTCCTGGCTGCAAGCACACAAGCTCTTCTCTACTGCAGACACAAGCAGAATAAGAGGTTTCCTTTCTGTTTTTAATTAGCCACAATTTAGTGATAAGCCTGCACTTGTCTTGTTTCAGCATACTGGTTAGTAGCCACAGTTGGTCCTGGTTTGAATATAACATTGAATCGTGCTTAGTCAAAAACAAAAATAAAAGTTCCCACTCCCTTCCAAATGGCCATTCTCTATGATGAAAGGGGACAGCAGCTATTGAGCCAAAGAGTCTTTAACAGGTAAATATAGCCAGTATCTCCCAATAAATGTATCAATTTAATTTTGCCAACAATTATTATTATTACATAGCTTTCTCTGAAATGAGAAAAATAGTCTTATGTTAAACGCAGATACAGAAAAAGATACACAGAGATATTTGGTTATCGTTATTTTAACATTTCCACATTCCCAGACAGGGTGCAAGTATGATATATTCTCTCAAGGTTTTAGGGTACTTCTGTTCTTGCTTTATGTAGATCAGATTGTGTGTATCACACATATAAGTGCCAATACTATAAAGGTAGAACAGAGTTTAGTTATTTAAGCTTCCTTCACCCTAATTTTGCTTTGTCCTACACATAAACATTCATCATCCATCTTAGTGGAATATTTTCATTAGTTCAACTGATAATCACAAGAAATGTGCAAGCTTTCAAAATCTCCAGATCTCTTTATCAAACAAGGTATTACAAAAGTGGGCTGGGATAGAGGAAGGGGAAAAACTGATGATGTTAATACTATGGTGTGTTTATAATTATGAGATGGAATGAGAGATGATGCATGTACAGACACTCAAACAATGCTCTTGTACCTACTCATGCATGTTAACTTGTAACTGAGACCAAATTTATAAAATTTCCAGAATCTATTGGTAATTTGCCACTCCAACATATGCCAATAGGAAATGTACTGGTATCATTGTCTTTATTTATTCAATTATAGTCTGTGAAACTAATCAGGAATGTACCCTGCAATTATTTTATATGGAGGCAGGAGAAAAAGAGGATGCCGCCTTGATGTTTAATTATGGGCTCACCAGAAATGCAGCAGAAATAACAGAACAGAAGGCTCAGCATCCATAAATAGCTGTTTTATTGGCATGTTCATCTGTAAATATGGTACCAGGCCAGTGCAATTATGAAAATCATGGAGAGATTTAACTTTTACAATCTGGAATGGTAGTTAAGTGTTGAGTTGTCTGCTAGACTAAATTGCCTCAGTCCCCTGATACTTTTACTTAAACCATATCAAATACTTTGGCCCTCTTTGTCAAAAGTACTACTTACATTGGAATTTATGTAATAGAGTATTTCTTTAACAAGAATGAGATGCTTAAATCAGAAAGTATGTGCTGACCAGGAGTACTAATATTGTAGTTTTCACCACAACATGGAATCTGCTATACTTTATGTAACTTTTCCTGCTTACTCCCATGCAAACACTTGTATTTTATTAAGAAGCACAAGATATTTGTAAAATAATTGGATCCGATGTCTTATTAAAGTGATGGGAGAATCATTCCATCTTACTTAGCAGTCCATTTTCACTTTAATCTGTACATCTTTAAACAAAAAGCATAAATATTCACATTTGAATATGTGATTCCCTCAAAATAGGCATTTATAAACATATCATGCTTATAAATGTGCATTTCTGACTGTATTTTGATGTTTTATTCAGGCAAAAATTACAGCAAGACAGACATTAAATGTAAAAGCCAAGTATTAGTCCAGGAGTCATTAATCTAGTCAGTTGATAGTACATTAGCAGATATCAAATCCTTAGGCCTCTGCCATCCATATCTTGGCCCCATCCTTCCTCATTCATTACTATGCACCAGGATGATGCATTAGTGGATCTCAACTATGAACCAAAAGATGCTGGGTCAAGTTACACCTCTACCATGCATTTAACTAACAGGCCCTAGGAAAACAATCTTTCTCTCAGCTTCACTTATAAAGCAGGAAGAGAAGACTGACATACTTTATATATTCTATTAAAAAGTAGAAAAATATAATGCTAAGAAATACTCTGGAAACCTTGTTCCTCTTCTAAATGCAATGGTGAATTGGTACAATCACAACCTTTGAGCATAATTTGTCAGCTTAGGGTCACTGTTTCCACTGGAGCTTAAACACAGATAAATGTGTATAGAATCGCAGCCTTCTGTACTAATTTCTTTGAGTAAAACTACTTTGCCATCCTTAATCAAGCATCCTTGCTTTTTTGGAGAAACTGCATAAGTTTTATCAGAAGGATTAACAGAAACAATTATAGAAGTTCATGTTGGGCAAACAGTTCATGTGTTGATTTTACAACTCTCAGAGGAGGAAACATACATTTTCAGGAAACACATGAAGGTTTGTCATTCTCATCCTCTTTTCAAATAGGCTTTCCGAAAGCCTTTTTAAAAACTATATTCTCCGCCCTCCTTATTTCTTGTGTGCCTTGTTATAAATTTAGATTGTGAGCCTTAGGGCAGGTACTGTCATGCTAACTGTTAACAGTTAACTTTGTAAACTGTTCTGAGAACCTTTTTTGGCTAAAGAACAGGGTACAATGGCTTAAAATAAATACTATGTCTCCATATACCACCTAGGTCCACATAATCATTTCCTCTTTCTACATGTACCAGTTATGAGCTAACTAATTAGCATAATTACCCTTGCCAGGCACGGATTGCCAACCCTAAAACATGCCTTATGTTGCTACTATTATGTAGTGCAGAGGGCAGCAGCATTCCAAGCTGGGCTTATCTTCATTTCCCAGCTCTACCTACGATTCTTAAAACTTGAAATTGAATCTGACATGACCTTGGAATCATTCGGTGGTCTGAAGATTTTAACATATATCCTACACTATGTTGTTTGGATGCTCATTTAGATATATTGACTGTTCGTATTAATGCACATACTTGAAATGCAAGGGCTGAAGCCCTGCCTGGCCCTGCCCTTCTTTCTTGTCTTTTATTAATAGTGTTATGAATGATTATTGTGAGATGTGTTTTTATGTCTTCCCTTCCCTTCCCTCTCCCTCTTTTGTTGCCATTCCCAGCACTTTTTTCATGTATCTGAAAATTCAAAACAACAAAAATAAGAACATGCATTTTTGTCATTAGAAGAAATGCACACAACGTGGGTGGGATAAAACTTCCCCAAATATTTGGAGATCATTATCAGGCGAGACAATACTTAGTCACACTTTCATGATGCAATAATGCTGATGCGTAAGGTATGCATATGCTTAGCCACCTAGTAGCAAAAATGTTAAAAAGTGTATTTAGGGAAAAAAGATGAAACTTGACCTATTCCAGCTTTGTACTTTTGTTTGTAGTTCTTGGATGAATGCCTGACTGAGATGAAAAAGACTGAGAAATCAAACCAGCATCAAAGATAGGCCTGGCTGAATACCCACCCATGGCCCGCACCCTCAGTTTTATATATCTTCAATAGTACCTATGGAATTAGAGCACATAAAGCATTTCATTGATAAGAGTATATAGAACATTCCAGTTCCAAAATTTCTTTCTGAAATTCCAGACTTCTATTTCACTCCTTCCAAAGACTTTTATAAACATCCAGTGTAGGCTTCGCTTTTTGTTAAGAACCAGTTCATTTCTCCAAGAGTGCAGAAAGAACTGAAGCATTCATCCTTTATGGCCCATATAGAGTCTCCAACAAATGCCATTCCTAAATATACTGCCAACTAACACTAGATGGCAAGTGATATCTAATCCACAAAAATGAAAGTGGTAAAAACTCATAATCCTTTCCTATTAACTGATAAAAAGTAGAAATTCAACAATCAGTTCAAGTCCTCCACATAAACATCTGTACCTCTATTTTCAAGATTAGTTTCTTCCATAAAGTTAATTTAGCATGAGAAGATGGATCAATCTGCAGCTGACATAACATTCCATGCCAAGTTTCTCTCACTGCTAAAATTGTTAGTGGAGTCATTCCTTCCTTTTTAATACACCTAGATCCTAAAGACATTCAGCCAGAAAGGGATGCCAAATAAATGGCCAAAACAATCCAGGAAGGAGTATTAAAGGAAAGAAATGTTATATAGACATTTGTGTGAGCTAGCAAATGAAATTTACACCATCAGCTAAGCGTCCCTCTTTGATTGGCAACTGTACCCTCTTCATGAATAATGGGAAGGAGGGCTCTGCACAAATAAATTTCCAAAATGCCCCATTCTTTTTTAATACATTTGGAGAATATATAACAAAATATCGCATAAAATATAAATTGCCTGTAGCAAGTACTTGCTCCAAATACTTAAATTAAGTGACACCCATCTTTTTATTTCAAAAATATTTTTAGTCATCAATATACCAAAATTCCTTATCACTTCTGGATATCAAGGAAATTGCCATTTAGTAACTAGTCTAAGTGTCTTGACACTACCCTTAATTGTTGTTGTAATGTGCTGTCAAGTCATCTCTGACTCATTTGAAGGAGCACCCTCCAAAATGCCTTGTCTTTGATAGCCCTGGTCAGCTTTGTAAACCCAAGGCTGTGACTTCCTCTATAGAACTGATGGTCTTCCTTTTCTTCCACTGCCTTTGACTTGTCTTCTCCTCCTGGATGTTTCCTTCCTCTTGGCTGCATATCTTAACATGGTGAAGGAAACTGAGAGTGTCAGAGATGTCTCACACGGCTGGTCTCCTAGCAGTCACCCAATGCAGAATGGTCAAAGTTAAGACCCCACACTTAGATGCTTCCATCCTCTTCAGGAGTAATGGTTACATCAGCACAAATCAGAGAATGCATACATCTAATGGTGATGGGGCACAGACTCTCCTGAAGCGCAGCTACCAGGCAGCAGCAGTAGGGAAGGCAACACTGAAGGAAGACCTTTCAAACAATGGCAGTGACACTCAAGCTCACTCTGGCTCGTATTGTGCAGAAGAAAGTCAACATTAAACCACTTCTGAATATTTCTTACCTTGTAAACTCTGTAATAAAACAACCCAAAATGATACTGCCTGCAGGCATTAGTTCAGATTTTGACAAATTAATAGTAAAATCTGAAAGTGTACAAAAGTTAACAAGCAATCTTTTAATTGATATATAGAAGGTTTTAACCTTATTTGAATAACGAATCACTTGCGAAGAAAGCCATCTTGTTCTCAGCCTGTTTGTGCACAAAACAGAAAATGTCTCTGCTCTGTCTAATCACATTCACATAAGGTTCCAAGAATAAATCAAGTACCAAGGGATACAGAAAACCGCACTGCTGTCTGTCCTACCCAAAGTGAAAGAAGCTGGTAAGAAAGAGATTAAAAACCCTAATCTATCCTTAAAATTTATATGGAAATTCATTTTTTTCCAAAGTCGCAAACATAAATTGCCAATATAATTTCTCAAACATTTTTCCAGTGTCATGTGACATAATTGCACCTGAGCACATTATTTAGAAGTCAAAACTATAAGATTTAGTACAAGCCTTAAATTTTTCACTCCGTTTCTGGTAAATACATCCTAGCATACTAGAACACAGTAATGTATGTATCACATACTGAAGTCTATTAGACATAATTGCTGTTAATATCTTAGCATCCATATTGATTAAAGAAATTGCCCCACAAATTGTGCCCTACAAAAATTGCATAGTTGGACAGGTTTTGCCATATTTAAGAATGCCTGATATATAGATGTCAAATTAAAGGACAGGAAAAGCCTTACAATAAAGTCAGAAAAGCTTAGAAGTTAAAAAGTCTAAATGTTCCTTATAGCGGTCTTCACCAAAAATAATAATAATAAAAAATCTGTTCCTCATATATTCTCATTGTCACACTTAATCTTTTTTATCTGCAAAGGTTCTGCAAGGAGCTGGTTTCCGGTGCACAGGCTCCCTGTTCTTCTTAGATAGTTGCATGGGCTGATGATTTTGTGGAAGTGTGTATGTGTGATGCAGGAGGGGGATGCAGGAGCCCTGCTCTGTAATATATGCTCTGCCATTTACCCGAAGGGCAAAAATTAAATTAAATTAAATTAAATACAACTATCCTAGGCACACCCATCTGCAAAGGACAGTTATTCAAACACTTCAGTGCCGTCAAGAATGTAACACTCATCCCTTACTGTAAAATCTGAAATCATATAGAGCATTTAACACAATTCAGCAGTTGTTCTATTAATTATGGAAATATTAGGGACAAACATTTTAAGCCAAAGGCTTTTTTTTAATTCTGCTATCAAGCAACAATTATTTTAGTGATTTTATCCCACTTATCAGCCACCAGTCTTTCCCCACCCTCTTTCCCCATTTTAAATTGCAAATGATTGCATTAAGTACCCTTGCACGGCCCTATAAATTACATCCCATTAAAACAATTTGTCCTGTTTTTTAACAATGCTTGCATACTGCAAACCTTTTTAGCCAGGAAACAAATGCACCATTGCTAAGCACTCATTAAAGTCATAGTCATTGCTGAGAAATTTGAACAAAACAGAAACCAGATTATTGTGTTACTGAGTTCTGACTGACTGCTGGAAACATAGAGAAATGTGTCTGTCCAAAAAGTAAAACATACTAAATGGTACAAAGACATTAAGAATCTTTGCTACAAACAGATTCCTCGACATCCATATTGATTCTTTGTTTTCCTCTTGAACCGTCTTCTTTTTAAAGGTAATTCTGGTATGAACACAACAGGCTGTTCTGTAGCCCATTGACGATACCTGTTCAGACCTAAGTTCTACTTTCTAAGGCAATTTTTTTTTCCAATAGGTGCATGTGTCTTAGAATGCTGAAACTTGAATTCTACTTCCTCGGAAATAATGGACTGATACTTGAATTACACGTGACTTCATTAAGCACCCTTAGATAACCCTATAAAGGCCATTGCTTATTGCAGAGTTTTAATATTTATTTTTATTTTTATTATTATTATTATTATTATTATTATTATTATTATTATTACATTTATACTAACCATAGCTGAAGCTCTCTGGGCAGTTCACAACATTTAAGTCACTCAAACAGATTTCAACCAGGCCGGACCCCGCTTAGCTTGCAAGATTAGGCAGGTTCTTTAGCTATTCTTCCCAAAATATCTGTGCCATATTGGACCAATGCAGCCTTTCCTAAACGGGTGTTCTCCAGATGTGTTTGACTATAACTCTCACATGATACAAAATGTTATCTGTAGGATATCAGTTTGTGGGGCTAGTCTAATAGCAGGCTTGGGGTAAGACCAAGAAAAGGATTAATCACAACACTATATTAATGGAACAAAAAGAAGCCAAATACTTTGATAGCTGACTGAGCATGAGTCTCACAAAATGGTTTATTCCCACGAAGCAGGTCAAGACAGAGGCTGGTCCTTGTGTGTGTGGGGGTGTGAGACAGAGACAGAGACATAAAAGCACTTCAAGGGACAACTTCTCCAACCTCTCCATTGTTCACTGCACAGCAACTCTCAACGTGAAATATGTTTATATTCATTCCATATTGTGTCTATTTTTATATTCCACCATCTGCTCAGTAACTCATAACTCCATACTAAGTTCTCATGAGCCAGCAGTGTAACTATGAGTAGAACAAAGTTTTACACAGAGTTTTGTTCAACTTGAATGAAAGAGCTGGCATCATGCTCCTTCGAAACTTAAGTGTTTCTGCTCAGCTAGGCCATAGCCCAATTTGCATATTAGCCATATGAGGCTGCATAAGCATAAGGAAGTCTCAAAGCTTTAAATAAATTTCACAAAGCAACAAGCAACCAAGGCAGCAGAAATAACAATGGCTCGGCATGGAGGGTTGAAGGGGGAACTGGCAAATATTGATCCCTCATCCCTTCCACCAGAAAGAACATCCACGGGATTAGAATTCCTTCCAGGAACAGAAGGAGCCTTTCCATTTGAGGAGAAGCAACTCAGGATTCAAGGCAAAACTTCTCCCATTTCTTTCACACTGTTTGATTTTTCGTACCCCATTTCCTATTTTAGTTTGGAGATAGTGTCACAAAAGTTGTATGCATCTGATATTTTCAAGCTCAAGTTCATGTTCATGCTGAAAAGCAAAATAAGTACACTTTCCTTTTATCCTTTTTGATCTTCAAAAGTTTTATGAGTGATCTCAAGAAAAATCATACTAGCCATAAGAAACCAGGAAAGTGGCTATGTACAGTATGAATAAGGATAATCTGGAATTCTAATTTCTGTCTGGGCAAGGTGTATAGGACAAACATGAAGTAGTTTTGTGTCACAGCCTTCCATCTACTTGTGCTTGCTCTCCCCACGGCATCTTCTTTCAGCTGCTTCTCATGATGAGCTCACCCTTGGCAGAGCTAACATACAGTTTTGGATTAGCAGAGAGAATATAGCTGGGAGAATTATTCAGGAGTGCCTTCCACCTGGGTCTTCATTGTTTGCACAAACTACTTCACCTCTGTTTGATAGCAATTCATGTGTTAAAGCAATACTGCTAGATATAGCAATGCTATATCTAGTTAAACCCTGAGTGGAAAAAGACATAAAGCAAATTTTGTTGAAACCAAAAGACCGAGGACTGCTTCAGATGCTAATTTAGCAAGGTAACATGAATCAGGTAATTAATTTTACCCATCCTTGTCCTGCAAGGAATGCTTATATGATGAAGAATGAGGCCTATATCAGAGTATCATGTGTTAAATTCATAGTGGAGCTTCAGACGTTCCAGTTATTCTTGCAAAATGACTCATGCCTACTAATAATAGATCATTATAGAATGTTAATCCAACATCTGTAATAAGTATATCCAACTCAGGGTCGGCTTCCCAAGTGGGCAACAGTCACATAAATATGCAAGAACTAGTTCATGTTCAGTACTCTCTCTCTCTCAGACCAATACATACAGAACATTTGGCACTGGTTTCTTCCTACCTGCCATGCTCAGCCTACATCGGCATGAGAATTCATTTAACACAGAATTCAAACAGCAGCAGCAGAAGAGGATTTTGGTTTGTTTGTCCAGAGCCACCCTAATTCAGTGACTTCAGTAAAGCCTCAGCTTTAATTGCGGGCTGGGCTGGGCTGAGCTGGGCCAAGCCACTGTCTGAAACCTTAGAGAGTGGCTGCCAAGCAGTGAAGATAATGTTAAATTTGGTGGACCAAGGATCTGTTCTGGTATAAGACAGCTTACTATATCCCTATGTATTTAATCACTGCCTTGTCATGGTGAAGGCGCTTGTGTAGCTCAATGAAGCTATGAGCTATGCCGTGCAGGGTCACCCAAGATGCACAGGTCATAGCAGAGAGCCCTGACAAAACGTGATCCACTGGAGAAAGAAATGGCAACCCACTCCAGTATCTTTGCCATGAAAACCCCATGGACAGTACCAAGGCAAAAAGATATGACGCTGAAAGATGAGCCCCTCAGGTCAGAAGGTGTCCAATATGCTACTTGGGAAATGCAGAGGGCTAGTACTAGTAGCGCCAGAAAGAATGAAATGACTGGGTCAAAGCTGAAAGGACACTCAGTTGCAGATGTATCTGGTGGTGAAAGAAGAGTCTGATGCTGGAAATATCTATACTCCATAGGGACCTAGAATGTAAGATCCATGAACCAAGACAAGCTGGATGTGGTCAAACAAGAGATGACAAGACTGAACATCGACATCTTAGGAATCAGTGAACTAAAATGGAGAG
The DNA here is from genome assembly GCF_004798865.1 of Varanus komodoensis. Lineage (NCBI taxonomy): Eukaryota > Metazoa > Chordata > Lepidosauria > Squamata > Varanidae > Varanus > Varanus komodoensis. The sequence continues at coordinate 26,059,904 of NW_025335269.1, read as the reverse complement.
GAATGGGTGAATTTAATTCAGATGACCATCAGGTATACTAATGCGGGCAAGAATCCCTCAGAAGAAATGGAGTAGCCTTCATAGTCAATAAAAGAGTAGGAAAAGCAGTACTAGGATACAATCTCCAAAAGGACAGAACGACCTCAGTTCGAATCCAAGGCAAACCATTCAACATTGCAGCAGTCCAAGTCTATGCCCCAACCACTGGTGCTGAAGAGGCTGAAATTAACTGGTTCTATGAAGACCTATAACTCCTTCTAAAATTAACACTAAAAAATGATGTCCTTATCATCATGGGGAATTGGAATGCTAAAGTAGGAAGCCAAAAGATAACCAGAATAACAGGTAAGTTTGGCCTTCGAGTACAAAATGAAGCAGGGCACAGGCTAGTAGAATTTTGTCAAGATGGTCATAGCAAACACTCTTTTCCAGCAACCCAAGAGACGACTCTACACATGGACATCACCAGACGGTCAACACAGAAATCAGATTGACTATGTGCTCTGCAGCCAAAGATGGAGAAGCTTTACACAGTGAGTAAAAGATAGACCAGGAGCTGACTGTGGCTCAGATCATGAGCTTCTGGTTGCAAAATTTAGACTTAAATTGAAGAAAGTAGGGAAAAGCACTGGGTCACTCAGGTATGACCTAAATCATATCTCTGATGAATATACAGTAGAGGTGACAAATAGATTTAAGGAATTAGATCTTATAGACAGAGTGCCTGAAGAACTATGGACAGAGGTTCGCAACATTGTACAAGAGGAAGCAACTAAAACCATCCCAAAGAAAAAGAAATGCAAGAAAGCAAAATGGCTGTCTGAGGAAGCTTTACAAATAGCCGAGGAAAGAAGGGAAGCGAAAGGCAAGGGAGAAAGAGAAAGATACAACCAACTGAATGCAGAATTCCAGAGAATAGCTAGAAGAGATAAGAAGGCATTCTTATCTCTTC
>NW_025335269.1:26014205-26058852 GCF_004798865.1 Varanus komodoensis | reverse complement strand
CCGAAGAAAAAGAAATGCAAGAAAGCAAAATGGCTGTCTGAGGAAGCTTTACAAATAGCCGAGGAAAGAAGGGAAGCGAAAGGCAAGGGAGAAAGAGAAAGATACAACCAACTGAATGCAGAATTCCAGAGAATAGCTAGAAGAGATAAGAATGCCTTCTTAAATGAACAGTGCAAAAAAATAGAAGAAAACAATAGAATAGGGAGGACCAGAGATTTCTTCAAGAAAATTGGAGATATGAAGGGAACATTTCATGCAAAGATGGGTATGACAAAGGACCAAAATGGCAGAGACCGAACAGAGGCAGAAGAGATTAAGAAGAGGTGGCAAGACTACACAGAAGAACTATACAAGAAAGAGCTTAACGTCCCTGATAACCATGATGGGGTGGTCACTGACCTCGAGCCAGACATTCTGGAATGTGAAGTCAAATGGGCCTTAGAGGGTCTGAGCAACAACAAAGCTAGCGGAGGGAACAGTATTCCAGCTGAGCTATTCAAAATCTTAAAAGACGATGCAGTAAAAGTGCTACATTCAATATGCCAGCCAATTTGGAAATCTCAACAGTGGCCACAGGATTGGAAAAGGTGTTTACATTCCGATCCCAAAGAAGGACAATGCCAAAGAATGTTCAAGCTACCGCACCATTGCACTCATTTCACATGCCGGCAAATTTATGCTCAAAATCCTACAAGCTAGGCTCCAGCAGTATGTGGACCAAGAACTACCAGAAGTACAGGCGGGATTTTGAAGAGGCAGAGGAACTACAGATCAAATTGTCAACATATGCTGGATCATGAAGAAAGCGAGGGAGTTCCAGAAAAAACATCTACTTCTGCTTCACTGACTATGCTAAAGCCTTTAATTGTGTGGATCACAACAAATTGTGGCAAGTTCTTAAAGAGATGGGAGTACCAGACCATCTTATTTGTCTCTTGAGAAACTTATATGCGGGTCAAGAAGCAACAGTGAAAACTGGACATGGAACCACTGACTGGTTCAAAATTGAGAAAGGAGTTTGGCAAGGCTGTATACTGTCGCCCTGCCTATTCAACTTACATGCAGAGCACATCATGAGAAAGGTGGGACTAGATGAATCACCAGTTGGAATTAAGATTGCCAGGAGAAATATCAACAACCTCAGATACGCAGATGATACCACTCTAATGGCAGAAAGTAAAGAGGAACTAAAGAGCCTCTTGATAAGGGCGAAGGAGGAGAGTGCAAAAGTTAGCTTGAAACTCAACATTAAGAAAACTAAGATCATGGCATCTGGTCCTCTCACTTTCTGGCAAATAGATGGGGAAGAAATGGAGGTAGTGACAGATTTTATTTTCCTGGGCTCCAAGATCACTGCAGAAGGAAGGACTCCCTGGAGAAGACCCTAATGCTGGGAACAACAGATGGCAAAAGAAGAAGGGGACAGCAGAGAATGAGGTGGCTAGATGGAGTCACTGAAGCAGTCGGCGTGAGCTTAAGTGGACTCCGGGGGATGGTGGAGGACAGGAAGGCCTGGAGGAACGTTGTTCATGGGGTCACGATGGGTCAGACACAACTTCGCAACTAACAACAACAAAGCATTTATATCCTATCCTTCCATTGTAGAAAGCTAACGATGATCACAGCCGTTTATAGTTAAAAACTCTCATCTATGAAAATGATCACCTGATGAAACCTTTAACCATCTTCTACTGCCTCCTCCCACCCTTACATACATAGAGTTTGAAGTTACGCATTTTCTTGCTTTAGCAAGCAACTGAGGAACTCTCTTTTCTGTATTTGTCATCAGTTCATAACCATGAACTAGGACACAATAACTAAGATGCATAAGGTTATATACTACGATGCCTTCTGTCGAAGAGGCTTAGAACACACTGTTATACAGTATTATTTGATGGTTTCTTCCAACTTGCAGTAGAATTCATTTTGGCATTCATCCAACTCCTAATAAGGACTTCAACTTCCCAGACAGCAATAAGAGAAGCAGTTGGCTGCAGATCCTCATAATTTAAAATGCAAAACATGTCAGAAAGTGAAAATCCTAAGGCTGGATCTCATCAAAAGAGATTGTTCCCTGGTAATGGATGAAGAAGGTTGGATAAAGACCTCTCATGAGATTTCCCACCATTTCAATAAGCACACTTCATAGACACCTAAATCAGGTTTATTAACAATGATTACTGTGAAGGTTTTTCATCCCAGTATCATAACAGTATTTGTGATGTGAAATCAGACTTTTCCCCACTAAATGATGATGATAAAAAGCAAAGTGGACATTGGCAACAACATTGTGCTTGTCCACAACATTCATAAAACTTTTGAGCAAACTTCAAGTAATCCTGAGTTTAGAAACTCTGAAGGGGGTTATCTGAGTAGTGAGCTTGAAGGTCTTTCCCCCTATGACACCAGACATTTTCTTGGGGAAAGGGGAGTGAAAAGCAGCAATGAAAGGAAAGATCCAGTTGACTTTCCATCCAACAGGTATATTTTCCTGCAAGGGGGAAGTGTGTGTGTGAATCACTGCTGGACTATGAACCCCATCAATTGTTGTGTGAAATGATACTCAAACCATTCTACAGCCAAGCCTAAATTTATCAGAAACATCTATCCAGATAAATTGAAAGGATTTTTTTTCCCCTTTATCTCCTACTCCTAGAAAAAGAAGGCACTTTGCTGGATATTCACTAAAATGTCTTCACCTTTTCCCATCCTTCCCTGAATTATGTCCCAGAATTGTGCTGTACCTGAGCCACAGAAGGATACAAAATTGTGGCCAGGAAGCCAATGCCAGTAGCAGCTGCCACCAGCAGTGGCACTGAGCTCCCCACTGACTGGGGAGCCTCGACTGTGAGTGTGTGCAGGTCCATGCAGTAGCAAAAGAAGGAGGTGGCTAGGCTGGCACCCGTGTAGTTGCATGGCATCTCCCTACAGCCTGATACGACTAAGCCATTGGAAGGGCCAATTAACTCACCACACGTAGGACCAGCAGAGAGATGAACTAGAGTGGAATCAGCTGCAGTCTGTCCCTGCCCTGGTCACCCAGAGACCCACAAGTTGAGGCATCACAGGATAAGGTGGGACCATTGCTGTTGCCAACTTCCCAATTCATTCGCAACCAGCAGTAGTAGACTTCACAGTGACCAGAAGGAGTGAGACACTAGTTATAAGGGCTAGGAAGGAATTTAAACTTGCCTTCCAATTGGCAAGGCAGGGCAGCAAGCTTTCCACTTTATCCTTTGTAAGATCAGTCCATGTAGATTAGTTTATCTATGTATGACATAGTTATGGTAAAACTGAATTTTCACATCATAATGGGGGGGGGAGGCTAGATCGATTCGGGAGAGGAGATGGATGGGGCTTCCTGTTCCCCATGCCAGGCTTCCCTTAAGGGTAGATGTGGCATGAAGATCATGTTGGTGGTGTCTTGTCATATACTACCAACAAATGCAGGCCAGGACAGAAAAAGAAGCAGCAGCCTGGCTGCCTGTTGGCAGGGTCCATTCCCTATGCCTTGACCAATCCCATTCAAAATTAATGAAGTTGTGACCAATTTAATAACACATTTAAGCAGTGTCTCTGGTTTGCTCCTTTCATCTACTGAATGGATGCCCGACACAATTAGGCATTGCATGACACAAATACAGACATTAGGAGATAGAAATAATAATTTGCAGTTGAATAACTTTTCAGTTGCAAAAAATAGATTAAATATTACCCACAGTAGTTTTTTCCCCCAGATAAGGCAGAACATTTTGAAAGGCCTTTTCTGCATAGTCTTAAGTCACTATCTAAATCTGGCCTTCATTTCTGGAGTCCAGCTTTGCCTGTCTCCCACTGCCCCTTCCTGAAGAATTGCTTTTGACAATCTTGAAAGATGAGGAATCAGATAAAGTCTGTAATCATTCAGATTTCAAGTACCATTTTCAAATATTATTTGTAATGTTGCTTAGAATTAAACAGCAACAGCTACAAGAATTCCCTGCAAGAAAAAGTGGGCACTTGTTAGAAATATTGCAAGCTCTCCTCATTCCTCCCATACTAGTTTCCCGGTCCAGAAAGTGTTTGCTTAACTGTTTGTTTGCTCATTTGTTTTAATGCACTGAAGATTCAGTCTAAACCAGTATCTAATCTCATGCCAGGTAGAGAAGTAACACCCCAGGATGTAGAATTCCCCTTTTTGGTCCTACTTTTTCTTTCTTTTTACCTGCAAACTGCTTACTAAAAATGTGATTCTCACCACTGCAATCTAAAGGAGTATAGTCCATTCGACCACCTAAAGACTCTACTACCACATTTGACTACATGCATGTAGACCATGTATATAGACCAACTTTCCCCTGCAAATTATCACATGGTCTGAAAGCAACTCGCACAGCACCATGAAACAGGATTTTTTCCTGTTTATTTCAGGTCTTAGATCAAAAGTAGAACCTTTAACTTTGCATTGCTCAATGTGCAGCACAAAGTACTTTACAGAACCACTTAAGATAGCCTAGATTGAAACAGTGCTGTAAAATTCCTACACAGCTGGACAAAGTATAGCAGATGAGAGCTCAAAATTGTCCTTTCTTTAAAGTTCGCTGCCTCCTCCATGTGCACGAATCAGATAAACACAGCTGTCTCTTCACTGCTTTCTCTGCATCTCCAAATGAGATAAGTACCACAGTCAAAAAGGCTGACGTATATGCAAATGCACAACTCTGGTTTTCTTTAAACTCTGGATTAGCCACTATCCACATAATGTGCAGATGGAATGTGTACACTGGGATAACATTTGAGTCTATATGTGAAAAACAATTCATTGTACAGACAGATTGATAGAGAAAGAGAAAGAGCATATTATATATTAGATTGAATAAATTCATATATAAAACATTTAAACATTCATGTGTTGCTGTATTACACACACACACATTCATTTCGGAGAAAACATAGATCTAGGCTCTGAATAGTTTGCTCTTACTATTTTTTCCTTAAATTGGGAAAGAATAATATAGTAGCTTTTCTAAAGATGCACATCCAAAAGCATCCAGTGCAAAGGCAGGCATTGGGATTCTGGAACTTGCACTATAATGCCTTTGGGAAACATGGTACATTGCTTATATCATCACAGAACATTTCTTGACAATTTACTTAGACTGCTGGATATGTCAGTTTACAATCTATCCTAGAGCATTCCATTGACTTTTCAGTTATATACAAAGTCCTCCAAAGTCCTTTCTTTTTAAAGGAGATTAGCAGAAGTCTGGTGTGGCCCAGCTGCCCCTTCTGGAATTTACTTCCACTGGCAATTTCTAGTAGTTGTTTCAAGGAGGAATACTACTGAAATGTATGGGGTTGCCACATGGTTGCCTCGTTGTCATTACAAACTTTTTGTGCTTATGATGAGCTGCATAAAGCATTACAGTTCACATGATCTTTGCTGAAGATGACTATCACGATGAGCAGTTTAGGGTAACTTTAACATAGCATCTGATTTGTGCATGACCATAACACACTGCCAAAACATAAAACATTACTTAAATGACAAGAAAGCCTCACTGATTAGTCTGCTAGAAACTGCTGGATAACCACTCAAGTTCTTAGGAAACAAAGTACTACAAAGAACTGTACTTACTGCAGAAATAGAAGCCAATCAGTGTGTCACGTTTTACAAAGAACTGCAAGCTATAAAACTATCACCAATGTCATTTCAAAAGTAGGAAGCGTGTGTTAATAGGTATTTTTTACTTGCCAGTGCTGGCACAAATCCACATCCTTTTATTATAATAGACACCAGGGCCACAATGAGGCCATGATGGATCGCAGAGCTAGCCATTGTAGTGGGGTTCCAAGTCTGTCCCAACAGTGAACTCACAGATGACATCTGTGCATACAGGTAAACAACAGCAACAGCAACAACAAATGATGCAAAAACATTTTTACTACATAATTTATTATCATCCAAAGACTAGTATCTTTTTCATGGCAGGGAACTCAGACACAAATGCGTGTGTTCTCCTTTGCAGCATATAGAAAGCTTAAACATATGCTGAAACTATTTTTCTCTCACACATCCTCCTCCCGCTTCAATCATGATCTCTTTTCATTTCCCACTTCCCCTGCCTTTATTTTGGTACCTCAAGAGTATGCAAATGAGTCATGTTTTCTTTTTTACTCATTCCTTTGTCCCCCCAAAATTGCACATGTATCATCATCATCAGTTAGACTTGAACATTTATGGCTATCCAGTATGTGTAGTCTTCCTTCTCAGTGTTGATGCTAATTTTAACTGTCAAAGGGCACATATTATCCATCTCTGTCCAGATCCTTTGTCTCTGTACAGGTTCACAAGGGCAGGTTCTGTCTTCGTCCCTTCTAGCCATACAGTCTTAAAGGAGCAGGTATGAGAAGTCCCCTTTTCAGTCAAAACAATGACTCAACATTGTGTGTATCATTTCTTGTAATCAAAATCTGCCGCCACCGTCTCCTCCTCACAAGCATTATAAGGAAGGCTAAAACAATCCAAGCACCCAATAGGCATGGCCCCCGTGGGGAGGGAAACTTGATCTAATTACTCAGTTTTCAAACTTTGGTGAGAATGGCTTTCCCATAGTCTCTGACACAAAGGGGAAAAGGTAAAAATATGACCATCTCAATGCATCAGAGAAAAGAGGGATGCAAATACGTAACTGAATCAGACCTCATGCTCTGTATACCCTGGAGAATCCAAGGTAGGACAGTGAAACAAAAATTATGGCACTTCCAAAAATGAAGCCACTTCCTTTTTCTGTGTCAGCCACTGCAAAGTCAGAAATGCTTCTGCCACATCTGGAAGACATGGCTTCAGTCTGTTCACTTGTGGCAAACGCCAATACGAAACCTTACTTTTATAAATGATTTCTAAACACTAGCAAAAGGCGCCATACTGAAAGTCAGTGGGATTTATTTTACTCTGCAGAGCAGGATATACCAACACATGCAGAAAGGGTTACATACATCATCTACAAGATTAGCGGTATGGAAACAATACTTTTGAACCACCAACACTAGATACATCATTGTTTGCTGTTACACTATAAAATACTCTAACTTAAGTTGCTTTGAGTGCTAAAGCCAATTTAGTTTCAGTGAGATAAATTTATGAAACTTTTAAAACACTCTGCTGATGTGATATGATTCCTTAAGATTATACTGAAGATAAAGTCAATCTTGATTTCATTATGTTGAAATGTGTCCATGACTATGGCATATCTAGGTGTTTAAAGAGCCTAATTCTTCAATCAAAATAAAGTATCGATCATATAACAGAACTGAAATAGTAAGAAATCAATAGGATTTCTCCAAGGTTATCTATAAAGCTTACACTGAGTCACTAAGGAATATTTAACATTCTATGATTTTGTTTGCAGTATAATTTAGGCTATTAAATGGATTGAGTGCTCTCAATGTAATTAGAGCTCAATTACAAGTAAGTTAATGTATTTAGCTCATGACTATGTAATCACTTGGTGGAAATCTTTAAGGTGGTTAATTCTCTAATTTAGTGCTCTTTCTCTTCCTCTCTCACTCACTTTGGTAGAATGCAGAAAAGGTAAATGCCAGGATGTGCTTCAAGGTCATTGACTTCTATTATGTTATTTTGGGGTTACTTCTTTTAAATAAGATGCTGGACAGTTTGTCCATGTTGCCAACAATTCTTATTTCATTCAGAAATTGTTGCTCTCAAGATTTTTTTCAAACAAGAAAAAACATAAAAAGAACTTTAGAAGAACTTTGAAATCCCATGGCTGTTAATAGGAGAAACTTAAGCATGAGCTTATCTTTTCCGCTGAAATCAATGGGACTTGAATGCACAGCTTAGGTTTGGCTTGACTGCACTGAATATTTGACCTCAGTTGCTAGTTTCAGTTTTGAACTGCTTGCAGTTTTCTTTTTGATGTGCTCTATGAATCTCATTCTACAATTCATAAACTAAGAAATTTCAAGACATTTTCCATGAAAGTAGTTCTTGAATGATATCAGTAGAATATTATTTTACTTCCAGTGTTCTTGTTATGGATTATATTTTCTAGAGTGCTCATCTTACTTGGAGCATATCTCCTCTGCTTCATCAGCATATTTCCCATCACACTGTTGTGTTATTTTCCAGACACTGTATTGAATGAGGCAATGCACCAAATAAGCCCCAACTATCACTCTTGACTGTTGTTGTGGAAAAACATAGGGCCTTTTTTGCCAGATAATTGACGTTTCAGCTGTTGTACAATGTATTGTAGTGAGGCTTGTCTCTTACAATGTGTAAGAAAAAATGGAAACGATATCGTCAGCATTTTGCACTTACAGTAAACAAATTACCAGTCTAATAATCCCTATTCTGGACTGTCTGTTTGGTTAATATCTTCATGGGGTTTTAACAATTTACTTTATATAAAATTGCTTTCTGCCTTTCTACACATTGCATGTCATTTTATCTAAAGTGGTTCTAGAATTTTGACAAAGTATATTGTTCATCAACAACTAACATTTTGTTTTGGTAATTTACCATAACAAGGTTTCTGCCAATTTAAATAACACATATTTTGAACATCATATCATCACATTCTGCAGGGTTCCATTTTGTCCCCCATGCTGTTCAACATCTACATGAAACCACTGGGACAGGTCATCAGGAGGTGTGGGCTGCGGAATCATCAGTATGCTGATGATACCCAGCTCTACCTCTCGTTCTCTACCAATCCGTGTGAGGCAGTGGCTGTGCTGAACCGGTGCCTGGCCGAGGTAATGGGCTGGATGAGGGCCAATAAACTGAAGCTCAGTCCAGACAAGATGGAGGTCCTGCTGGTTGGTGGATCGAGCTTTGGGATGGGGGACTTAGACCTTGTCCTGAATGGGTTTGCACTCCCTCTTAAGGACATGGTCCGCAGCTTGGGAGTGCTCCTCGACCCAGAGCTATCGTTAGAAGCTCAAGTGACAGCGGTGACAAGGAGCACTTCCCTTCAGCTTCGGCTGATCCATCAGCTGCGTCCCTACCTGGAGAACGACTGCCTGGCAACAGTGACATACGCATTGGTAACTTCCCGATTAGACTTCTGTAACGTGCTCTACGTGGGGCTGCCCTTGAAGACAGTCCAGATACTTCAATTGGTGCAAAACAGAGCTGCCAGGCTGCTGACGGGGACTGGGCATTGTTCTCATATACCCCCAGTCCTCCGTCAGCTCCACTGGCTCCCCACTGAAGTCCGGGCCCAATTCAAGGTGCTGGTTATCACCTACAAAGCCCTGAATGGCTTAGATCCTGGTTACCTAAAGGAGCACCTGCGTCCATATATGCCCTCCCGCCCCCTGAGATCTGCAGGAGAGGCCCTTCTCTGGGAACCCTCCATGAAGGATATTAGGAGGGTGAGTACTCGGAGGAGGGCTTTCTCTGCGGTGGTGCCCAACCTATGGAATGCACTCCCCAGAGAGGTCCGCCTGGCCACCTGAAGTTCATGGCATGTGTAGAAGCTCCATATTGAAGGATCATCATATTTAAGCTGATTGACTCTTTGTTCTCTAGAACAATTTTATCAAATCAGATCATTAAAAGAAGACAAAACATGGGCCACCATTTCAGAACAGCATATGTAGACTTATGCTTGATAAAAGAAATTAAGGGCTTACTTAAGCTTCCGCTGGAATTATCCACATTTTAAACTGCATTTTAGGAATAACCAAACATACTTGTGTTCAACTAAGAAAACAAGCAAAAAACCTTATCAGTAAATCTTTACAAGTACTATCTTGATTGTGAGAAAGACAGACTACCCAGAATTATTGAAAAAAATCCAGTTAAGACCTTCCTTTCACAAGAAAAATCCCATAACATTAACCAAAAAAAAAAAGGTGGGAACAGCATTATAGGGATATCCTTGAATCCCTCATAAACATAATCGCATGCCAGAAACTCAAAGGAAATAATGATTTTGCCATGTCCTGCAGGTATCATGCTATTTTCAGTATTTGCCAAAGAGGTTTAAGAAATATAAAATGCCAAATTGTCTAGTTTTACTGCTAAATTAGTTTGTGTCAATTTCAGTCTTTCTAGACCATGTTGAAATAACTTGAGAATCTGAGGTATATTGATCATTCACTGTTGGGGGGAGGGGGGGAGAGGTACAAATATCTTGCTCTCAGACCCTGCAACATGTTTATGAAATTCTAAAGCATTCAGTAGTGTAAGAGTATTATAAGCATCTAGGTGTATGGTTTAATTCCCACGAACATATACATCTGAAAAAGAGATTTAGACATTTTTCACATTTTTCTAAAGATTGGGGTACTGTGAATATCATTATTATGATAAGGATGATACAAAAACCCACACTCAAAATTGAGTATGGTTTGAGTGTGGGATATCACTGCCACTGGTTTGCTAGTGGGGAATCATCAAGGGGCCAGTGATGATGTCCTGGGACCGATCCCATTCAGTTTTTTCATCAATGACCTGGAAGAGGGGGTGACCAGTCTGCTGATCCAGTTAGCAGATGATACTAAAATGGGGGCGGTGGTCACAACTGAGAAGCAGGTACTCCAGATCCAGAAGGATCTGGACTAACTATGGAAGTGGATGGGGAAAAACAGGATGGCGTTCAATGTGGATAAGTGCAACGTCTTGCACTTGGGGCATAGGAATGGGTGTCGTAAGTACACGTTAGGGGACAAATGGCTTAAGAGCAGCACTTGTGAAAGGGATCTTGGGGTACTGGTCAACTACAGGCTAAACATGAGTCAGGAGTGTTATGTGGCGGTCAAAAGGGCAAACACCACCCTTGATTGATCTAGAAGCCAGCCACATACCTTTATGTCACCAACAGATCACCTCATAGTTTCCTCTTCTCCAGGCTGGACATGCACATGGTAGTCATGTCATGAATGGAGCCAGCTGGAGTCAGGGGTCAGACTAGATGGTCCAGGAGACCCCCTCTGACTCATTTTGTTTCTATGTTTCTAACTGTGAACAACTCATGGTTCATGCGCCAACAACAAATCCTGGCTTCTGTTTATGGGTTGCTCCTGCTTAACAAACCATGGTTTGTTAGCAGAGCTGTTCACACAGCAAACAAATATGTTTCAACAACAACCCAGAGTTCAATCATGGTTCAATGAGAAACCACCATCTATCCATTCTTGAGTGTGGGTTGTTATGTTATATAAACTAGCCTTTTCATAAAACTTAAGCTTTCCATGTCGTGAGGATGTAGCCCTGTTTCTTGTTGAATGTGATTAATCAACTTCCCACCATTTAAAATAACTCAAAACTGAAACTACACATTTTCAAAACTAAGAAAACTTAGAAACATACATACCAAAGTGCATATCAGGATGTGCCTACTGACTACTATAACTTTCAAGGGTATATTCGCATGTTCAGAACCTCATACATGCATAGGAATCACACAGACAGCACTTCAGATATATGACACGGCAATCGGGGCCAATAGGTTCAAGCCTAACTATCTTTCCAGATGCACTTTCCACTACTAGACTAATACATATTTGGTAAACAGTTTCAGAACTAGACCATGGGACACTGTAGTAATAAAATGATATATAGCTCTACAGTTACTGGCTCTTCCAGTTTCAGCTCCAGTTAGATGCAATGCTTGCAGCTAGGAGACAGAGAAACAGGCTAGTTGTACAAATATATATATTACTTGTACCTTGCCTTTCTGCCAAAAGTGGCACTTAAGGCAGCTAATCATCATAATTTTAACAATCCTGAAGTACTTAGTACTTACTTGGGTCTATGATCTCATCTCTTTTCTTTCTCTTTCTATGTACTTCCCTGCCATCTCTACAGAGAATATAGGCCTATTATTTTATGAAATGCCAAAAGATTTATTTTAAACACTTGGAGTGTTTTCCCCCCAAAGTCTGACATCAAAGATGTAAATTTAAATGTTAGGTTATTTTATTTAAAGCCATTTAATCCCAAAGTGAGAGAGACCATTCTATTCTTTGAAGTAAATATGTCTTACCCATGAGGAGTGCCCTAGATTGCATGCTTAATGAGCCTGAGCTTAAACTATTCACTCATTTTCATTTTTATTTTTTTAAATTGTAAAAGTTATGCCACATTTGGGGCTTTTTGAGCCTTTTTTATTTTTTTAATTTTTTCATCTGTATTCATTTGAAATTAACATGTGCAACCAAGCAGTGAAATTGTGTAGCATGGGATTATAATCACATAGTGCATAATGCTGATTCATTCTTTGGAAACCACAGGTCAGTAACATAAGTATGCAGTGATTCTGCATATAACGCAATGACATTTCAAGCATGAAACTGCATTAGCTGCATACCACGTGTCATACTTGGAACAGTTATTACAGCTTTACAGCACTGTGCATCCAATAACATCTACAAAACCATGTAAATGTAGGGAATGTGTCCAATAAACGAAAATAATATGGGGCCAATAAAGTACACTTTTACACAGAATATTTCTTTGGGCAATCGTGTCAAAAGAACGTGTGATATTGCAATGCTGATGGAAAACCTGGATCTCTATGAGCATTGTAGTTACCAAAACTAAAAAATAAAAAAATTAGCCATTTATACCTTTAGCATAAAACCTGATTGAGAGAGAGAATTGGATGTTTGCCTCCAAAACCCAACCTCTTTTAAAGAAGGATCTTTGTATCAAAAATTCAATATAATAGAAATTTGGCATAATTCTATGTTTAATTATGTTTAATTATATGCCTACATTTGTTTCCCAGAACATTTTTCTTTTTTCCATCTTACTAATACATTTTCCTCAGTTCCCTACATTATTAATTAAAATGTGTGAATAATGTAGACGTTTCTTTTCTCACCTACATATCTGCTATATTTTATTAAAACAAAATGCTTTTATCCTTTCAAATTAGTTTGTAGATATGCTATTAATTTTCCTTACTACCTGCCTCATGAAATAAGCAAATATATTAATTGATGAGGTAAAGAAACTTCATTAGAAATCCAGTCCCTAAATTCTATATCCACTGTTTCAACATAATTCCCCTTCAAAGGTATTAAGAAAGTACGGGCCAGTATGATATGTTTGTCATAGCATATCGTTGCCTTCCTAGAAAATGATAGAATTTTTCCATTCTTGCAGCTTAATAAGAAGAGCTAGTTAAAAGCCCCTGCAGCATTTCTCCTTCCCATAACACTCTGCTAATAATAAAAGCTTCAGGCCAGCTTGAAGGGACTGGCAGTATGGCTACTTTCTACACTGGCATTCCTTCTTCCAGAAATTAGGACAAAACTAATGGGGGAAACACTTGTCTTGCTGGCTCCTGCTGTGTCAAGAACCTCTAATATCATTAGACCTGTGTGGGAAGGTCAAATCCTACAGAATATCCCACATGGCTAGGTGCTTTTGGAATCAGCCCAAAATGTAAACAGATTTAATGACTGAAAAGCAACTGGCATAGAAGGCAACTATTGTTATTAGCTTATGATGATCATAAACATAATTGTATCACTTTTGTGTTTTTATATTTCATTTTAGTTGAATCATACTTCCTTCATATCCACAATGATTATGCATAGTTTTAAAATACTGTAATTAATACATTGATAATTTAAGTACTCTGGATGTTTTCCATGTCACTATCCAACATGTATAATTTTTTTCCTAGAATATTACCATGCCTTTTCTGCAAGTTCGAGGTTATTAAAACCAGCTTTCTGTAAAGGCATGTGAAATTAACTTCAACATTGCTGGCCTGGTACATTTTTAAATGAGTGATCCATATAATCGCTTGTTCAGTCAATTACCTTGAACTGGAGAAGACTTGCTGTAATTACCCCAAAATTGCACATAATGTCATAGTTAGCCACAAAATCTTTTCCATTTTTTCAACCTCAAGATGAGTATTTCTATTAGTTGGTTATAAATTGTTCAGGGTCCTTATGGCTTTTATTTCCCAACATAATCAAGAAAGCTGGAAGGAATAATTCAGCTCATTTACATTCCTATACACTTCCAGTTTACAGTTCTTAAGATATCAAGAGAAAGTTCTCTGTGTTAGTACCTGAGTATCAGTCTTTTAGAATCAGATTAATGTTGTTCATGCTAGCCCTATATAGTCTAGTGTTGTTGCTGTTTTTCAGGTTTCTTGAAACCGGTTGTGGTTCTCCATCTGTTGATATGGGTGACAGCTGTGAAATCCTTTTAGAGAATCTATATTGATTTCCTCTTAAGGATGGATTAGAAGGATGAGAGCCTTGAGGGAAAACAGTTGCCATTTTTGTAGTTTATTCCCCCCGCCCCAAATGCCATACTTTGTATCTATTGGGTGGATTCAGATAACAAGGAGCAATGGCACAAGAACTCTACCAACCATTCAGTATTATGGAAGAGACAGGAATCTCTATTTCATCCTACAGCTAATCTCCAATGTTTCAACAACAATTCGACTTTGGCTGGAAGAACTTTAAAGCACATGAAATAGAAATCACAATTCCTCATGGATCAAAGCTCTGGATGTCTGAGTACACTTTCCAAAGCATAATTTTGCCACATGTTCCTTCATTGTTAAAGAATTCTGATGGATCACTGCTTGAACTTATTTCATTTGATGAACACGATGCTTCCTCACAGTTTCAAGGATCATGTGTGTGTGTGAAAGAGAGAGAGAGAGAGAGAGAGAGAGAGAGAGAGAGAGAGAGAGAGAGATGCAACTATCTGAGCTGTCCAAGCAACACAGAAGTAAAACAAATAAACTAAAATAACAATCAGTGTGGATCTTGGATAAGTTCCCTCCTAAACTGTCTTAAAATAAGATATTTAATCCACTACTTTGCATCAGTTGAATTACTCTCATTTTCCCTGCAATGGAAAAATAATAATTAAAAACAGTAGGCCACTAGTTCAAATTACCTATCCTTGCAGTTCCCTGCTACACTATTTTGATACCCTACCCATAAATTTCATATTTATTATTATGCAGTACTAAAGAAATGATTCAGTTTGCAATATGGATAGACTCATTTGGGTTATTAAAAGCAGACTACATCATTTAGTGCTTGACAACCTAAGGAAATACCCGAAGTATTTGGATTATCAGAAGACTGGAAAAAAGATGGGTGTGATATTTACACAGAACATTCATTGATAATGTGGTAGCATAAGACAAATATTGTAATTCTACTGCTACAAAAATATGCATTCGATCTGTATTCTGTGGATTCCATTCTAACTTTATTAACAATGCAATTATATCTCCTTGGAAGTAAGTCTCACTGAATTAAGTTGAACTTACTACCAGCTAGGTTCAGTCCATTAAAGCAGTTGGAAAAGACCAAGAATCTGTTAACTCTGATATATTATTGCTGAAGTCCTGAATACAGTGCCTGCAGACATCAGCAAAGACGCCTGCCAGTATCTTTACCCCTTATTATATTTTAAAGATTATTTAAATAAAAGTCCCTAGGAGGCTGGTATGCTGCAAAGGAATGTGTTGCACCTCATCAACATCTTTTTTGCCAAGGAGAGTCTGGGCTCTATATGTCAGAAAACAAAGCCGGTGTCAAGTTAAGAATCCCAGTTAAGAAGCATTTTGAAGTGCTCAGTCATCCAGCAAAATAAAACAGGTAGATGAAGGTGATTGGGAGTGTCCAGAAAAGGTACAAGGTGGGGCAGCATCTTCAATAGTTGGAGGAGTTGACAGGGTGTTTTTTGCCTGTGCTGGTTGTGTGTGTGTGTGTGTGTGTGTTGTTTGAAGCATGGTGTGTTTTCACTGGCTACATGTGGTATGTGTTTTTCCTTGTATGTGTGTTTTACCCTCTCTGAGCATCACCAGTCTCTCTGTAAAATAGGTATTTCCTCTGTTTGTACTCTATTTCTTGGCCAAACTTCTTAGCTTCATAATTTTGCCTTCTTTGAAATGGACATTGGAATGGTCAACTGTGCATTCAAAAGAGTGGTTTTGTGTTTTGAAGTTTAGCCCACCCTTTTTACCTAGGTCTTTGGGCATTTTATTTTAGTTTATTATTTTGACAGATCAGTTTTCCCAAGTTTTGTGGCTGGCTACACTGATCATGGCATTTCTGAAGGCTCCCTTGGCACTCTCCAAATTTCAAATGTTCCCAATGGAGTCAAAAGTTTGGGTACTTCTATCTTCCTGTGATATGGAAGCATCCATTTCCAAGAACCCATGCAGTATTACACAAGCCTGTGAGAAGCACATGCTAGATATGCAGATGCACACACATACACACACACCCCTATTCTGGAAAATTATCTACCATATGAAAAATTGGTTAAAATGTGTGCATTTTCAATACCTATCCAAGACTTATCTGCAAAACTGAGAGCTGAAAGCCACAAACACTTAGTAATAGTTGATGAAACTATATGTACTATTCATTTGCTAGTTCACATGCCAGAAATTCCCCAAACCTGCCACCTATGCCATCAATTAGTATGCAAACCCACACACAACCTGTTCTGTGAACAGCCCTGAGCCAGTTTCAAATCCCAAATGTTGGGACTTCAAAATCCTTTGCTGCCTTAATCTGTCTTTCTGTACTTTTCTTTATTTTCCTTTTTAGCTCTTCTCAGGAATTTTCTTCATATTTTTCCCCACTCAGCAAACTCTGAGTTTCTCAGGCAAATATATAATCACACGTTATCCTGAAGTACAAGACTTTTCAGCTACCTCGGTCAAGATACAAACTATACTCAGTTAGGTTTAGCAGCTTTCTTTTTTGTGAAATTCCTATGTATTTTAACACCTGCCTGGTGCCTGCAATTTAACAGCTGGTGCTTTCCCCGTCCTCTACCTTTATTCCAGATTGCAGGTTTGTTGAATTTCTGCCTGTCATGCATTGTTAAAAGGTACAACATAGCAGCAAGCTCAGGGGTGGGCTCTCCAGAAATTTCATTCTACAACTTCCAGCATCCCTGGCATTAGCTGGGCTTCTAGGGCTTATGGGATTTGTAGGTCAAAACTTCTATAGGGTCACAAGTTGCCTACCTTTTTTTCTTTGTTTTGCTAAAATTAGAGAGCATTTGAGGGGAAAAAGGCTTGGGAAGAAGGAGATAGAATGGCTTGTCCTTTTGGTGCTGGATTAAAAGACACAAGTATTTTATTCAGTACTGATGAACAGATTTATTCCAGGGTCCAGACTATCAGATATGCTCTTATTTCCTGTATTATGGAACTTTGATACATCTAAGCAGGTGCAAAGACCATAATTCCTCAGTGCAGTCCAGCAGTAGCAGTTACGATCTGTGCCTTAGAGTGTGCCGGCTGCCACACTGGCCTTGTCCATGACTCCTGCACTCTCATATTTGTTAATTTCATAACAAACACACACTCAAAAATCCAAACATGGATTAAGTGATATTTTATGAACAATTTTTGTATTAGTTAAAAGATTCAACTCCACTGGTCAGCACAGCAGCTAAAGATATTTTTAAAATACCAAATACAGACCATACACAGCATGTCCTTACAGCAAATAAGTGCCTTACAGAAGGCACTGAAACAATTCGAAAAATATATCAAGCTACTCTATTTTTGTCATGACTGGCATGAGTTTTGTCATGAGTTCTAAAAAAAACTGGGCAAATTAAATTAGTTTCCCTGTGTGTTTAAGAGAGGCTGAGACTCCACACAGTTAAAATAGGCTGCAAATTCCAAAGTACATTAATTTAAAAAATGAACAGCGGCCCAAATATACATTTAAAAATACTGAAGTCACTGGGTCAGATCTTTATTTTCCCCCCAAGTTTTGACTACCACTTTGTGCCAAGAGAAAAATAAAACCTTTGGAAGGGGACAGTTGTATCCTTGCATATTGGTAAAGAGAAAGTCTATAATGTGAGAGCATGTTGACTGTATGAAACTTTATGGTCTGAAGTATCTTTCATGGTGGTACACAGAAGGGCCATGATCAACAGCAGGTGCTTTGCAGGCACAAGTTCCAAGTGCTTGGTCCCTGACATCTCTCAGGATCGCTTCCAGCAGTCTGGATGATGCACTGCTGAAGAAACCTTTTCTCTGTACTGCCATTGCAGTTTTGTGAAAACTGGGTAGGTAGCAATATAATTAACATAAGCTGAGTTGTCAAGTGCATGGTGAGCACATAAAGAACAGGCCCATTCAGAAATAAAGAGGTGAAGAATGTATGTTGAGTACACTTGGTGCACGCACACACAAAGTATGCAATGCTATAAGCTGTGTGGGTCTACCATGTGACTGAAAAGGCAAATCCGCTTGGGCTTGAGTGTAGAATACAATAACCAACTATCTGGTCATACATTCGGTGTACAAGTTTGCCTTCCTCATCGACAATTCCATGTCTTACACCTTGTGACTCATTCAGGCCCTCTGAGTTCCAAACTTTCAGGTTCCAATGAAACTGTGTATGCAAAACCCATTTCCTCCCACTGAATACACCATGGCAGTAGGCTAAGTTTTGAAGCTCTTCCTAAATGCCTATTTGTGTAAATCAGCTTTGTTGAATTATTTGACCCAACTTAGTTATGCTTTTGATCAACAGATTGTTGTGAATGCAGGTTAATTTGGTGTTCATTTTACTTTTTTGCTGAACCAGGAATTTTGCTTACACTCTTTGCATTCTCTGGTTTCTAATTTGAATGCAAAATTGCTATTTGCTAGAATATATACTGGACTTCAAAATAACTCCCTTGGGTGACCCATCCTAGAATCCAAAATAATAATGGCAGAATCTAAAGTTTTTACAATACTTCAGCTGACATAGTAACAAAATGCTGATAAACACTAAAAATAGCAAAGTATAGCTATTTAAAGTGTTCCACTGGAAAATCAATACATTTTAAGACACAGAATTCTGGAAGCAAATTCAAAGCAGATGGTGAAATGGCAGGACACTACTGCCAACACTCAACAGGTGAACAAAGCAACAAGAGATATTTTAATTGTTTGATTTTGTTCTTGTTCTTTACAAATAGAAATGGACAGGGCTGTTTTATCTCTTTAAGTCAGGGACCCATGCCAGCTACTCACCACATGCATCCAACAACAAATAGTTCGCAGTACTTCTGTTTCAGGCCTTTTCAGATGTTCACTGCTTAAGACCACTTGCTATAGCTACCAGAATGGCTGGAACTCATAGTGCTACCTTCTGCTTGACTTGTCCCTGGGCTTTGGATGCTGGATGACTTCCTGTCATTGCCTGTTAATGCAATGCATGCCCAACTACACTGTCAAGAACACTTGTGCTGGATGCATGTTGGCTCTTCAAAGGAAATGTCATAGCTCATGGAAATTCATGATTCCTTTGGATTCGCTTAGTGCCTTCCAGTGTTGGCTGGAGTCATTTTCATCATGCATAATACTTTTGGCTTAGCTGCTCAAATAACACTTCATGTGAGTGGTCTACTTGTTTGAACAGTGGAATCTAGAGAAGAAGACTCATGAAAGTACTCGTGTTCCCTCTCTGGGAAGGCCAACTACCATAACATCTTCACCACCTCATAGCTATGAATCTTTCTAGCAAACTTTGACTCAAGTTGGATAGAGCAGTTACAGGGTCAAGTGTGAATCTCTGTTTAGTTGAGTCAGTATCAAACCTCCGTTTGAAAGTGATACACAATTAATATTTGAAAGTGGATGTCATGATTACACTCCAATAATATGTTTGGATATGAAGTGTCTAATTTTCTTAAATTTCCCTCAATTGCTCTTAGTAGGTAAAGCTGCCCCCAGGAATTTAATTCCAATCCTGTAAATTAACCTCTGCCACAGTGTCCAAGCTGTAGTACCCACAGTTATTGGGTAAACAGAAACATTAAATAAACAGAAATGGAAACCATCAAGAAGCCAGTCCAAACCTTCCATTCACCAGCCTGCTACAAATTAACTTAATCATGCCATGACAAGACAGTAGCTGCAGATCAAAATTTATTTCTAGTGAGTTGTCTATTTTAATAGCAGGTTTTAGGTTTCTGACTAATCCCAAGCAAATTGCTACAAGAAACAACTGCTTCTCTCATACATGCTTAAATATTTTCATTCTCTCAATGGTTCCGTTTTTCAGCTGGTTCTGGGATAGTGCTACCTAGATTAGGTATATACCTATGTATACAGTTACTGTCACAGAGCTCAATAAAAGAGGTCATGAGGTCTCTCTGTGTCAGATTCAAGTATGAGAGCTTTGGATGCACATTATTCAGGGAAAAAGAAGCGAGACTGTTGAATTCTATGCATGTCAGAATCACAAAAATGACTCTAGGATGTATTGCATCTTCAGATGTTTCATTCTTTGCTTTTTTTTTTTTTTACTATTTCACTTTCTGATTTCACTCTCTAAGCTACACCTAACTGGAAGTATACTAAACAAGGTTATTTATTTGTTTTTATGCTAGTCTATGGAAACCCAGTTAGTGTGACTATGCAATATGAGTCCTTGAGGGTAAATAACACAATTGCAAGAAAAGATGCACTTAGATAAAGGTAGACTCTTGGGAAACAATTCAGTTTCCACAGCCAAGCTTAAAAGGGTTAGCATTATGTCATATTAGGATGCTACGTTTATGACACCTTAATGGCTTTATGCCTGCAGCTGTGATAAATAATAATCTAACTGCCAGTACCAATACAAAGAGTCTAGAATTATGTTATACTAAACTTTTCGGTTTATGACATCAGTGTGAGAGCTGTATGAACACTAAAGCATCAGCTGGAGTGAAACTACCTTATATTTGAGCCTGGTCTATATCCCTGCATAAAGGCCTGTAGATGGTTGAGGTTGCCATTTCTAACTGCTTTAAAAATCTCTGAAATATAGGTAGCAGGGCAATACTGACCCTCGAACCAAAGTTCTTCCTAGCTTCTTCATCTGAATGAGAAAAAATTAGGCCATCAAATCCTGAGGTTTATACATATTTCTATAATTTTACCAATTCATAGAATGCATATATGAACAAAGTTGTCTTATAATCATTATAGTAACAATAAGGCAATTTCATTCTGACTAGACAGAGTCACTGAAAATACGTCATTTACATTAGAAAGAGAACCACTTTCTCTCTCTCTCTCTCTCTCTCTCTCTCTCTCTCTCATTTTTTTTTTGGTATTTTTTTTTTTAATTTAGCCCAAAAATCTCAAGGGGCATTGATAGATGGTTGGACACCTTTAAAGCCAAGTCTATGGAGTAGGGATAAATACAGTTGAAAGGAAAATGATGCCTCAAGTGGTTTCTGTTTTACATGGGGAAATCTAGATTTAAAAATTTTCCATTTTCCATTCTAATTATATATTGCCAGCCACAGCTACATATCATTATACGCAACTGAAACATGTTAAAATTTAGGCTTGGCCTGGCGACTTTTATAGCTTCTGAGCCACTTGTGTTATTGGAAGTACCGACTGAGATGGAACAGCAACATCAATCCATAATTCAAGTCTATACATAACTTTCATCAGTGAATAAATATGATAAACAAGGTCTCAACCATATGGCATAATGGACTGGAACACTCAATTTTGCTCAATCAGTGGAATACTTCATTGTTATCTATTTCAGAAGAGGTAACAAATCATAGGCTATAATTAAATCAGGAAAAAAATGAGTACACTGGATAACACAATGTTTCTTTGACAAGGGCTCAGTTCAGTTCACCAAAAGTTGGAGGGGCAATGCTGCTAATGCTTCTCTTCTTCATATGTTTTGGCAAGGTCCAATGGAAAATGCTCACCCCATTTAGCAGTAGCTGTGGCCACTCCCCCCACTGCTGTTCATCTCAGTTTCTTAAGTTCCCTGAGCATCATGGCATATTGGGACTGATTGTTCTCTGATTTTGTTTAGATATTGTATAGACAGACTAAAGCCAACTTGTGAGTTAGTCTCCCCCTTTCCTTTCCTTCAAGCTCCAAACTTGAGACAATCCTTTACAATAGATATTTGTATTAAAACAGTTAACACGACAGTCTAAATGTAAATAGCCCTATATTAGGCTAAAAGGATAAGCTCATATAAAGAGAGCTGAACCCAAACTATAAACTTTCTATTTCAGTAAAGCTGATGGCTCCACCTTCCCGGTGACTCTCTGGTGAAGAGCCAGATGGCATGAGGCCTTCCAACTGGAAAGCAGATTGCCCCCAGTGCCTCCATCCTGGATCAAGAACTAGGTCCTGCTACCCCTCGCCTCCTGAAAATCTTCTTGCCATTTCCAAAAGAGCATAACTCCCACAGTCAGCTTGGAAAATTTCATGAAGTGACCTTGAAGAAGCTCTAAAGGTTTCGATTCCCCCTTGTTCCTCCATTTCAGAATCTGATGGTGTATCCCCTGGACAGTCTGCAAAGAGCAAATGCTTCACCTGCTCCCTAGACCAATGATGACAGCCATTTTTCCTCCCCCACCCCCCCGCACCAAAATGCCCTTAGACTAACCCAGTGGGTATGTTCACATGATCACAGTGGGAAATAAGATATGGTATTTTATTTCTCCCATCATGCTCGCTGGTCACAAGATTAAAGAACTTGCATGATGATCTTCATTAGAATGGAGTTACTGTGCTATGTGAACCCAGTCACTATGGCTTGTTCCATGGGTGTTCTCATACAACACTAAGGATGTATTAGAAATTAATTTCAGTTAATTTTGATTGGGATGTGTGGCTTTCATTCCAAAGAACGGATTTGGTCACAATCTGAGGCACAAGTATGTGCTTTTTGTAGACCCAAAAATACATTCAACAGCATGCATATATTTGAAAACTATACATGAAAAAATGAGCACTTTTGAACAATCCAAATAAGAAAGAAGAGGAAATGTGTACATGTGAAAGATGTGCACAATTGAGGTATGCATTTGGAAAGATATGCTAAAAAATGCCACAGATATTTATGAAAAGAAAAACAGCAAAAAATAAAATTTGGTGGAATTTGGAGAAATTCAGCAAGCTCAAGTTTTGCTGATGTGTATATCCCTGGATAGATAGTGAAGTGCAAAAGGGGCTTGCTCTTGGTCACTTAGGGAGCTGAACCAGCAACCAGAAAGTACATAGCTCACACTGTTAAGCACTAAGCATATATTCCACATTTACTGGAAAGTACATTTCTAGCTCAGAACATAAGAAGACCTTCACACTTGAAATTGCTGGCTCAAATGTCAGCTGGGCCATGAACTCACTGGCTCAGTGTCCAAGGGCAAGGCACTCTGCCAGCAGTGACATCTGTACCATGGAAATAATAATAATAATGACCTATGCATGCTTGTTATATGGGTGCTTAAGATAATGTATGTGAAAAAGCACTTTCTAAAAACTGAAGGAGACCATACATACCATGTGAATACCAATTATTGTAGAGAGAAGACATGCCAGATGGTGCCATTTTGCAAAGATAAGTAGATAGGGTCAACATTTTGAAAACACTCAGGTAAAATGAGCTGGTGTTGTTTTATTAACTGATATTGGAAATGTCAGCAAAATCTTATTTACCATATCAGTTTTCCATGGTGTTTCTCTGGTCTGACTGTTCCTTCTTCATAATAGGATCTACTATTAATAGTGTGAACTGCTACATTACTATTTTGCTTTTCCTCAAGTGTAGTACATGCCACTTCTTACCACATGAGTACCTATTCAAGCAGCACATTCACAGGACAACAGTAGCTTGATATAACTAGGCATGGTAGCTTTATACAACAGTGGGTGGGATGGTTTGCCACTTCCAGAAAAGTACCATATGATCTCCAAGATGAGATGAGGAAGTCCATTCCTGAGCTGGTTATCTTCAGGGCTAAACCACTAACTACAGCAGCTTCATTGGTTTGTGCCCCACAAGAAAAAAGGAATGTCCAGGTGCAATCTACTGGTGCCGGTACATGCGCATTTCAGAGAATCCGACTAATCATTTCTGGCCTAGAGTCTGAATTTCCATTTTATTGAGGTTAAAAAAGTTAACAACTAGGCTCAGCAGAATTGACGGCTCTGGTTTTAAGGCTCCAGTGCTTTCATGTACATACCTTTCTTTCTGTGCAACAAAGCAGTCTTATCTTAAACTGGTCTGCTTCACTATTCTGTGATGTGCGTATATGTGTACATTCTGTGTGTGTGAGTGTGTGGAGGAAGTGCGAGAATGGCATTACATCAAAAAGCTTAGCTATTCTCCCGCCCACTATAAATTACTTTCACTCAGCAAGCCAGAGCCCAACAAGCAGTATGTTTCATGACTATATCAGCCAGCTATCAAGAGATAGACTGGAGACAGAACAGCATGCTGCCATATCAACTGTAATTCATCTCTGTAAAGGCAAGGTGAAAGGGCGAAGTGAAAGGCTGTGTAAAGGCTTCGCGCCAGCACTCTCACATTCGACTACATCATTAACTGCTTCGCTACTGACTCCTGAACCAGTCAGTCACATTCCCTCAGGGCAAAACACATCAGCAGCACTGCTGGTTTTACCTATTACTATTTTGGGAATACCATTTTCAGTTCTGTTCAATGCAGTTTTGTTTGCACGAGAGCAATGCAATCCACAGCTGAGCTCACAGAAGACAAAATGTTCCAGGGTTGTGCCTTTCCTTTTACTATTTTCAAAGTAAAAATTATCTGAACCATTAAGAAAGCATGCCTCTCATTACACCCAAACTGCTTCTCAGAAGCAGACACTCGTAATCCTTGCCTTACAGTTTAAACTTTGCCAAATGGCAAATACAAGACAAGATTTGATCAATGGAAGTAAACAATTGCTTAAGCTGTCCAACTGTTCTTCTGCTGAAGTTCATAAAAAAGTAATACAAAATCAAAGGAGCGTAGTAACTACAAGGAAAGGGAATTTTATATTTCTTGCATTTCGTTTATGGACACCACAACAGCTATGAAGTTATAGAAGATTTATATTAATTTATTACTTTTTCCACTTCGATCATTTCCGTACATCTAGTCCTGCACAAGGGAGATGGGTAGCACAGTGAGTTAAACTGTTGAGCCGCTGGTCTGTTCATCAGAAGGCTGGTGGTTTGAGTCCATGCAAAGGGGTGAGTGCCTGCAGCTTTGTCCCAGTTCTTGCTTACCTAACAATTCGAAAGCATGCAAATGTGAGTAGACAAATAGGTACCACTTTGGTGGGAAAGATAACAGTGTTCTGTGTGCCTTGGTGTTTATTCATGCTTGATCACAGAAACGTCTTTGAACTACACTGGCTCTTTGGCTTACAAGCAGAGATAACTAGCTCCAGAGTCGAACAAGACTACCACATATGTGCAGGGGAATCCTTAATTTTATCTTTAGTCCTGAACAACATTACCACTGAATAAGCTTTCCAATTTTCTTAAAGGTTGTAGATCCCTCATCAGGAGCAATGTCCAAGGAATGCTAAAGGAAATACTGAGATATCAGGCTGTCCTTATGACTTGTTTCTGCCTAAGACCATCACTTCCAGAAGAAGCCTATGCACTTCCACTCAGACAGAAAGCTCACTACGTGAAGTGTAGCTTAATTCTTAGTATCATAAGGATCAAAGCAGTATGTTTAGAATTATAGCAGTGTCATCCTATGCTTGTCTACTCAGAAGTGCCACTTAGTTCAATGGTGCAAGCAAGTCCCAGGTAGTAATGTATATATATGCACACAGTCTTATAGCACAATCTATGCCTCTTTGGACAGAAAAAGCATCCTATAACTCCCAGAAGTCCCCAACCAACATGGTTGTCTGGAAAACATTGGGAGCTAAAAGGCTGTTTTTCCCTCTAAACAGGCAGAGGATTGTGCCTTAATAACATACTGTACTGACTCAGTTTTTTAAAAAAATTATTATATCCCATACTCATGCTCTCTATCTCTTTGTCGCTCTCTCTCCGTGGATAAATGGATAGATAGATGGGTGGATGAACAGACAATGACAGATAGATACATACATAGATAGAGATATCAGCTAACATCACAGTGATTAAAAAAGGAAATAATCATGTGAATGAGAAACAGGAGAAAGAAAAATAGCAATAAAATGTAGATAAATCAAAGAAAATGAAAATCAACTGAACAATTATATAGCAAAGAAAATGACTTCAGGTAGGGCACTTTATTATATAAACTATCGCAAATGAGAAGACCCTGTCCCTCATATTGCTCAGCAAATTCCAGATGACAGGAAATTCAAAGAAGGAGCTCTGATGTTGCTTGGGTGGCATTGAGAATACATGGAACAAACTGGTCTTCTGTTAACCAGTTTCAAAGCATCAGGGCTTTAAGGTGATAACCAGCCCCTACAATTGTGCACAGCAATAAATAGGCAACTGATGAAAATTATTGTTTAAGTACATTGTCCAGTCAATTTTAGACAACAGTATGGTGGCAGTATATTTCTTGGATGTGTTTCAAGATCAACCTGACTTACAGCACATTGCGGTGATATTGCTTTATTCTTCTCATGTGTGTGCACGTGTTTGTGTGAATATATATATCTCAGACCAATTGTTTTCAGAAATTGTTTCAGTCACAATGACTACAAAATAATATCATCTTCATCTAATATAATCAATCTGCTACCAGTGAAGAAGAATACATGGGTTTCCTTTGGTTCAGAAATGATGCTATGAAATGAAAGCTTATTGATACTAGAAATCTAAAAACAAAACAGAACAGAACTTTTACTAACACCAAAATTAAATTTAAAAGAAGTGACAATCAGCAATCTTGGTAAAAACACATTTTGCCAAGTACTCTTCCAAGCTGACCAACCAGATTCTCAGGCATGTACCACGTCTTATGTAGTAAGTTAATGTGGATATGGTTGATTGCTAGAACAAAAACAAACTTATCCTTGATCTTGAAACAAGAACAACCTCTCTGTTTCACTTAAACTGAAATTTTGAAATAGATTTTGAAAAAAAAAAAAAAAACCCTGAAGCATATTGATCAGTGATTTCACGTGGTTGATAATTCTCCTGCTCGATTCACATGCCCTTTCTTTGAAGCAACACATTACGCAAAATGTTAATATTGAACCAGGACTTCTAAGAGTGTTAAAGCCAGGAAGCGTAAGACTAACTTGCATAAATGATCTCAAACACTATTGGCCTCCAACCCTTCTTCTCCTCCTCCTCCCTCTCACACACACTTTTTATCCCTTTCAGCAGTAATAATCATTTATTCATTCATATCCACCAGAAATACTTAAAGGCACCATCTATGCTGGTGGAGAAATGCAAGGAGTTGTAGGCCATTTTTCTGTCCAAACAAGGACAGAATTGCACCCTTAGGTGTCCATAATTGAATGAGCAGCCAAGGAAATGAAATTTGTCAGCTGAGGGACAGCAAGCAAGAAACCAGCCCAGAGCTTCAAGAGTCAAGAATGTCAAGGCCAGCAACTATTGCCTTCCCAAGACATTTTTTTGCCTGAAGGAAACTGCAGTCTGTTTATGGCTGATACTTTATACAGTCTCGCTATGCAATTCAGATAATGATTCCTCTTTCATCTGTTCCAAATGGTGGAAGTAGCTCTGCCATTGGTAAAAAGAAAGGGTGGCTCTTAATGGAGAAGTTTTCTTCACACAGAGAGCATGAATTAAAAATGAATATGATTGCCTGGGAAAATGCAAAATAAATCTATTTATCGGACCACATGTGGTAAGCTAAAATGTCATTGGTTAAAGCATCATACCAATACCCCAATCCTGTGTATGTATGCTGACTTGCTAAAATATGCGTGCATTTCTTTGTAATCTGCTTAGAGGGTCCTTTGGACTAATTAACACAGAATATAAATGGAAGGAAGGAAGGAAGGAAGGAAGGAAGGAAGGAAGGAAGGAAGGAAGGAAGGAAGATTGCAAACCAGAGAGAGCTTTGGCTATTGCGCAGTATAGAAATGAAATATCTAAACAGCTAAATTGTATTTTTCATACTTTTGTCCTTCTCCTTTTGCTGCCAGTGAAAATGTCCCATCCACTTGTAAATAAAATTTGGTTGTGAGGCTTAAAGAGGCTCTGCATCTGTTGTGTGGTTTGTTTTACCCCATGTCCCTTTTAACATCTACATCGGGATGTAGAGACAGGCAGGCTGGGACTCCAGAAGGGTCTGGTTTATGCCCAGGTCTCAGGTTCTACACTCTGTGGTACATGAAGCTTCTAAAAGAGGTCATCCAGAACTGTGGGACTGGATCTCATCATGATGCTGATTATGCTCCAATGAGAGTGTCATTGAAAATTGCTTGGGAATTGCAGCTAATACTACATTTGGCAGCCAGATTACGTTCTGGTAAGCTCTATAATGATAAAATATCGGAGATCATATAACATTGGTCTTGCCAGCTTCCAATCTGTTTATGGCCCCAATTCAAGACTCTAGATCTTACATTTGAAGCCCAAATGGATTTGAACCAGGATTATTATACTGGTACATCCTCCCATATAAACCTGTCCACAATTTATGGTTTTTAGAGGTTGTTTTATCATGGCAGGAACATGGAATGAGGACTTTTCTGTTATGGCACCCTGACTGTGAACTATAGAACTTCTTTCCTAAGGAATTCAGATTGGTTTCATCTTTGCTTAGTTTTAAATAGGTTCCAAAATCACTATTGTTCTCTTGGCATTTGTTGTAATTGGTGCAGTTTTTCTCTGATGTGATTTAAAGATAATTTCTTCTGCAGTTAATTTAATTTGTTTTGAAATCAGATTGTTTTTAAAGTGTTATATTGCCTTGGGAGACCTTCTGGTCTAAAATGAGTTTCATTAAAAATAATAAAAATTAATAACTTCTCTGGCTAGATTGGCATATCTCTCAGGGATTAAAAAATTGTGCAACCAAGAGTTCTTATTGCAATATAATACTCTAATTGACTTTCATTTTAGATAGGTATTCCTGATTCATATATAAGCTTGTCCTAATTTATGCCAAAATTTAGTAGAAACCTGTTCCAGTCTTCAAAGCAGACTGGAATCCTATGCATGCTTACTCCGAAGTAAATCTCATTATTCAGTAGAGCTTACTTCTACATAAGAGCATAGGATTACATTCTTGCACAGTTAGAAATATTAAGAATTTTATAACAATAATATACATATAACTACCCTGACAACAAGTAGCAATTTTTGTACCTCATCTGATAACGCAGTGAATTATCCTTATTTGAGAGAGCACATGCGCAATTTAAGGATGTGGAAACTGCATACCCAGTACTAAATTCAGGCTCTGACAGCCTTTATTTAAAGGGAAGTGCTGAATTTTATTTTTAAAAACGTTAGCAGTGGAATGTAAGACTCTTCCTTAGAACATGGATGATTGGCGTTATAAACGATCCCTTCTTTTAAAGTCTGATTCTCAGCTGTTTAATCATTTTCTTAATCGCCCTCAGCATTTGTCTCATTATGTACTAACAGTCTGCTCTATTTCAGATCTTCAGCTGGAATCATTCCGAAAAAAACTGAAACTGCAAATATTTGTTGCTCCCACCCCCTTAAATCAGATGAATAGTTATATAAATAGAATGCAATGAATATTAATTTATCCTATGTTGGGATTTATTAAGCCTGGTATACAGTGATATTTCAGAGTATAGTTATCTAGTCCCCTATTCCCGCAAAGTAGAAACATAGAAGCATTGGAAAAAGCCATGCTGGATCAGACCAAAGGTTTATCTAGTCCAGTATTTGATACCGTGTCAAATCAGCTGCCATGAGATTGCTCAAGCAGGAGGGGAGCAAGACCTCCACCACCTACCCAAGCTCTTCATCAATCGATTTATTCCAGCACGCTCCCTATTTTTAGGAAGCTTGTACACAGCCACAGATACGCTCTACTTCCATGAACATGTCCAATCCCTTTTTAAAGCCTTCTAGATCTATGGCCATCACTATTTCCTGTGGTAGTGCATTCCATAATTTATATGGTGTGAGACTTTATCTAGTCTGTCTTAAACCTTCCCAAAGATGTACTTTATCTAGTCTGTCTTAAACCTTCCCAAAATCAGCTTCATCGGATGATCCTGGGTTGGAATATTGTGGGAAAGGAAGAAAAATGTCTCCCACTCATGTCTCCATCTCCTTCATCAATTTCATTTGCCTTTTCGGTATTTTTTCCAATACAATAATGTTTTATTCAGGTGAGATGACCAGAATTGAACACAACTGCAGTGGCACCAAGGATTTGTACAAGGGGAGTAAGATCTTGGCAGTTCTGTTTTCTATTCCATTCCTAATTATGCCTGGCAGGGAGTTTGCCTTTTATAAAGCAGCCATGCATACAGGCCAATATTGTCCACTACCACCCCAAGATCCCTTTCCTACTCAATCACTGCTAGTTCCAATCCCATCAGTGTGCACTTGCAATTGGGATTTTTGCCCCAACGTGCATTATTTAGCACTTACTTAGAATGAATTGCCATTTAGATGCCAATTCCCCCAGCCTGACAAGATCCCTTTGATCCTCACAATCCCTATCATTTTGACCATTCTAAATCATCTGGTGTCATCAGCAAACGTGGTCACTCCACTACTTATTTATGAATCCCAGAT
Organism: Varanus komodoensis; assembly: GCF_004798865.1. Lineage (NCBI taxonomy): Eukaryota > Metazoa > Chordata > Lepidosauria > Squamata > Varanidae > Varanus > Varanus komodoensis. The sequence continues at coordinate 26,028,385 of NW_025335269.1, read as the reverse complement.
CATTTATAAATAGGTTGAAAAGAATTAGTCTTAATACAGAACCCTGCATCGGCACCACTGGTGACATCTCACCATTGAGAAAACTTGCCTTTTATTCCCACCCTCTGTGTTCTGCACTTTAGCCAGTTAGTGATCCATAAGCTCTGTAACTGCTTAATTTGTTCAGGAGTCTTTGGTGAGGGACTTTGTCAAAAGCCTTTTGGAAGTCTAAGTCAGCAGTATTAACTGGGTTGTACCCTTCTAAGTGCTTGTTCACACTCTCAAAGAATGGCAATGGGTTAGTGAGACAAGGCTTCCTTCTGTGGAAGCCATGCTAACTTATTTTCATCAGAGACTGTCCCACTATATGTTTATTAATTCTATCTTTAATCAGGATTTCAAGCAGCTTACTCATAATGGACATTAAGCTAACTGTCCTGTAATTTCCCAGGTTTAAAAATTGATGTTACATTGGCCATTTCCCAATCTTCCAGTACAAGGGCTGCTATTTAGGACATATTGAATATTTTGGTAAGAAGGTTCACAATCTCATGTTTCACTTCTAGAAAGACTCCAGATGTATATTGTCTGAACCAAGTGATTTGATGACATTCAGATTATCAATAAGGTTTAGAATTTCTTCCTTGGCCACTACTATCTGCATTAATTCCTCAGCCTCCCTTTCAGAATACAAATCTTCAAGGACAGGTATATGCTCCACATCCTCTGCTGTGAAGAAAGAAAAAAAGAATTCATCTAGCTTCTCTGCAATATTCTTGTCCCCCTAAGTGCTCTTTTAATTCCATTATTGTCCAATGATTCAACTTTTCTAGCCATGTTCCTACTTTTGATATATGCAAAGAGTTCCTTATTACTGACCTTAGCAATATGCTCCTCAAACCATTTCTTGCCTCTCTGATCGTCTACTTACATCCCCCTTGTACAATCTTGTGTGCCTTTCTATTCTTTTCTTTCTGACAGGTCTTCCACTTTTGCCTACTTCCTTTGCAGACAGCTTACCATGTGATCCTCACACCCATTGCAAACCTAGCTTTCTGCATTTCTAGCAATGGGATCTGCTACAAGAGAAAGCTTCCTTCCCACTAGTGGTTATTCTAGATCCCTTCTAGGGAATTATTTCCCTCCTATCCCAAATGACACCCTCCTTTACTAAGACCTCATTTATCCAATGACATGGTGGAGCTGTCAGCCCTGAGTTGGTGCCCTGTTAATTGGTCCCCTGAGAACTTAGCATTCCCCGTGCCTACTACTTTTGTTTTCTGCAGGTCTACAAACTTAGTTTCAAGAGAGTGTTCTAATTAATTAATTAATAACATTCCTATACCATACCAAATTAGCCTACGAGCATTCATGATGGTTTGTAATTACTTGGTCCCAAAGAAAGTGCACTCCTTCCCTGAGAGCCAGGGAGGTTGCTTATATGTCTATATATTGCACAATATTATAATGGAACACAATTAGATTTTATTTTAAAATTAACTTCTTTTGAAATGTGTTCAGTATACTACCGAAATAGTATAGATCAATTGCCTGACATACAAAGTGAATGCTTTAAAATTGTATCAAGTGCATTTTTAAAAAAAGAAGAAGAAAAGGACATGAACTTGTACATCTTATGCACACTCTTATTTCATTAAGCCATAGAACAATAGATTGTTAATAAAGTATTACTTGACCTGTTTTATCATTATGTTTTCAGCAAGAATATCTTAACAGAATATTCTAATATTCTGTACTTACAAAAACATTATGGTCAGCAGTTTGTGAGGTAGGGAAGATGTAGGCAAGGGTTTGGGTCCTCTTTCTATGGTCACTGATAATGAAGCAGTAGCAAAAGACTTACTGAATCTCTTGCTTTGGAAAAGGGTGGCAAATTTCCTATTCACTTTATCACTTCAGAAATTTAGTTTCAGCATTTAGCTTCTCTTATTTCAGTCATGTTATTCAGTATTTCAGTCATGTCATTTCTTTACTCAGCTTTCTCAATATATAGAATCCAGAACAATAAAACACCTATGGGAAAAAAGGTCATTTACTTCAGGGTGCTGGAGTCTGCATTCAGTTTTTAAGCCCTGCTCTGTAAAAACTAAGCTAGCAGGTCAAAGCTGATCTTCTTGACAAGTAAAAGAGATAACCTTTTGAAGAGTTAAAGGGCAAGTCTTTTGAGATCAGAAAACAGAGTATCCTAAGCCTTTGAATATGGCAAAATAAGATTCTGTTGTTGTTGTTAGATATATTTAACACTGTGCTTAAAATGGATAAATATATTAAAATGTGTGGCTTAGGGTTTTTTTGGTTTTGCTTTTAGCATGGCTCATACAACACTGGTTTTCTTCAACTGCCACCAGGAAGGCTCAAATGGTGGCAACACGGAGAAGAGCCTTTCAGGGGTGGCCCCCTAGTTATGGAATGAGCTTCCCACTGAGGTTTGCGCCTCCAACTTTACTATCCTTTCACTGCCAGGTAAAGACTGTCCTCTACTGCAGGGCATTTAATTGCTTACTGCAGCTTGCTGGCTGTTAGGGTTTAACTGGGTCTTTTCAATGTATAATTTTTGTTTCTCAGTTTTTTTATTTGGTTTTAAAATTTTATAGACATTTTATGATGTTTTAATAAGTTTTAATTGGTATAGTTTATATTGTTTTTAAATATGCTGCAGTGAACCACCCAGAGAGCTTCACTGTTGGCCATTACAGAAATCAAATCATCTTCATCAGAGCCTTTCAAATTAAAGCAAAGATGCAAAGGCCCATGTACACTAACTTGTTCAAACCCCAGCCAGCCCTGGCACCTGCTGGCCAGCATTCTGCATACTCAGCATGCAACCAGGTGGCTGAACCCAGCCACAGTGGAAGTACAGGCACCGTTATATTAAAAACTCACACTGCTTTGTAGCATCTGCCATGTGGAGTAACTCAGTACAGGCAATTCTAAAGGCAGGAACAGACTGACAGGAAGCAAATCCTTAGTTTCTGGCCCTGCACCCTCCCTTTAAGACACTCCCCTTTTTAGGAAGAGGGCAGAGCAAGGGAAGGAGATGGGCAGATGTGCCATGTCTGGTTCCATGGATTTTTATCATTTTTTTTTAACTACCAGGTGCATTCCATGCCAACTTTTGTGTGTGGGTGTGTGGGTGGGTGTTTCTTTCTTCCTATGAATTCATTTGGATTTTTTGTGTGTATTTTTTAAAAGTACACATTTTTCAGACTCTGTACATGGTTTTTAGGTATTGCCCCATCAATGAAGACATATTTATTCACAGTTTAAAACTGAATATGAACACGCTTTGGAAAAGTGCACATTTCACTGGGTGCTCTGGTTTTTGTTTTGTTTTGTTTTTTGGTTCCATGCAACACCTTGCAAGTCCTGGAGTGTATGAACGCCAGACTTTGCTGGAACAAGTCGTGTGCTTGGAGCTACTGCAGGTACTGCCATGCCATCCTGCATAAGCCACCCTCAGATGTGTTACAGTGCTTGTTATCAGGACAGGAATTAGATGAGCCCAATCAATAGGAGATTCTCTCCACAAGCTCCACACATTTCTGGCAATAACATGTGATGGGCTATACATATAATGAGTATCCCGCATGGAGCTGCTGCCAGAAAGAACTTTCCTTGTACCTCCCTGTGGGGACTGAAAAGTTTTAATCATCCCTTTTCCAGTTTATGTCCTTCTCGCAGAGTCTAACCTAATTCTTCTTAGTCTTGTAACAATGCTCCATTTTTAAAGCAAATGCAATATTAATATGGGATATCACAAAGCCAATGAATTCTAATAAGACTGAGGAAAATAATTAACTTCAGATCAAATGTGCTTGTATTCATTTTCATCTTCAGTGAACATTAAAAAATGAATGTTATAGATGTGATGTGTGTGTGTAAATAATATTTTATTAGCAGAAAGAAATTATCTCTACCAAGTAATCAATTGTTTTGCATATTTTACACACTTTTGTTGCTGAGGAAGGACATATGCTTCATGCTATCAAGCCATATAAGTGATTTTGTTTTGTTTAATAGAGAATGAAAGCAGAAAACCCCCAGGAGTACTAAGCTTTCTATTCATGTAATTTTGATTACAGTACAGATTGGTTTAGAAAGTTTGCATGATGTAGTGACATTGTTCAGTCCATGAGTCATGAATGCAGATATATCATCCATCAGCTGTTCCGTGAGGGTGGTTTACAGAGATGTGTAATGATCTGCATAGGTTAAACAGGATTTTACTTTGTATCTTGCTAAGTTTTAAAACTTCCCATCATCCAAAACTTTATGTCTTTCACCATATGGATAGGAAAGGGAGGGTTGTTTACAAGTGTCTGGTAATTACTATGATATTCACATGTAAAACAGTTTTTTACTAATTATACAGCATTGTAAACCTTGATGATAGTTTACACAGTAGCATAAACAAAGATGTTACAATGACATAGGAGAAAGGAACTAAGAAATTACGAGGCAACACTAACATAGAAAAGCATTAGATATTCTTTACTTTTCAGTAAAGTGCTTTTCAGTAGTGTGTTATACATTAAGTAGCAATATTGTTTTAGAGAGACTCTTCCTATAGAAAGAATCTCTACACAACCCTTCCTTATTGGGATTCCCTACCCTATCTCAATGTTTTCTTTTTTTCTTTTTGTGCTTCTCTGTAAGGTTGGATTATGTCAGGCACTGTAATATCCCAACTAAGTCATAACTAAGGATACTATTGCAGAATTCTTCTGATAGACTGTTCTCCAAACAACAAGAGATAAGCTATAAAAAGAAAGCACCAGCAACGGTTTGACAATTGCTATAAAGAAGCAAAAATATCTGGCTTAAACAATTCTATCTGACTGGGCTGCAGCTCTGCACAGAGCCTTCAAATAGCACCATCTACTGCCCAACCAACAGAGATGTGGTGACACTCCAAACTGGCCCTCCCAACCATCCTCCTCCTCGCCTTTTTTTTTTTTTCCTGAGGAAAATTAGGATTTTGAACCAATGAGGAAGGAATCAAGTGGAAAATCCTGCACTATAATGTAAGTCTTCTGAGAGTATACAATGAAAAATTATGATCATTATATATTAAATACAGATCAGTATTTATATTTTGGTTCCGAGTACAAAAGTTTCCAGGGTGTTAACATTTGATGAGTTAATGCAAATTCTATTTTAGCTGCAGGAGAGATTATGCTTTGTTTTTAGCTTATTTCAAAAGACAAAACGTTTGTCTTCCAAACTGGCTTTCCTTGCTATATTTGACATTTCTGTCACCTTTGATTAAGAACTTCATTAGGATAACACTGCATGAACCGGGTGTAAAATGCCACCCAAATACAGCAAAATACTGCCTATGCAATTTTGTAAAGACAAAATGATGATGATCCAGGGAATAAAAATACAGCAGCTTTCATTTGGATCATAGTGATGACATGCCAATGAACAAAAGTGTTCTCCTGCTGGGTAATAACATGCAGCTCACTTATTTATATAGAACACTTTTTATAAATCTACTTTAAGCATCTGCTGGTTTTATAACAGTTACCTAACATGAGCACATCATTCTCCCACTGCAGTCATTATTTTCTGATGGAACAATGAAACACCTATGACATCATGCCTCAAAATAATTGGTGGCTAAAAGAAGTATGAATATGTTTGATGATTACTTTTAAAAGTAGGAACCCATTTAACATGGAATATATACTTTACTTTCAATCATTCATATATTCAGTATACAAAAGTTGTATTTTAAATTTCAGCTATCCAGGTATGCTGACATTTGTATTTCATGGCTAAGGAGGCAATCCTATATACACTTACAGGGCACGGAATCTAGCGGACTCAGCCACATTTGTGCCGTAAATGCAGTCATGAGGATGGAATGTTACCTGGTTCCCTTGGAGAAGGGGTGGGGAACATATGGCCCTAGAGACATTGCGGGGTAGCAAGCTGCATTGCCTTCTAGACCGCATATCCAATGGTGCGAAATATGAAAGCTGCGAGCCAGGAACACCTGGAATGCCACATGTTTCCTATCATCTCCATTTTAGAACTTCCTTATTTAAGGTCAGTTCATCTATTTGTTGATTTTCTCATGTGTAATGACTAAAACAACTTCAAAGATAGAGCCACATGAAGGAAGCAGCAGGAGAATGCCAGTTGAAGCCATTAGTGTCTGGTTATGATTTACAAGAGCATGTAGATCAGAAAAGTTACCATCAGATGAATGTAAATCACCCAATGGAAGTGGATGCAACTGTAGTTACACATGTTCTTCGATGTGACAGAGTCTGTACAGATGCTTCGTACATCCCTGTGTGGCAAGCTACAATGCCTGAATAACAGGTATGCAGTTGTCAGAAAAGATTTTACCAATATTAATACTTGAGAGCCACTGAAGCATACCGTGGCTCACTGGAAGACAGTGGTTTGAACGGTGCTGTTTTAGTCACCATTTGGCCATGCAGTTCACTGAATATCTTTATGCCAGTCACTAGTTCTACCTCACAAAGTTGATGTGAGGCTGAAATAGAGAACAAAAAGATCATATATACCACCTTAGTGTCTTCAGGATAAATGCAGGATATAAATGTAACAAATCAAAGCAAATCAAGTTATTTCATCTATAAGACTCAGCCTGCCACAGAAACTTCCAAAGAACATTGTTCAGGCCTCCAAGGCCTCATCCCTACTGGAAGAAATTGCACAGCAAATTGCACTCAGCACTTTCCTGAGAAATTGCAAAGGAACATAAAAGGGTGTTAGACGAGGGTAGCTTACCCGCTGTTACTAATCTTCTCCCTCATAAATACCCTAGTAACCGCAGGATGCCCTGGAAGACAGTTTGAAAACCACTAAAGTACAAAAAAGTTAACCTGGATTTGGCAGGGTAAAAACCCCCATAAATCAAACGTAATTCAACTGGATGTTAGACAATATATGGCAATACTTTTGTTTTAAAAGCAATTCCTTGGGAGTGGGGCAATAATGGAAAGTGATAAAGTAGACACTGAAAAGATCAAAGTAAATTCAAATGTTACTGGATTTGCTTGTTTTGATAGTTTTTTAAAAACAAAAAATGTTAAATATATTTTGGAAATGTTTCCAGCTACTGTACCTCACCCCACCCCCAGTTTTAATGTAGAACTTGATGTTGACTTTCGCAAGGTTTATTGAATATTCACATGGAGAATATATGACAGTTAACTAACCATATCTATCGATTTCATATCCATAAAAATCATGTTATTTATTTTTGGAAAGAGGAGTGGAATTAAAAAGCACAGTCAGTTTGAGAACCATATCAGAATATAAAATAAGTCAAGTAACACTAGCTGGGGACAAGCTGAAAGAAGAGATCTGCTGTCAACTATGAGAGTCACAGGTGGAACCTAAAAGTCCATCCTCCCAGTAGGGACCTTTAACTGAGATGCCCGTGGTAGTGTACATTTGCCAGTTCCCAGTTGCTTTTAGAGACAGAGATTCAAATCAACCCCCTATAATAGTATTGGCATGCTTTTCCTGTAACCTAAGTCATGCCATGGACAATGATTTCTTACTCCATCCATGGAGGATTATCTTTTCTTGGGTGGGGTGATGGGGGAAGACATTTCTTTAAACAAGCATCCTAGAAAAGTGATGAGAAAAGAAGAGCAGAACCTCGCCCCCACAAAAGTCTGTTTCCCTAATACTCTACAATGGAGACTGGGCACTTAAAGGGGGGGGGGGTATTTAATTATACTGTGGACAAATCCTGAGAAAGCCATTCTTAGTCATAATGAAATCAATGGTACTTAAGAACACAAATATTTTTGTGTACCATCTTCCACTTAGGATTCTTGATTTTATGTTGGTATTGTACCATTCCTAAACATATTTTTGCTAATGGCTCATGACCTGAATTAATGTATAGGGAAAATTGCAAATGATAATGAACCTAAAGACATTGATTTAAATGAATATGCATAGCAACTGAGTGGATATAATATCAGTCAGTAACACTGAATATCTTCTATACCAGAGAGATCATATTTCCCAGATACCTTTGCATATCACACATTTATTCTGACCCCCATTCTCTGCAGCCCCTTCATCCTACGGCCGTTAAACAGGTCACTATTTTCCAACTTTAAAACTGTTATAAAACATTAATCTACACCCCCAAGACACATGCTTTGGTTTTGTTCATGGAAAAAAAACAAAGCTTAGTTTGCACTATTATTCAGTATTTATTTGTGGCCTCTCGTCTATTTTTCAGTGTATTTATTTATTTATTTGTATTATATTAAAAAGAAATCCCACTGCATTAGCTAATAAGACTCTCTGCTCTCCACCTCTCAGCAGTCCATCTCTGAGGGAAGGCTGGACATAAATGTCACAAAAATATAATGAAAAGTGCCTGTTAGCCAGATAAAGTTAATATTCATTCTCTTTTGTCCTTGGGCAAAATTCCCTCTAGCCTTTGTCTTTTCTGCTTGCCCCATTTTTTGTGGTGCTTTTGGCTGGTGACATGTGATGTTGCAGTGGGTTTTGGAATTGGTAAACAGTGGTGACATAAACTTGGTCATGTATCATCATGCATGCAATAATCAAGCGTAAGCAGCAAAGGTGCAGGGAACAGACTGGGCATTCCAAGACTTTGGCCTGTGCATATGTGCAATAATTTCATTTCCATTCTTTAAAGACCCAAACTTGGGCCATTCATAGTCTTGAATGGGAGCTCATTTTTCAGAGAAAGTTCACATATCCCTGAGCTTGTAATGCTCATTTGGAAAATGTATTCTGTAGAAAAGGGTGTATTTTACAAATGCCCCTTTTCATGTTTTAGTCACTGAGGAGAAAGTACACATTCAAATGAACCCCAGCAGAACATGCATTCTTTTTGTTCCAATGTTGGGGGGCGGAGGCTCTCAAACAGGAATGGGAATCAGGTAGAGTGTGCTTCAAGGCAGAACTGAGAACCTTGATGGACTCAGGCCTCACTAATCTTTCCTTCACTTTTCTGGGCCTGCCCTCAGTGTTGGGTAAGCCAGATGAAAGGGGAGCTTGCAAGCACACAATCCACGGGTTTTGATTGTGTGGAGTGCCTATATGGACTTGGGCCTCACACATCGCACACAACACAAAGATGTTGGAAGTGGTTCAAAGTGACAACACCAGGGAGCAACAGGACTTTGATGTCCCCCCTCCATGTAATTATTGTACACATGAAGCACACATGAAAAGGGCTCCAAGTTGTCTGGCTTCAAGGGGCTCATCATTTCAAAAGTTAGGAGCTCTATGTATTAGGCAGAGGGGTACTAAGGAGGCCTGTGACATAAGATTCCACAGTGACATCTTATAGGAATAGCAACGATATCAAGATTTGTGGGGAGAATTATAATTGCAATATATCCCACATACCATTCAAATGGCTCATTCTGGAGGCCACTACAGTACTAATTCTGGATGAAAACTTAGGCTTGCTGCTTATCATAAAGGCTTAATTAAATACCTACAGCAGGGGTCTGATAAAGGATCTATATTTACATGAGCCTTTGGAAGCTAAAGGCCAAATGAATAATAGAAGATGAAAAGATGGACCTTCTATGAAAAAAGCTTATCTGTAGAGAACTGGATTAAACAAACACCACATGCTCATGCTCTTTGCCTTTGGAAACTCGTTCTTTTAATATTCTGTATCGCTCAAAAGTATGCATATTGCTGCACTAAAAAAGTTGATACAGTGATATACAGTAAATTATACTATTTTTACCAGTACTTTTATCCTCATTGCTAACAATTCTACAAGACTGAGTCAACAGCAATATAAGGTGCAATCTTACAAAGGGTGTTTATCCTTTGTAAGATTAATTATCTTACAGGCTAATTACCGCTTAGATAGGATCCATTGGTATCCGTAAGAATAGATTTTCTTTCCCTACTGCAGCTCCCAAAATTTGGGACCCACACGCCCAAAAGCTCTTTCAAGGGGTCAGGAGACAGGGCAGTTTTGGACAGGCAAAAACTGTCCCAAACTTCAGGAAAGAGGAGAGAATTGGAAAGTTCAGTTGCATAAATAGACACTCTGTCATGCAATGTTGGACATTACCCTTAATGTAGAATGTTTTCTTTATTACCATAAAGAAAACATTCTACATTATGTATTTTTCTGTTAGAATGGTTGATGGGTGGGACTTTTTGCTTCTCTCCCCCCTTCTTTTTAATGTTCATGTGTGTGTGAATGTGTTCTCCCTGCACGTGAGCCCACTTGTTGACCACTGCACCATCTCCCAGAGCTGCCATATTTCATCTTTAGTGCTACGCATTTATTCATCAGGCACAGCAGCTTTAGGATATCAGAGTTGCACTTAACTACCCAGAGATGTTAAGAACTGTAAACAGAAGAATGTGATTGAAGATCAAATTTTTAAAGCATTTTATTTTTATGGTGTCCACATCTTTATCACACTGCAATCTATCAAAAATTTCAACTAGTGCAGAAGCTTAGCAGAGAATGTTTTAAGAGTTATACTAACATTACTATATGTCTTGCATAATTTAAAGCCTCTGAACACCAAGTGAAGGAGAATGGCTGAAGAAGTCTTGAGCTATAAATAGGATCCAGTGCATTAAAATATGAAAGAACATATAGCTTGAAGTATGGTTTCATTTGATAACCAAGTTTTACTACTCACTTCAGTGGAAGAAAACTTATAAAATCTAACACGAACACATTTTCTGAAAAACAGAGGAAATCTCATGAAAAAATCTCTTTTCAACTCACGTAGTGAAAGCAAGGCAAGGCAAAGCAAGGCAAAATGGACTGTCTGGTGCATAAAAAGGTGACAGCTTTATAAAGACTTTCATTTCATTATCTGAAGGTGGTACAGGCTTCATGGTATGACATTCTTCATGGAAAAATTGCAGTAAAGCATTTTGAGCTCTGATTAAAAGCTTCTTCTAGACATTTCACTCGTGTGTTTCACAAGCTGGAGAGGATTATTAGCAAATGTATTTTACATCTGTTATGAAGATTCAAAAAGTAACAAACTGAAAAAAGGGTAGTATCATTGTCTAGGGTGGATCCTATGCATGTTTAGACAGAACATCCAAGAACTCCTGACATCTTCCAGACAGCCATTTCTATTTGAACATACATTTGTATTTGCCCTTGGTTTAGATTCTCACTTATGAAGACCTATGCTTTTCTGAATGTACTAGATTTTGCTAATAAAATCTGTGGACCAAATATCAATTTTAGGTATGTATGGATTTTCAGACCCATTTCTGATTAGGTGTTTACTGGTGTAAGCCTATGCATGTCTACTCAGAAGTAAGTTTCATTTAAAGTATGTATGTACAGGATTACATTTATCATAAAAAAATGGTTCTTTAACTTTACTAGAGATTCCCAGCACTAGACACAAGACTACATGTAGCATATAGCATTTGAATCCTGTAGCTTTTCCAGATGTGATTGAAATAACACAGTAACTGTATCATGAGCATGAAATACATTTTAGTCTAATCTGAAGCACGGAAGCAACAAAGACTATATATGTTTTTCATACCTGTTCATAACATGGTTTTCGTAACACAAGATGATACCAGAGGCATGTGCTCTATGTTTGAACTACTGGATAAAGTCCAGGAGGAGAAGCATTTTATTTTACTGCTTTCATTAGACATTCTGCTAATGTGCAGTCATAAAAGCAGACATCCTTTAGGAACACAGTTTGATTTACAGCTATCCACCCTCCTCAGAATGATTCACACATGTGTGCCCAAATATTACACAAAAGATAGCATGGAAAATATATTACCTTGGGTCATGTGTATGGTCACAAATGCTGGTTATAACTTCAATATGACCTTAAAATAAATATGCTTAAAATGGCAGTGAAAATATGCCACCAAGAATATCTACTTAAACGTAAACCCAAGGGTAGAGCTGGCGTATATACACATCCATTTTTCTGAGGCTCCTTCTCCTTTCTATGCGGGAGTAAGACTGCCTCTATTACCCATGTTTCATCATCCTTTCTCTGCCCTTTCTATTTATTCCATTCAATTTACACAGACATTTCTTGGCATTTTTATCATGACATAAGGAAACAATGGCTCATTATCCTTACTCTAAAAGAAAGCTTCAACTATGGCTGCAAAATATGGAAGAGGGTCCAGAACATGGCAATTTTTGTATAAGGGCGTCAGAAACTACCATGAGTGAAGGACACAGTAACTGTGTTCTGTGGAGAAGTCCTGAATAATCCCCAAACCATTTGAATCAAATATAACTTATCCCCTTATCAGTAGGGTTAAATTAAAAAATGGTGCTTGGTTTCTGATCATAGCCAGGAGATAACATTTTGGATAATTAAACAGACAGACAAATGAAGAATTAGGCATAAGAAATGCATGGTAAGGATGGTGCATGAGTAGATCAGAAAGCCTGAGGAATATGTTTTTGTAAATTCCAGTAAGAACTGGTATCCTGCCTTTATAGTCATTAAATTGCAATGTCATGGCAGTCATGGCAGTCAATCTGCAATGTTCTTCTGCCAGATGCTTTACTACTCTAGTAGATAGTTCTTCAGGCCCTGGTGATTTGAATTCATTGAAAGAAATTAGGTGTTTGTTGGCCATTTGATTATTACTCTCAAGTGTCAATCCTGTTCCTTCAATTAGTACTTCATTTTTCCAGGGGTAGGGAGAAACAACCTTTAGAGAGAAGACTCAGCCAAAGTAGATATAGAGAACTTCAGTTTTTTTCTTGCATCACTTTTTTATTTGCTTTGTCTTTTACTGAAAAGGGGCACCTAGATGGAAAAAAGTGGTGTTGTTGCTCTTAGCATTCCTTGCTAGCCTTAGCTCATTGTCAGCTTTAGCCTTCTGTTCTCATTCCTGCACTTCTGGGCTACCTGTCCTTCCACTTCCTATAAAAGACTTGGTTTTGCTTTTAGGTCAACCCAAAGCTTTTTGTGGAGCCACACTGGTTTCTCCTGCTGTCTTCTATCGTTTTTGTTGGAATTGTTTGTAATGGTGTCTTTAAAATTTGCTGTTTTAAAAACTCCCACCCATTTTGGATGTCTTTTTCCCCTTAATTATTAGATGTATACCCCACCGTTTTTAAAGAACACTCCTCCTCCTAGTCTCAAGCTAATCCCTACAACAACAACCCTGTGAGGTAGGTTGGGCTGGCCCAAAGTCACCTAGCTGGTTCCATGGCTGAGCAGCGACTAGAACCCAGATCACCTGAGTCCCAGTCCTCTGCTCTTAACCTCTACACCACACTGGTTCTTGGGACTTTACTTATCATTGTTCTTAGATTATTAAAATCAGCTTTCCCAAAATCCAGAGAGCATGTTTAGCTACACTAAGGTTTTGCTTCCTTCAAAACAAAGAACTCAAGTAGGCTATAGTCACTTCCCCCCAGAGTTCCCATAACTTCCACTTTATCCCATAAATCATCCCTTTCAGTCAGTATTTAGTAAAGGACAGCTGATCCTCTAGTTCCTTCCTCTATCCTCTGTAGAAAATTCATCAGGCATCCATGTCAATTTCTTGGAGGGGCTAATTTTTTCTTGGAAGGGCTAAAATCATCTCCCAAAGTAACTGAAGCCTGAAACCATAGAAACCATGGAAATGTAGTAAAAATGTAGGGATTATGGGTGCAGGACCCCTACAAAAGTGCAAAAACCATTAATATCTCTAGAATCAGCAAACCCACCAAGAGACAAAACATGTAAGTGAGGCTGGCAAGTGCTGAGACAAAGAGCATGGTGATTCCACAAAGTGTGTAGCTCCCTAGAGATATTCACAGTTTTCCCCTCAGAGACACAGTTTTTCACTGCCATGGGTGCCCTGCGCCCTAACCCCTGAAAATGTGGAGAACCGGCAGTCAACCTGGTTAAGTGAAACCATGGTAACGGCCTATAGGAGTCCTGCTGTCTTTGCTCACTCAAAGAACAAATGCGGAATCATGTAGGCAGTAATTTTGTAACAGGAGTACCAGAGTTTAGTTGCAGTCAAAGCCCTCTTTAGATGCTCCATCTTCATAGAAAGTAAACACATAATCAGGGCTGCTAAAGCTTTATCCCTCCTCACACATTTCCATTACCTTGTACTTGTTGGAGGGGTCTGGTTAGAAGAGCTCCTACATCAACAGCGGCCTTCCACATGAATCAGGATGCTGATTTTCCTACACCATG
>NW_025335269.1:25956373-26014105 GCF_004798865.1 Varanus komodoensis | reverse complement strand
TCCTGGGGTAACAAAATTTCCCAGAATTTACATATAAAGGAGGTTGATTCTAGGTCAGTCTAGTCTCTTTTGAAAGCCAAGAGTTTGAACTAAAATCTCCAGCAAGCAGAATTAAAATCCAAGTTTGTAGGCCAAATCCAGAGCAAAAGTCATTTGGTCAAACATAGTTTTGCAGATTGTATTGTGATACATTACTTCAAGAAAAATTAAGTTTTAAATCAGTTCACTGATTTACTATCTGAAACCTTAATTCAGTTATGCTGATTCAAACTACCTGGACAAAACATCCAGCGAAACCTTTCTTATGCAGCATTAGTCTTGCCTAGTTTTTGTCTGGAATCACAAAATGACCCCATATTAAACTTATACTGGGCTTCAAACAGTTGTGGGATGAAGGTTAAGGTCAGTTAAATCTAATCAGTTAAGCTTATATCCCTATTTGCTGTAGCAAAAGTATGAAACAAGTGTAAGAATTGTCCCAAACAATTTAGCCATCTCCTAATCCCACTAGCTAATCCCACATTGTTCTGGGATGGATAAATGAATTGCTATCTCAAATGGGAAAAGGGTCCCTTTCTCCAATCTAGTGAGAAATCAATTGTATCATAATTCCTCGTTTCATGTGTGAGATGGGATGGGTCAAATCAAACCCCACTTGCCCTGTACACCTTGAGTATTAGTATCACAAATTACTTCCACAACTGTTTGAACTTTACAATTCATTATTCTCCTTTCAAAAACTTTATGCTGGGGTTAAAACAGCTATTAGTCATTACTTGAAATCTATGTCTAACAGTGATATTTCATTTTTACTTTTACTTTAAAGGAGGAACAGGACTTCAGGTCAGAATGCTGTGTCTTGGTTGTGTCCAAGTTTATAATCCTTGTAATGTACAAACAATAAATATACATCCAATTGTCTTTTAAAACTAAAGGCTGCCTGTCTCTTTAAAAAGTGTTTAACTCTTGCTTTTTAGAGGATGAGGTTAATAAGCAGCAAGAGTTTGTAATCATGGAATGTAGCTACTTAAAAAGAGGGACGACAATATTTTCCCTCAGCCAAAATGCAAGGGTGTTTCGCCACAGCCCCTTTAAGTTCAAGTGGCAAAGTCATGGTATCATAACGCTAAGGAAGTGGAATTGAAATGGAGGAGCAATACATACCTTTATGAGGTGCTGCTGCTGCAACACACCTCTATAAATTGGAGGGGATACACCATCTAAACAGGGAGGATAGTGGAAGGGTGATTACTATCCCCAAATGTAGCCTTCCCCATTTAAATTGCACCCCAACCACCAAAAAGAGTAGGACATGTGGAATCCTTTTTGTATGCCATACTTCCCAACACAATCCCACCTCTCCTGCAGGCTACCAATCAACTGATGGTAGACAGAGCATACTCTACATGGCAAAGATAGCACATAGAGTGTTATTTATATGCACTTTCTGTCTCCCAAGGTTCTGCTCCCTCTGAGGGGGAACTGGGGAGCTTGAACATCTGTAGTTCAAGTCCTACATTTGTTGCATGTGTGCTACGCCCTACAGGTGGATCATCCTACAGGTGGATCATCTAGGCCTTACCTCATCTCATGCTAATCAATGTAGCAATCAACTTTCTAGCACACAGACAATGAGAGGCTCAAAGCAGCAAGCTCTTTGGTCAGTATGTTAAATTCAGTTTGGTGCATTCTGCCAGTTACCAGGTGCCCTTTGCCTCTTATATATACTACTTGCAAATCCTAGTTTGTCGTTAATAAAGTTGAGACTCTTAAAGCATCTGTACCATGTTTTCATACTGGGAAGGGGAGGGATGAGGTATTAATAAGAGCATTTCTATTTTTTGCCTCTTTCCAAAGTTTTTGCCTCTTTTTAGGTTCTTCCTCTCAATTTGTGCTGCTTACATTTTTGGAAACCTGTTTCTATCTTTCTTAACTCTCTTCAACTTAATACATTGACTTCCCAGCTCTTTCCACTCTTCCTAGTGCAATTTTATATCCACATGTCAATCACCTGTGCAATGTATACATACTAAATAAAATGTATACAGAAAAGAACTAAATGGTTTACTCATCATCCTGCTCCTTTCTGAGAACAATACCATATAAAAATGGATCCAAGTCACTCATTCTGGTATCACCTCTTCTGTGAACTCACTAGTGGCCTTTAATATCTTTAACCTTTTCAGTGCTGATATTTTAATAATGTGTGTGTGTTGGGGTAGGGTGAGACAGGCAGCCACACTAGGAAGACAGAGTTGGCAGCTCTCTGTGTACTCCTGATTACAAACTGAGAGATGGAGTCCACCCTGACGATCTATAGTGGGAGAAAAGTCCCCAGCAGAATATTGTAATGGATTGGTTCGCATTCCTGCATGATGTGGCTAATAATGAATTAGAATGATCATCCATGTATTTTGCATGATTACTTTTTGGACTCAAGTTATGGTATTACAGACTTCACAGATGTCCTTGATAGTCATTAGTTCCACAGGTCATTCAGAATTATCCCTTCCTTTGTATTTTAAACATGTCATCTGCTATTTTATTGAACTGCCTACAACTATCTACATCCTGCATAGAAAACCAGGGACTGTTGTCACTTCTAGCATTATGTAAGAGTTCCTAGGTATATACCCCTCCCATCATAAGTCAACTATTACTTACTGAACGTTATCATTCAGTTAGTTTATTTTATAGGCAACAAAATTCATACATACTTAGCATTTCTAATTTCATGTGAATACCATGTTTTAATTGGATACAGTGTTTACATTTCTTATTCATTCTCTAAGGGTACCTTGCATTTCCATGGTCAAGTAAGGCTAAGAACACAGTTTTTCCAGAATCATACACTGGGATCACTTGGACATGGAAGTCGCAAGTCTTTCAGAATTAAACTTACAACTCTAGTCACTTAATCATCCCCAGGTTGTAAGGACTAGTTCTGTGAATACTACTAGTTCCATTCCATAAAAACCTCTACATTCGTCCTACTCTTTCATACTGTTATTTCCTATAACTTTCCTAATTTGACTGAATGTATCACAGCTTGTACAATGTTTGCATGATTTTACATTGAACAAGCTTACATTTAATTATTAAAAGATTTTCCTTTGAAATGCACCTCTTAAATGCAGGATTTTAATCCTGCATTAAAGAAAACAAAAATGCCGAGGAGGACATTCTGAAGTGTCCCATTGCCACAAATCCATTTTGAACTCACTGCAGAAGCACTGACCAAAATGAAGTTGGGATATATGTCCTTTCATTTCAAATCAGTTTTGCTTAAACATTAAATACTGGGTGCTTAAAGAAACACACTGATGAAAACTGAAACACTTTTCTGTAATGGAGAATTAAAAGTATGGTGTGCAGGTGTCCATTAACTAACCATCCAGTGTTGCCAAATTGTGAGATTCATTTAAACTCCTTCAATAGAGCTGGATCTGATCCAATGGAGTTAATTATCACTGAATCAGTTTGTTTCAGCTAACACTATGGCATATATACGAAGTCAGGTCTTTGGGTAAGGAGTTATTTAATATTATCTACAAACATAATCTTTACATTCAAAGGAAAGCAGTTTTTTAGTTTATTTTAAAACTCTATTTGCTCAAGCAATGATAAGTCAATCCTGCATAAACTCTGTAAGAACTTTCAATATGTGTATTAAATATGATTATAGCATATTTTGAAGTTGCTAATACTCTTCAATTGTCAATGAGAAATACAAAATAATTACAAAGCTACATCAAGAAGTACAGGATATTTAGCATAAATAAGTAAATTATATGAAGACCATAGACAAGAAATAGTTGTCTTAGGCATGAAGAAAACAAAATTGCTGCAGTAATTTCTGTCACTCATAACTTGCCCTAATTACCTGCTCTGTAAAATGCTACTATAATTTGCAATGCTTCCTATTTATCTAATTGACAGACTAATGCGATAACGTGACTAAGGAATTGGAATGCAGCTCTGACCATTATGTCAGATTGGCCTTGGATTCTAAAGTAGCATTCCCTTGTGATTTAATTAAAAACACAGCATTTCAGTGACGAATTACTTCCTAGTGCATCACACACTCTATGCTATATTTTAAGCCTCAATTGCAGTTGACCTTTTGATTTCCATTTCCATTATGTTTTAGATAAGTAAATGTACCTCCATGCATTCAGCTATTATTTCAAATGAGTTTTCTAAGCCTGGCTAAAATCAACACAACAGCAACAAAACAAAAATCAGCATCCATCTCAAACAAAATAACACCACTCAATCAGATATTGCTTTATTTCAAGACCAATGGCTGCTTCTATACAGAGTTACAAAACTTCCATTAGCTTCAGAAACAATTGTTCTATAAAGGTATTAATCGTGATCCCTTGCAAAAGAAAAGCAGCAAACTGTTGCATATTGGCATTGGAATAATGGTTTAACCTAGCACTTCACCAGAGCTTTTTCTCCTGCATTTATTGTGGCAATAAGAACACTTCCTTTACACATGTTTTTCCCCATCTGTCTCAGCCTTCCTATATGTGCTACTGAATAACCACAAGGTGGTGCTGAAGTATGGCACAATTGCCAGAATATACCGGTTTTCTGCAGCATGATAACTCAAGGCTAGCTGATTATCCTCATTCCAAAAAACCAGAGAAAATATCTGCAAAATACTGAAAGGGCCCTTTAGGATGATGGCATGATATAAAGCATGTGTAATCAAGAGTGTAATCTTTGCACAGCAAAGATCTTGTGAAGAATAGTTCTAGGTCCCACTGCGCATTTCCTTATCCTCAGTATTTAATCAGATAACGGTACCTGCCTAGTTCTCCACAACAGACAACAAGCTAAGAAATTGGAAAATGCATTTCATATCAGTAAACTGATTGCATGATTCAGACTGAATCATGTCTTCCCTGAAAGTTAAAAAATACCTCATGCTGAGGTTAGGGTTAGGGTTCTTTCCTCAAAGGAGGTTATTACTTCTCCATCCCTATTGTGATATATACCTGAGACTGACAGCTTTCCCTCCCTACATGTTTATTGAAAATATCCAAGGGATAGAACCTCAAAATTTTAACTTAAAATGTGCCTACTGAAGATACAATGCTGCATTATGAATTTTACCATGCTGTGGGACACTTGCATCATTATGTTGAATGAATGGAACTGTAAACCAGTTAACTGTCTAGTTACACCAGGTTTTATGAATGCACATCATCATCTGAGTAGACCAAAACAGATGGTGTTTAGCAATAAGTATGTCTATCCATGTGTGTGACAATCATGTATGTGATGCTTTTTTCCAGCACCTTTTTGAGCAAATATTTCCTTTCTCCTATCATATCCAAAGGTATATAAAAGTGAATGCTTTTATTCTCAACCAAAACAGTGTATAGGTTAAACATGGAAGAGTTAAGTCAATCAGATTTTCAATGTTTTCTTCTTCTCAGCCAAGTAAATCAATTTCGGTCATAATGCAATCAAAGCTATAATCAAACCAGAAAATGTGTTTGTTTACTGGATGCTTGAAACATACTATACTGTAAAATTACAGTCATGTTGGTATGGAAATGCAACATTTACCTAAAAGAGTAAAGGATCGGATTCAGAGAGTTTGAGCGAGAGTAAACTCACTGAAATCAATTTAGTCAATAGTCTCTAAGCAAAGATTCTCAATCAATAGAGTTCAATAGATCCACTCTAAGCATGATTATTTATTTTATTATTTGAAACATTAATATGTCACCCTTCACTAACCATAAAACAATCTATAAAACAGAACTATCTGTTTTAAATCTGAATCCACCCAACTGTTAACTTCCTCAGGTTTTCTCAGAAAATTTAAGTCAGGATTCCTTAACAAGAAAATTTAGTCTATCTTTATAAGGCATATAAGATTCAGGGGATGACCATTCATAGTATATCAAATGTAAACCCATGCTGGATCAGGCAATGCTCCATGCAGGCAAGTACTCCATTCACATGTGGCAAACCAGATGTTCTCAAGCAGAATGGGAGCAAGACCTCCACCTGCCTAAGCTCTTCAGCATCTGGTGTATGCAGGCATGCCACCTCTGATAACCGATATAGCACATAGCCAGATATAGCACATAGCCAGCAAGGTTACTAGTCTCCTCCTCCATGAATTTGTCCAATCTCCTTTTAAAGCCACACAAATTGATGGTCATCACTACTTCCCATGGCAGTGAATTCCATAGTTCCACAATTCCCTGGGTGCATAAATACTTCTTTGATCTATCTTGAAGCTCCCACCAATCAGCTTCATGGGATGATCCCAGGTTCTAGTATTTTGGAAGTGGGAGAAAAATGTTTCCCTCTCCACTTTCTCTAAAACATGGGTAATTTTAAACACCTCTGTCATATCTCCCATTACTTACCGTTTTATAAGCGTACAAATTCTTTGTAAACTTTGCCCACCATATTAGCTCCTCTTTTCTGCACTTTTCCCAACTAATGAATCTCCTTTTTCAGGTGGGGCAACAAGAATTGTACATAATATTCTTAGCACCAAAGATCTGCATAATTGGAGTACGATTTGGGCAGTTTTAGTTTCAGTTCATTTCCTAATTATGCACAACATGGAGTTTGTCTTTTCCTCAGCAGCTGCACACTTGGTTGGCATTTTCAGTTGCCCACTACAACCTCAAGATCTCTCTTCTTGCTCAGTCTCTGCTAGCTCCAGTTCCCTCAGCATGTGACAATATAGTCACTACATGCAGCTCCTAATCGGTTACCAGTTGTTGATGTATCTTTAAAAAAGCAAAAAACATACACCATCACGCACTGCTTTCCCTAACCTGAAATCTCATTTTAAACTGGCCAGCCTTATTGCTGTACAATCGCTACAGTTTTGGTCAGGAAGGCTTTGCAAATGCACGTGAGGCATGTAGCACCTGATGCTCCAACTGTTCTCTTTCCTATCTATCAAGATGGCATTCTGCTCTTTTCAAACACTAATGGACTTTTCCAATGGGCCGAATTGTGCCAGTTAGCAGCAAATTTTGTGAGAGCAGAAGAAACTGATTGCTCTAATCAACGTATTTTATATGATGCTTATTCATTATACACAGCAGCACCATTTCCTTTTTGCCAACCCTGCAGTTATTACACTTTTCCCCTCCTTCTCAAACAATTAGTCAGGCCTCTTGATACTCATGTGCAGAACAGCAAACAGGCCAGAACATTTTTTTGAATAAGAAGGTAGATGCATATCTGCCAAGGAAGCAGATGGGTTAACAGTGGGAGCCTGCAAAAATGCAGGAAGGTAACAGGACACTGATACGTTTCTAATGGGAAAATACAATCGCCTGTGTAGGAACTTAAACAGAATCAGCAAGTCTGACACTAGCTGAGAAGGTTGTTTTTTATTGTTAAAGTAAGAAATGAGGTGGGGGATCAATTAAAATGATCCTTTTCAATTCAAAATAGGTAATAACCATAGTGGTACTCCACTGAGAGGGAAATAAAGTGTATGCCAATAGCGCTGGGAGAAATCGTAATCACTTTTGTATCAGTGTTCCACTTTTCAAGTCCCAATCAGCATGGTTTTCAAAAAGATAACACTTATATACCAAAGAAATGACTATGATTTGCCTTGTTTCAGTGCATAAAGATATGACAAACTCAGACCCAAAAAAGAAAAAAAATCAAGTAATAAAAAACTAAGAGTGGTCAATAGGGTTTCTCTCTTTTTACAAATATGGTAGTAATGATAGTACTCATATCCTTAAAAAATGCCCTAATAGATATGGGAACTGATCACATTATGGTTGGATTCCAGGAATAGGAGCATTGCTGGGAAGTTGGAATATTTGAGGCATGACTCATGACATAAATTTGCATTTTGAATATATTTACATATATAGGTTAGTAGTGATAGGAAACTACTAGGGTCATCTTCATTTCCTGTAACACCTCCCTACCATGGATTGCACCTTTAAAATGGCATCTGCAGCAGCTGTGGAGCATCAAAATCATTAAAATTAGCTTGCTCTCAAGCTGATTTTGACTTTTTGGTGCTGCACAGTGCCTTTGGAGTATTCAATGGGCCAAACAGCCTTCAAAATGGTCACTGTGGAAATCATCTAGTTTTAATTCTTAATGCTTCTTCTACAATTATGGGGAGCAGAACAGGCAGTTACCTACCACCTGGTACATGCAGACATAGACACACCTTGTCTCGATGCTAGCCAACATTAGCCCAGCCTTCTACAAATAAATAGTATTCGTTGGAGTAGGCTGTCTGTCACAAAAGGTGGGAAACTGGGATCCCCCTGGCCATTCATAATTAAACCACAGCTTGATAACCTTGACTAAGCAACACTTTCTTCTTATGCATTAGCTTAACTCATTACATAATCAAAAGTGTACAAAAGCTCTCCAGAAAAAGATGTGCAATTTAAGAGTGGGGTTGAGGTTGCAAGGCCTAAAGGTGCCTTTCTATAAGCAATCAAGGGGTTTTTTATCCATTCACAACTCACTTGTTTTGAGCATTAAGTGCACAGAAAGATTAGTGTGTTCCACCTGTCTTTCATCAGCTTACCCACTTTTTCATCTGCATGTATGCAGTTTCTTGCCACCTATAGCTATGCATAAATAAAAGCCTGGATTAGTACCCTTGCTCAGAGATTTTCAAGCTATATTTCTGGACAGCAAAGCCTGGGGTTCCTCACATCCGTATCAAGCTCTGCAGTGGGAAGATCAATAATTGCAGAGAAGTTTCCCTAAAAGACAGCTTGTCCATTTACCATAGGATGCAAAACCATCAAGGAATGTTGGATGTGTTCCAGGATACACTTGCAGGTCACACAAGGCAACAAATAGGCCCAGTCGATGCCCCACAGGTACTAAATACCAGCCTTAGATCAGGTCCCAGATTTCTTCTGCAGTGAACTGGAACTGCATGGCAGGTTTGTTGAAATTTCTCTGCAGAAGGGTCAATGTTGAAAGGGGACCCTGATGCTGAAATATATAATTTGGAAGCTAGGTAGCTTACATGCAAGTAACCCATTTATAGGAAAGGTTCCAATCCAGACTGCACAGTAGGACCCTTTCTAGCAAGGTATATATGTAGATGGAAATGCAAGTGATGTGCTAATTCATGATGTTTGCATTTCAGTAAATACCTGTTGGCTTAAAGAACAAAATGACAAACTACTGGCATCTGACTGAGAAGTCGTACAGTAGCTCGTTTAATTTAGAAGCTGCCTTTGCAAAAGTGGGAGACAAAGAGCCATTCACCAAAAAAGCATTTGGTAGACATCAAAGCTGCTTTGAAATGTTTCATGGTCTAATACATCACAAGACTCTTCATCATGCAGGGATATTTCTTCCCGTGGAGCTAAATTTTTAGGCTCTGTTGCTGGACTTCCCAACCTCTGCCCATTTACTCCTGTACCTCGTTCCAGGTGTGCTCAATCTATGGCAGTGACTTCCCCAGTAATTCCATGACTCCCTTGGTAGTGCTGATTAAATAATACTGCTCCAGGAGCCATAAATTGTCCTATCCTTCAGCTTCTGTCCCAGTGGTCCATGTGCCAGTGGCTCTTTCCAGCATGTCTTGAGAATGTCAAGCAGAGATGCATGCTGTCTGCTGCTTGAGTGGAAACCCACCTGCATGCAAATCTGCACTCTCCTCACGCAGTTACCTGCCTACACCATTCCCTGTTCTGCTGCTGGGCAAGGACCTGCCAAGTGGAGGCCACAGCCTCAATTGCTAGGGAAAGGCCTGGGTCTAGTTGTGATGTGAGATGGATTATCTCTCTATGGACAGGAGCAACTCTTTGCAGAGTCCCCAAATGGAGGGATCCTCCATACTTGTGAAAAGATCTCTCCCATTAAAATTGGTCTTATTGGGAAGAAAGACAGGCTATGAACTGCACCCTGATATGCTGGCTTCTTGTATGCAAGGTCTTTGCAGGTGGGGGAGGAGGGAGGATGTGCAGCAGTATTCAGTTGTGTGAGCTCCCATTCTAGGATCTGCAATAATGCTGTGCCAGCACAGCTTAACCTTAGTGCAAGTGTGAGGAAACTTTTTCAGCTTGAGAGTCAATTTCCTATGTGGGCAAGCTCTGGTGAAGTCCACTTTACTGTGCTGGAGCAAGATCCAGCTCTGTTCAGAACTGGCAGGTAGCACCAGACACTATAGAGTGGACAGCTAGAGGTGTAATGAAGCCACAGTTTACTTCATGTAGCCACTTTCTCTGTCCTACTCATAGGTGCAAAATGTGTGGCTGAAGTAGCATGCAGTATGGGTGCCATGTTTGCAAGTTTGGTTGTTAGTCTCTAAATACACAGCTCGTGATGTTTATGTTGTGCTGTTTCAATTGTGTCAGATGTACATTGACAGCACAATACTTTAAAAATGTTTCAAGAAATAATGATGTTAGTTAGACCCTATATATCATTCATGTAGTGTTTTGTATTCCACATTGTGGGATATTACAATGTGCTCCAAAGTTTAACAGAAAAATATCACAGACATCCTAGGAAAATACATACAAGTTATATGCCTTGTCTATAAGCAATAAGGAGCAAAGAAATCCTTTTTTTAAAAGTTCAAGATCAAAGTTAGACTATTTAATTCCCATTGACTTCAAATGGATTTGAAGACACAGCACTGGCCCTATTCAAATGTAACAGCAGTGTCCAATAATTCACCTATGTATTGCGGAGTGACAGGCTGCATGGGAAACATGCAGGAGCTGCTTCCAGTGTCCTGGAACAACCTACAACTTCAACAATTGATAGGTTGTTTTCATGACATCCAAACAAGTGCATTTGGGGTTAAAAAAATCCAAGTTAACCCAAGAACAAGCCTTGCATCCTTTCAATTTGTGGGTTAATTAACCCAGGAATTGCCATTGACCCCGTCATTAAACCTGAACAAGGTCACTACATGCAGATTACAGTGATCAAAAATTTCTAGCAGGTCCATATCTTAATGACAAATTGATTTCAGAGTTTGCAGTGGGCTTTTGCCTTTGCTAATAGATGATGAGATGGCGATCTGCAAAGCAGGTACATAGGTTTGCTGAGCCAGGTTTGTCTAAGTTACTATTTTAGGTTTAGTGGGAAGCCAGGCTTACAAATTAGTAACCTCAGGGTTTTGTTAAGTACTTCTAAAGAGGTGCATCCTGACTTGTATACCAAATATACCAAAGTAACACATATTCAGAGCCTTCTATCATCACCATAAACATCCTACACTGGCTAAAGATAATGGAAACACTAGGCTAACAATACCCTTACAAATATAGCTGAATAAAGTTTTGAAAGATTCTGTCATGAATAAAGACTTAGATGCACAAGCCATATGAACTCATGCTTCCTATTTGCTTGGAAATATTTCCCCAAGCAGCTTTCTATGTATACTTATGGATAAATTAGGAAATTAGCAATTAAGCATCAAAATACCCCAAGGCAATGCCCCAAAGCAAATTAACTGTGCAGCTCAAGCCAAGTTGTTCATAAGGTAAATTTGTTTTATTTATTTATGACAGCTATGTGTGTATCATGATCTTGAGCTGCATTCCATTAGAGTCTGCACATTAACAACTCTAGAGAACCATCATGGAGTTATACAAAACACTCTGGATCAAAGAAAACAAGAACAGAGACTAAAGGAAAGTGACCATAGAAATGACATAGATAAAGAATGTCAGTTCAAATATTCCATACAACTTATACTTTCTATGTTTCTATATACTCCATATTATTAGAACAAGGGTAAAAACTCCTTAGGAGCCATTCCTGCCGCTCCTACAACAGCCAAAGCCATTTCTGAGTGAATTCTCACTGCTGTGGGTACTATGAATGTCAAACAAGTAAAGATTATGTAGATTTAAGTGCCAGATTCTCTGCAAACTTTATTCCTGAATAGTGCAGAAGAGAAAAAAAATATAAAATGTACAGGAATTCTGAGAAACTGAGAAATCACTTAGCCTTGTTGTACAGTATATTTAATAGCATAAAAACCTTTAAAAAGTGATTGGCATGCACAGTGGATGAGCTAAATGCGTAAAAGCAAGGATGCTGAGGTGCATATTGATTGATTCCTGCCCTCAAATATTGTTTCAAAATAATGCTTCTCTTGAAGAGGGGGGGGAAACCCTTCCGTAAACTCAATTTATACAGGCATAGGTCTTGATTGAGTCAAAACTAGTCATGGCGAAACCCCATTGAAAATAATGGAATGAGCCCAATGGCTCATTCAGCTTGATGAAGCATAGTTTCAATGCCAGGTAGTCTTTTATTTCTTTAGGGTGCAATCCTGTGGGTTGGGAGTTTTCCATGGATTCAGTGCCCTGCTATGCCAGTGCTGTCAGAACAGAGGAATTGGCAGAGATGAATTCTACCTCTCCATGTTCCTATGATTGCATTTTTAATCTAAATAGGGATTTGAGGCCCACTAGCAGAGCTGGGGCTGGAAAGGTCATAGGATTCTTTGTACCCCTTTCTCCCCTGTGCTCTTCTTCACCCTCCTGCCTACCAGCCTGTCCCCTTACACACCTTCCCAATGTCACTTTTGTGAGCTGAGAAATCAGAGCAATTCTTTCAATGGCTGCTACAAGTGGGTGGGGATACCAAGAATTTGGATACTAGAGTCTTCCTTCTGAAGTTGCAGCCTCAGAGAAGAAGCTCCAAAAATTACTTGGAGCTTCTCAAACACCTTAACCAGGAAGGTCTATCAGCAGTCAGGCTATAGTTGTTAATATACAATAAGTCCATGTTAAGCTTTTAAAGAAGTGGCCTAAAAACCGTCTCCTTTGAAGTGGCTGGCACTGCTCCCTCTCTCAAGGGAGAGTTGACAGCCTCCTGGGCCCAGCCAGACACTCCCTCCCTGTTAGTTGTAAAAGTCCATAAAGGGCTCAGGTCAAACACACAAGTGACTGACCAGACTTGGAAAAGCACTTTATCCACATCATGAGGCTTCTACAGCTGAAACTGATCCAGTAAAACTGAACCAAACACTGCTCTGGCCACCTTGGCTAACAGAACTGCATTAACTGTTGCGTCCAAGTGGTGATGAATGGGAGCATTTTGATCTTCACAATGTTGTGCAAACTCATCACAGAGTGCTACTGAGGTTTCCACCATCTTTCTTTGAACTCAGACTGTAAAAGGCCATGAATCACTTGGAAAAGCTCTCCTCGGTGAAGAGGCAATGCTGGTAGAAAAGGAATCCCTTTTGGCACGCTCACTGCCATAATCTTGATAATGATCTCTAAGCAGTGTTGGGCAAGTCCCAGAAAGAGTCTTGCTCTACCTAACTTTTCTGCCCTCAATTCTGACTAAACATAGATAAGATTAAGCCCCACATAATGGCTAACTTAGATGTGTTGGATACAGTAAACATAAGCTTAAGTCTAAATTAATACATTCCAGATACATCAGTGTGGGTGCCCTTGTGCTATACCATCTCCCATCATTGCTTTGACATGCTTCACAACAGGAGCTGAAGATAGCTGAAGCATCCCTGATGTGGCTCATGAGGATGATGAAGAACTTGTGCTGGATGGCAGTGTGTGAGAATGAGGTGGGATGCAGCTACTCATCAAAGAGGCTGGACTGGCCAGAGAACATCAAAGTTTCATTTTTCATCTTCTCAACATTACAGAGAGTCTATATACATACAAGTTTATCGCCAGTGTTTGAACATCCAAAATGTGTTCTGGATCCATGTGCTGCAAGTGGTATGAGAGCTTAAAGCAATGCGTCTATGTTTGTCTTCACTAAGTATCAGGAAATGCCTGGAACCACAAGACAGGACACTATGCAACAGTATTAACCCAGTTTTCTTGAGGGTTAATGCTGGTAAATAAAGGAACTGTAGAGTAAGCTGTTCATGTTACACCAGCTGTGTGGGAAACAACCACCAGAGTAAAATACTGGTATATAGGATTCTGTCCTTGACCCAAGTTCATGACTGATTGCCAAAGGCAATCTAGTTTAGATAGTGTTGAATGAGTTGACATTTTTTAAGGAAGAGCAACAGGTGGTTGTTGTGCAAAATGTGCAATACAGTTTAAGTGAACAATGTATAAAGGCTACAGTTTGTTGAAGAAGATGAACTGAAGCATTTCTTACCAGCTTTATGAGTTCCCTTCTGTTAACAACTGAATATTGTATCAGGACCATAAGGTACATAAGTTGTTCACCTTAATTGCTAAGAAGTTTCCCTTTGGTTCTTCTTAATTGGCCCTTTGAATAGCTTATTTCCTTAGGGACATAACAACTAGGAGCCAGTGAGAAAACTACCGAGATAGAACAGGTAAACATTTTTTTAAAGCCAAATGTAATAAATATCAAACAGAAGGGAACTACATTTTCCCTAAAGAAGCAATTTACTTCCCTAACTACTGGGAAAGATAGGCCTGAGTAGCTAGAGCAAGGATGAACTATTTCTGGCTCTCCAGATTTTGCAAGGCCCTGATCATCAATCACCACTGGCTATGCTAGCTGTGCTGGCTGACTTGTGTTGCAGTCCAACATCTGGACAGCCACAAGTTATCTACTTCCAGAGCTAGAGTAGGAGATGATCATTTTTGTAGGGTTTGTCCTGCAGAGCTGAGCTGCTCAGAATCCAGAAGTAATCTTTTACTGCTACTATTACTCGCTTCGTTCCTTCCTTCCCTCTGCTCCCCGACCTGACACATGTATAGACAAAAATAGCAGGTATTCTTTCTGGCAGAGATGCTGATAACTCTATGAGGCTCTAGCAACAGCTGATACATGTCATAATTAACAGTGCTGTTTGGATCAATCTTCTGTCTCTGTTTGAGCCAATTCATTGCATGTTCTCAGGACACCTTATACTACCTTCCATATGGACGTGGGGTGCATTTTCTTTATAATCTTTAAGCCACTGTTATGAAGATCGTAGCACATTGGGAACATCAGGCGAGAGGGGGAGTTGATTTGTGCATTTAGATAGCTGTTGTGGTCCAGTTCTTAGCACCACACATTCTTTGAAGCCCACATATAACATTTGCCTTGAAGAAGCACAAATGAAGTATGACTTACTTAAAAGGTTCTCTTTTACTTGAACTCAGCATTTAGAAAGGTGCGCCTGCATATCACCCTGGAAGTAATTTCTCCACGGGGTATACTTACGGGAACATGGCAAGGAGTAAAGGTGGTAAAAACCTAAATACTGATGGAAAAGGAGCCCAGTTCCCATATGTCACAGTGTGTTCAGATAGATTTGTCTGATTCTGAGGAGGGACAGAACTGGGCAGATGACTTTTCAGTTTCAAGGTTGTCTAGTGAAGTTTCTCAGGAAAGAAAACCTGCCTGCCTAGAAATGAAAGAAAGGGATACAAGGAGAGCTCCTTGACCCAGCCAGCAAAAGAATGTCATGAGCTGAGTTTCCTCCTTTGAACAATCAATAGCAACAGACCATTTTTCTTGCAACTGTATTGCTTCTAAGTACAAATCACCCAGAACAGATTTCTGAGAATACACACAGCAGTTTGTTGAAACCAATCTAGTGTTTCCCTCCAGGAACCTTCTTTAAGAGCATGCCTGGCCCAATCCCCTCAGGAGGGGCTCTCTGAAGGCAAGCACACCTTCTCTCCATGTGCTGCTCATTCAATTGGGCCTCCCATCTCTGTTGACACCTTGCCACAGGGTCAATAGCAGGAGCTTCCCAGGAACTGCCTGGCTCGGCAAAGTGCCTGGCCTTAAGATAATCACCACCACCACCTCCTGCTGCTGCTGCATCTCAAATCTTGCCATAGCCCATCCTCTGTAACCTCACTGAAATCACTTTCCAATTCTGAATTAGCATCTGGAATGCAGCCAGTTGTCCATGGGAACAATTGCCCAAGACTGCCATTCCTCTTACTCCCAACAATGACAGTTGAATTCTGCAGACCAGCTATGAAATGTTCAACATTTCCCTCTGTCTACCCCTCAGGAGCCACCCCAAGGATGAAGTCAGAATCTTTTCTGAAAGGGAGGGAAGGAAGCAAAGTTTCCATTTCAGTCTCAACATCTTGAAGGGAACACTAGATTGATTTATATTGTTTTGTAACTTGCTAAGCTGTAGTAAAAGAACTGTGCTTCTAAAGTCTCATCACAGTCTCCTGGAAAGAAAAGAGGGAGGGAGGAACCCGCTCACAACAGTATCGATAGATGGCAGATAATAAGTCTCAGAATGTAGACATTTGCTGCCCAATTTTTTATTACATTCCTCACCAAAAAAAAGTGACAGCCTGTTTATGAGGTTTGGTGCACTTGTTCAGTACATCCAAACCCTGCAAGTACTCATGTACAGCTAGCACCACTACAAACATCGCCTGTCCCCACAGAAACAGCAGGCTCTGCTTGAACTAAACTGTTTATGCAGTGCAGCTTACACTCACAGGCATTGTGCAATAATAGTGAAACAGCCCCAGTTCAGCCCCGATTTCTACAGGTGGTATTCAGCAGAGCCCCAGTTGTGATGCTCTAGCTGAAAGCAGTGCTTGTACAACCTAACTGTTGAATGCTATGTCAATGGGAGAAATCCCAGCTTTTCCCCACTGCCCTAGCAAATGCTAGGTATATTGCACAAGGGTTGGTTTATGTTAGCTCAAGAACATTAGCACTAGTGCTGGGAATACTTCTTAATTAGCGTAGAAGCCCCATATAGCCATACCAATCTAAGCTTCCAGTAAGAAAATGCATATGTAGGGAGAACTAAAACCTAAAGTTGCATCCTCAATATACTGGGACATCCCTGGACACTAGGGTTGAGTAACCTGTGACCCTCCAAGTGTCTTAGACTACATCTGTCGTCATTCCTCCCCACTGACTATGCTGGACAGGGCTGTAGGCCAAAAGATCTGGAAGGCCATATTTGCCAATTCCTGCACTACACACTCAGACCTTACTTCCAAGTAAGTATTTTTACCCAGGAACAAGATTAGTTAATTACAGTAAAATATCTTAATGAATGCATGTGTTAATGTCTGGAGCCTAAATTTTGAACTACAAAAAAGAAGGTCTTTTATTACTGCTACTGGGTTGGCTGAGGAGGGGCAAGGAATAAATGAGTTTTCTTGAGTGGCACACACATCCATCAGTCCATTTTAGCTGCTGCAGTAAGTTAGAGGCAGCAAGTGAAAGAAATAGGAGCAAACCCCAGCTAATAAGAGACTTCTATTTAGTTGTCTTTGGAAGTTTTCTTACCAACTGCCTCCAGCAAAAGAGAATTATTATATTCCCAGTGAAATGTTATTATCAGGTGGATTCTTAACACAAAGACTCCTCAAGCCCTGAAGGCAGCTAGTCTATCAAATATGAAATCTCAGAAATGCTGGGCAAAGAGACTGCTATGAACATCGGTTATTTTTGTGAAAGGAGGGGGAAAAACACTTGGTAAATCAGACATTTTTAGCTTCAGTGCCTGACATTTCTCATAATGACAGATGGCCATTTTCATATTTCCCACACTCCTATTATGCTCTTATGGCAAAATTACTCTGGGGGAAAAATCCAATGAAATGTATCTAATTTCTTTGCCCATTTTATATGCTTTAAAAGAAAACGAACTATAGACTGAATTTCTAACTAAATAAAACTATCTAAGGTGTTCCAGTCTGTGTGAAGGACTTTGCTATAAGCACATCTCCCTCCTTCTTACTCCCCACTCCTTGATCCCAAACTTGAGGCACACCAAGAAAGGGCTCTATAGCTATTCAGCCAAAAGAGCACCACAGAAACCAACACTGTTCAGCAGCAAACTGGGTAAATCAGGAAAGGAGAAGATGCTAATAGTAAGAAATGGCTCCAGTTCAACAGATAACGGTGGCAAGATGGAACTCAGGTAAGAGCAGCAGACTGCAGGCTGATGGGTGATGATCTGCCTTTCCTTTAGGGCCTCCTCAACATAATAAATTAGGAAATAAGAAAATTAAGGAGCTATCTCTTGTAGATGCTGAAACCTGAAATACACAACGCTACTTTACCAAGGTTGCTTGGGATGGAGTTTGTTCCTTTGGACTGCAAAATATTAATAGAAAAATAAGGAGGAAAAGGGGATAAATAAAACTATCTACCCATACAAATGCCCAGATTAAGTTATCATGCATTAAATCTTCAGAGTTCCTAAAGTTAATTCTCAAGCTTCAGATGTACTCTGAATCCATGTCTTCCAAGTCCTGCACTAAAAGAGCAACACTGACATTGCCCAAGAATTGTGCAACAGCTCTAGAATTGCCCAGCAGTAAGTTTCTAAGAGTTAACAATTCCTGTTATTAATTTTCTATTTTTAATTGTGTACTTCCACTTACATGCCTGTGTTAAGCTGAAATGGAGGGAAGATTTTGCAAACATTTTTATCTTAGTGAAAAAGGCCTTTGGAGCTGTTTTTCAGACTCTTTGCAAATGGTGAGGAACTGTTTGCAACAAAGATTGGTATCAGGCAAGGGAAGAACTGATCTCATGTATAAAGACGAGCCTTGCATTAGGAAGTAAATCCAAATAAGGTATTTGGAATTGTGCTACATTACTTTCAGTGGATGAATTTTGAACATTTTGATATGTATGCCAATGTTTGGCTGGGGATGCATGCCATAATTCCAGGTCTAAGAGATAACATGTCCAGTGTATGATCCTTCATTGATTAGAATTGTGCAATGAAGTAAAAGGCTACCCTCAAAATGGCACCGAAGAAGCAATTTATTGTAGGTGTGAACATGTGCAATTACGTCACAAAGTTGACTGGCTTTTCATCCCATCCTTGAGAAACTACATTTTGCTTCTGAAGTCCATAGAAGTTGCTCTATGGGTATCTATGGAAACACATTGTTGAGGTGGGCAGAACAGAAACAGAAAGCAGCCATGCTGCAGTGAAAAAAAAGTTCTTGCACTTAAGGACCAAAATAAAATCAATCACATTCACATTTTATTTTAAGCACATATCGATAGTCTTATTTTTTTTTCATCAGAAACTTCTCACCTCTTTTTCTATATCAGCTAAAATAGCTTACCACACAGTAACTGGAGTGACTGTAAAACAGGCAAGCACATCTGAAAATAGATGGCAAACTATAAGAGCCCCTCGATTAAATCAGTTCTGTCTCTTACATTCCTAACAAACCTGATAAGTTCCTGTCCTGCCGCCTTTTAGCAGCCTCTAAATACTACAAAACCTTACTAGGCAGCATGTCCTTTTAAAGATTCACAATTATAGTCATCAATATTCAGCTGAATTCTGCTTTCTAGTAACTCAGACTTGTTGCTTATAGCTTCAGGGTGGAACTCGGGTGGGAAAGACAACAAAAGATGGCAAGTACATGATAAAAACTTGAAAAAATGATGAATTCTTGAAGAAAACAAACACAAGTTCTCTTCCTCTCTGTTACTAGATTTAGCCAATGAAAGTAATCAGCAGATTGAGGGCACTCATAATAAAGTGCAATTTTATGCAATGCATGACTGACATATTGAATTTGCTACTCCAAAAAGATTTTCGTTGGAAGATGAACATGCATAGAGAGCTGTATTGTTATTATCCATGGTAGCAAAACAAGATGCCTGTGTTCTGAAGCAGTATATTGTACATCTGAATGCAGCTATCTTGAGTTTATTG
The DNA here is from genome assembly GCF_004798865.1 of Varanus komodoensis. Classification (NCBI taxonomy): domain Eukaryota; kingdom Metazoa; phylum Chordata; class Lepidosauria; order Squamata; family Varanidae; genus Varanus; species Varanus komodoensis. The sequence continues at coordinate 25,994,505 of NW_025335269.1, read as the reverse complement.
AAATTGTTTAAGTTACTTAAACTGTTGTAAATTTTACATATTGGAATTTTACAGTGTATTTTATTCTGTGTGCATTTTATTGCCATTCATTTTTAATATTGTACTTACATTTAAGAATTCTTGTGAGCTGTTCAGAGAGCTTTGGCTACTTTGTGGTACAGAAATGGCATTAATGCTAACAACAACCATCACCACAAGGAATCCTTCCCCACTACCAGCAATGTTATGGCCGTAATGTTGCACCACTTTCAAAAGGGCAAGAAGGAAACTGAATGCAAATTGGGTTCACATCCAAAAGGGTTCCATAGACTCTTACTTTCCTCTGCTGTCCTCAGAGATTGAAGAAACAGCTCCAGTTTGTTCACTATTGCAAATAATTGTTTCAAGCAGGACAACATGGATTTGATCCAGAGGGAAGGAGGTTATAAGCTACATCAGAATGGGAAAATCTATAAAGTGAATGACCATAAATAGTTCTTCTATTGATAATTTCCCAATATTATCTCATAGGCATTACATCAGCACTATGTTTTCAGCCTACAAATGAGTTATTCCAGAATAGCTCAAAGGTTTCAATTAGGTTTAATTAGTTTGGTTAGTGACCAGTTACATTCTCTTTCATGTTCTATACAACTAATCTAGTTTCCCTCCTTCAGAGATCAAAGCAATGCTGGCCATTTTTGTCCTACAGATATAAAGATATGTATTCAGTGGCATGACTATTTTTTTTACTGGATCTACCAGCAGTATCAAATTTCACTGAACTTACTCATCAAACAAAATTAGCGTGTCAGTTTTAGATTAACATATGCAAAGTTTCTCCTCAGACAAAACAGTATATTGCTTTTAAAGTTTAAAATTTTGGGAAAATTACATTAAAAACACCACCGATTCCTCCTCACACCCCAATTAGCATCTGATCTTCATCCAGACTAATTAATAAAAATTTGCAATACTATTTTGGAAGGCATTTTCCTCAGGTGAGGGACTTTTTACATGAGGATTTTAGACAAAGCTTCTGTTTCCAGACTCTTTGCAGAATTATGTTCAGCTTCTTTACATGTTTTTTTATCCCTGTCCTTTTCCTTCTATGCCTTTTCGTAAGCCCTATTACACAACAAGACTACTAGCTGGAACTATTGTGTGATAGAACTGAGCAAATTATGACAACAATCAGAGATAAAGGTTCCCTACATGAGCCATACATTGTGTACTCATGATGTCTCACTCATAGTAGTTTGCATGTGCTTTACATGCCATTGCCATTGTCCAGGTCTTTTCCTGTGCTTTCAAGCATTTACACTATTTGAAGCAAGGATAGTGTAGTATTGCCTGAGAAGGGCAGAATGAGCCACAATGAGAAGAGTGTGTATTTTTGCAATTCCACTAAAAGGTAAGTGCTACCTTGTGGTTGTATAATGGAACATATAGAAAGGCAGAGAAAGATTCGTTCCACTGCTTGGGCAAAAGTGCAAAGTAGCAAATCTTGGTCCTGCAAAAAAATCCAGATGGAAATCCAGAAGCAGAGGCCTTGATAAACATACATAAACATATAGCGATGCTGGTCCATGATGGGAAAAAAATCTATAATCTGCAGTTATCAAAGTTCCACAAAAATGTGCAACTCTTTCAGCTCTTCAGATCTCCTTATCAGGCTAAATGGTACCAAGAGCAGGGAATGAAGAAAGAAACAGCAATGTCTAAAAATGTGGCTTTATGTCGTGGCCCTGACATCTGCAGTTTAGATAAACTCAGTTTTAAAACTGAATTTGTAGAATGAATTAATTAGCCAGTGTCTGGCATCAGGTTATACTAGCGATACATTTTGGGAGCAAGAAGCAGTGTTTACTCTCCACCTATGAAAATGGAAAGGCCATCTGTAATGCAGATCTGTCTCTTGCCTTGGATAAAATACACAAGTGTCCAAGTGTTCATAAAGCAGAGATAAATAGAAATGTCACAGTCATTTTGGCAAAGCTAGAAACTAATTTTAGGTAATACACTATGTAAAAATGTGAGCATTAGCTAGTTTTGGAATGGATGGACCATTCACTGAAAAGTATCTCTTCAAATAATAGGGAATCTCCATCCTCAGGTGGTAGATTCTGTTCTGATCAGTCTAACCCTAACCCTAATTATTTTACTGGGATCTACATCAAATAACAAAAGTTATTCTGTTCAGCATCAAATAACAACAGCATAATTTAAAAGAAAAAATATACTCTTTTCATGCCCAGTTTTTCTTTAAGATGTGTAAAGAAATAGTGTGGTATAACAGGCAAATGTATGGGACCGTGATTCAAGCAATGTAGAGTCTAGTCCCTGCTCTACCATGAAACTCACCAGATGACTCTGAATCTCAGCCCAACTATCTCTCAGGATTGTTGTTTTGAGGGTAACATTGAGAGGAGAAAAATTATGCAAGGTGCCTTGAGTTCCTTGCAAGGAAAAAAGGCCAGATAGAAATATAATAAAGTCCTTTGGCTACCTGTATACTATCAGACCAGAAGTTTCTCTTTTTCAATGTGCAATCTTTGATATGTCATCATATCATGGATATGTTCCGATTTGTATAGCCTCAGGATGCAGACAAAACATGGAGGATTTAGGTCCATTAGTTGCTCACTGGAGCCCTTTCCCTGGCTTGTCAAATCTGCTAGAACTGGGCTGGATACTTCAGAAGGAGTGGTGCTTGCTAGCTTGAAGGAAGCAGTGCTGAAGAAAACTAGTTTACTCCCATTGTTTTCTGACCATGACATCAGAAAAACTTGCCATTCTTGACAATGCAGCATGTGGTGGCTTCTCAATTCCAGGTAGTCTTGCTGATTAATTGCAGGTGTTATATACATTCTGGAATTAGGCCTGATTTGGGGGCAGAAACAGCCTTGGTTGCCTTGACCTATTACCTATGCTAAGGAACAAAGGAGAGTATGTCCCTGTTTGTCCTCCTGACATCCTCAGCCATTTTCATGCAATTGACTTTGTTGTCCTTCTCAGTTTGGACATGGGGATCATGGTGTTGGGATGGTTCCTGTCCTTCCTGGATGAATGGTTTTAGAAAGTGTTGCTTCACTTTATGGCCATTAGCTTGAGGTGTGGTGTCATGTCTTACAATGTCTGTCACTGGGGAAAGGATTGAAACCACTGGGGAAAGTCATCTGTTCTGATCTTAGGAAGGCTGATGAACTACTCCGGATGTGGTATTGATATGGACATGTGCAAACAAACTGAGCCTTAATCCAGAAACTGACCAATCTGAGTGTAGAGGATTACATCTGGCATAAATGAGGCTGACTTCTTCTGGAGGACTAAGTATGCGATTTGGTTGTTTTGCCAGACCTGATGCTAACCGTGCAACAGTGGTCAGAACTATTTTGTACCAGCTTAGGTTGATTTACCAATTGCAACCCTATCTAGAGAAAGAAGATCTTGCTAGGCTGGTGACATCCAGGCTGAGCTATTGAAATATTCTGCATGATAGGCTGCCTTTGAAGACAGGTTTAAAGCTTCCACTGGTGAAGAAGACAGTTGATTAGATCTTGGTGGGGTTGGGTCACTTGCACTTGCATTTCCTAAGTCAATTCAAATTCCGGGTTTTAACCTGTAAAGCTTTGAATACTTTGGTACAAGCTATTTGAAGGATCACCTTCTTACCAGGCTGCCTACACTCTGAAGTAGTGAATGGAGGCCCTTCTCAACTGGCCATGGACAAATGGTGGCTCCACACCTCTGGAATCAAATTAAATCAAGGATTAGAGGAATCCATCAATGGTACGTCCTACTTACCTTGACAGGACTCCTTTCAGAGGGAATTTGTATAGGATTGCACTTCAGGTGTAGCAAAGTGTGCTAGACATAAATGTAGAAATGCAATTCTATATTTATGTACCTGGTGGTGACTTGTGTGATAGTTGAAGAACAAGTTTTGACATATCCTTCCATTTCAAGTAGTGTTAAGAAACACTGACATTGGAAACTGAAGCGCATATTTTACTAGGCTAATGCTATGTGTAGAAGGCTGCTGCACTAGAAATGCAAGTTAAGCCTGACAAAGAAGGCACAGGTACAAAACACAACAACAGTATCTGAAGACAAGGTAGACTCATGCAATTATCCAACTGAGGAAATAACCTTATCAGAAATGTCTGTCATTTTAATATCTTCATATCAAAAGTAGGCTTTCATGAAAGAGGCACCTGTCGTTGCAGACTATTTAGTTGCAGTGTGGCACTTCTAAGCATAAAGTTCATCTGAAAATTACTCCACACATCTGAGTTTCATCTCTGAGCAACTCCAGAGGAACAGCCTACTTTGTTCCTAAGTAGATGAAATGTAGTTCTTTCCCTCTTTGTCCACCTAGTGAAATACCACACTTTCATCTACTCTAGTTAAAACTAGTATTCTAGAAAGCAAGCAAACTGAAGATAAACAGTGTGTACATTAATTTTTAAATGCACTTAATTAAAATGCATTCAAGTTCTGTACTGTTCTTTTGACTCTTCAGGATCCTTTTATTAAAATGTCACTTGGCTGCTCTTCTGTGTAGATAGTGATAAAGTGTAAGGTAAATTGTTCTAACTAAGTATATTTTGCATATGTCATACATCATACGTTAATGACATGTACAACACATGAGTGTCCATTACATTTCTTCTGAATATTAATCTGGGAATACATTGAACTGTTTGTAGAGATCCTGTCACTTTTTGAGGGATGTAGATTTCTTCCCTATTTCTACTCAAACACAGAACATAATTATTAAAATTCACATGTGATGTTTGCATGCCTTCATAAAGCATGTAAAATAAAGAATGCATTAATTAGAATATTTTATTATTTAGATGCAAGTTCGATGGCAAGTTACACCCAGAATACACGTAATCCCATACTCCATCTGAAGCTTTTGAGTGAATGCATGGAATTGCACAGAGGAAATGCTGCTGAGGAAGAGAGGGACTTGGAGCAGCAGAAAAGTGGGTGGAGATGGGAGGATTAAACACCGCCCTGACACTTCACTGCTGCTGCTGCTGATAAAACCAGCTTTTTCTCATCTAAGTGGGAGGCTAGCCTACCAATATATATGCGTTAGCATGCAACATGCAAGTTGGGGTATGCTAAGGGAAGGTGTACTTTGTGGAATGAGCTTGTACCATAATTCTATACCACCTATCTTTTAAGGCACTTCATGAACTGCTGTTACCATTATTACCGCTATAAAAAGAGTAAGGAGTTGCCACTGTTCTGGGACAATGAAACCAATGCCCTTTATACTTTTACTAACATGAATGTCACAGCGTCTCCAGTCCCTTCAGTCAGTATAGGTAGGACAAACTCATGCGATTTCATGAAATGCAAATGACAGCCAGTTCCTTGGGAAGGGCATCACTTCTGTGTTATGCCCAGCATGCAAGGAAAATAAATGATGAATGCAGATCAGGTGCAACTGCAACATTAGAATCAGCAAGGTGGCAGCATCATTCATTTATTCCAAAAACCAAGGCCTGCTCTCATGAGGTTGAATAAGAGTCCTCTGTTTCACAAACCTCTGCTTAGGCCCCCATAACAGACCTAACTTCATCTGAAGCTGATCTCACTGCTAATAAAGATGATACCACCTGTCTCAGTATGTGGTGCTTATCTGTGATCAGAGGTATCACATACTGAGATCTGTAATCTCTCACTGATTGTTCCTTCATATTAAAAATAGGGCAGCTGTACTTCATTTTTCTTTCAATCTCTCAGGGTCCAGGGAAGCTGCCAACACCGCCCACAGTCAAGCAAAGATCTGGCACTCCAACAATACACCATGTGAAATACACAGGCATGCTGATACCACCCACAAAGGGGAAGGCGTATTTACATCCGTTCCTGTGAATACATCACTACTGGAAGCAACAAGAAATAGATCAAAAGAGAGGCTGCAGCACAGATAAACAGCTCTTCAGTTTTGAGCCTCAATAGCTCGAAGAAAAAAATATTCCTATACTAAGGAAAAAGTGAGGAAATGAAACAAGAATTGTAAGAAGAGTTTTGGAATCTTCTAAAGTAGCATTTTCAGAAATAACAGCATTCTCTTATTTAAAAAGAGGTCTTATTTATAAGGAGGCACAAGCAACTCAAGAAGGTTTAAGAAAAGAATCCTAGGTTGTAATGTATACAGCTTGATGAAAACACTGACCCAGTGTTAGGCTGCTGTGAAAAAGACAAATTCCTTGTTGGGGATCATTAGAAAAGGAACAAGAATATGAATGCCAGTATCACAATGTCTTTATACAATCTATGGCATGATCACACTGACCATCAAACCATCTCTAAACACACATCCACACACCTTTTTGGATTCTGTCTTCCTTCCATTCTGAAGCAAGCAAAAAAAGCTATGGGTATCCTAAGGAAGAGGTCCTGGTGTTGATCAGAATGTCACAAAAATATGAAGGAACTAGAATATTTATTACAAATAAACTGTCCCTTTGCTGTGGGTGAATGTTTTCCTGCCACTTTCTTAGCATCCTTGTCTTGCCATTGAAGCCAAACAATTATGGTTTTTACTAGAGCAAAGGCTTTTGAAAAAAGCTGTAACCAATGTATTACCGTAAATCATAGAAGCCTATATTTTTGAAAAGTTCATCCCAGCATTAATTAATACCTTCAGGGCAACTTGTTCTAAAAGGAATGACCCACTGAAAGCAAATAGGTCACATACACATCTATTTCACTTGTTATCTCTTATTCTCACAACCATCCTCAAAACATTACAAGAGTTAGAAGCATATGAGTTCAGTGAACTTAATCATTCCATTTAGAAGAGAAGAAGTGTTTTTCACACTTGTAAAATAATGTTACATCTATAAGAACTAGCTATTCTTGGAATTCAAGCCTAAAGCATCAATTTACAAATACTTCTCTACCATAATTTATTTTGCCTGACACTGAGGAATACTACCAGTGACGCTGAGGAAACTAGCAGAGAATACAGTTATGAGAATGTGCATATTTTCATGTCAAATTTGTTCATCTCATATATTCTGTAATAAATACAGGACATGGATATTACTTTTTAGTTTTGCCTTATGCAATCAAAGGCATTCAAAGTCTGTTCTTTCAGTCTAAACCAAAATCAGAACTATAAAATCACCTTTGGTGATATTCTTTTATAAATAATTTGCAAATATACATCATAAAAATGGAACTGAATGCAAGAAGCCATTCGATTGTATTTACAGAATATACTAAAAAGAAATACCAATAGTATAAATATCAAACACAAACACACACACAAGCATAAGAGTATAACCTGCTACAGCAGAATCTTAAAATCATTTCTTTAAATACTTCTGTCTATGTATAAAATCTCCATAGCCCAAGAGAATACCTCATAAGTCTGATTACATGGAATGGTGCGTTCACTTTAAATATCTACAAATGCATAAACAGCTTCAGCCTTTTCTCTCTATTATCAAAGTACAAAATGCATATCTCAACCAAACACCTTCTTACCTCAAAGTAATAGCAGTTGTTCTTCTCCAAATATGTAAATATTTAAATGTCAAACAGCACCTGCCCTTTTTCTTTTTATATCCTGTACATAACAAATATTGCTGAAGTTTCCAGTCAGATCAATAACATAGTAGCTGATGTTTGTACACTTTCCCTTTCTTTCTGCCTAGAAACAAAAGTATTTGTGCAGCCACTAGAACAGGAAACATTAGTATCAGAAAGGAAAAGGAAATTTGAGAGGTAGGTGGGATTCCAATGATGGCACATAGATGTAAAGGGGAAAATCTGGGCAGGGTAAAAAAAGTGTTTTGCATGGACAGCACACACTTAAGTATTAGCCCAGATGGTGTTCCTAAACTACCGTCCTTTAAAGGGGTTGAACTACAATTGCAACTGATGATGCTAGTGCAGTAACATAGGCATTACCAAAACATCCAGATGGTGGTTTTGGGGAAAGCTAGCTTATATACCAGTCTAGAATTTTACTTTCATCCATTCTCAGGAGCCCTCCAAGACTGCCTTGCTGGAAGGACACAGATTTCCCTGACATTTTGAGAGGTTCTGAGCGTTTTTCTGTTTACTGGCCTTATAATTCCTGAATTCCATCTCTGATATTTTAATAATGCTCCTTCCCAAGAACCTCCATCTTAGACATTCATACTTTTGAAAAGACTTCTGTTTGCACCCTGGTACCTCAATCTTGCACAGAGTCCTTCATTTTTTCTTTGTTTGGTTTCACAGAACACAGATTGGGTTTCCTTGAGTTTTTACACTTATGGGGGGGGGGAGCTTTTAGGAACTTGAAGGACAGATCTGGGCACAGCACTAAGCCTTGTCTCTATTCCCCTGACTATTTTCTTGCTGGGCTTAGTCCTTCAGTCCTTTGGGTAAAATTAAACTGGTCAGGATTTAGCTTTGAGTCAGACATTACTTGTTAAAAAGGAAAATTCGAAATGAGATTCACTCCTGTTATTATTTACTAGCTCACATTAACATTCCAGCAAATGTCAAGTGTAAGTTGATCCAGATCCATATTTGTGTTCTTGAACCATTTCCAAAAACTGATCTTGCTGCAGGTTACATTTATTTAGTTCTTACATTTCTGCATCATCCAACAGCTGAAGCTTATACTCCTCCATATCTCAACAACTTTAATGTAAGGCTGATATCTAAACACATTTACCAAGAAGTACATCTCATTAAACTGAGTGGGACCTACCTTGAAAAAAAAATTCTTAGAGTCATGCTGCAACTGAGTGGCATGCAGAAATAAGATTGTCACATCAGTTGTAACAGATTACAAATAACTTTCAAATCTGCCCTTCATCCTGCAGTCTGCTTACACCACATTCTCCTATGACATTGGCATATGAACACAAATTAAATTTAAATGTGTACTGAAGACAGGCACTTTAGCAAAATACCATAAGCCTGGAGAGAAGAACTTCTGGCTATTAAGCTCAGCATGGTATTTTGTTTCTTGCTGTGTGATTTAGCTACAAAATGTGAGAAAAATACATAATTTGAGAACAGTATGTACTTTAAAGTATTGGACCAAATCATTAAAGCCAACATAACTATGCTGGTATCATGTATTCTTAAATTCAAGAAGGAACTAATGATTCTCAAGAGGAAAGATAGATAGATGAATGATAGGATAGATTATCTAAAATTATCCAACCAGAAAAATGTGTTCCATGGGCAAAAAAATGAAACTCAATCTCTCCACTCACATTTCCCATGAAAAGCATGTGGTTCACTAATTTTGTAGGCACATCCTACTGTTGCTCTAATTATACAGTTAAAATACAGTGGGCACTGCTGCTCAAAAACAAGACAGGTTTTAGCAATAAATATCTTCTGTTTTGGGTCTTTTAGAACCAAATTGTTAGTCATAACTACAGTCCATTATATAAATATATCTTAGAAATTCCCAAAAGAACATCAATGTGATATTAAAGGTGTCCAACTGTATTCTTACAAGACAGTATTAGGAAATAACTGTTTTGTTATTTGGGAAATGCACCAGAGCACTGAGGAAGAGTTAATGTTTTACATTAATGAAGGGTCTAGATTAAGCTGCTTGTTTCTTGAGTTAAAACAGCTTCAATAGCAGGTATGCGAAATCTTGTCACAAGAACCTGTATGATGTTCTAGAGGACCTCTACAAATTTCTGGCTTCCAAAAGCCAACAAGCAAGTTGACCTGTCCAGACTCCCCCTAGTAATTCCTAAACAACTTTCTACCACCATCTGCTGATTTAGATAAAGCAGTCAAAGTTTTCCTTCAATAAACTTTTCTGTGCAAGCCTTGCCAAGTCCAAGATGGTGCGGCAGTGGTGATGCAACAGGCAAGATGCCCTCTGGATGCTGCACACACTCCTGGGTGCTCAAGCCGCATTCCTAGCTTTTCTTCCCCAAATCTTTACCCAGTGTGTTCTTCGACCTCCTTTCACCGGCATGTGCAGCCACTCTTTGGAGAAAGGGCTTGGGTATGACTGTTGCTTTTCTCACAGTATATCCAATATTTTCTAAAGGTTAAAATAAAGGCAATCCTGCCTGGTAAAGGTGAGGGAAGAGTGACTACAGGGGACAGAAGAGCAAAAGGAGTAAGAGGACTGACAGGGGGCAGTGTACTTTCCTGGATTTTTTTTTAAAGATATCTTTGTGCATGTGTTCTGACTGGATTTAGAGACCTGAAATTTGCATTAGGGTAGTATGATCTTGGCAGTTTATTTTTAATACCTTTCAGAATTATAACAGAGAATTTGCCCTTTTCACGGCAGCTCTACACTCATTCAACATGTTAACCAACCATTCCCAAACTCATTTTGTTACAGATAGCTAGTAGCAGCCAAGATAGATGGTACTGGCTTGGATGTATGAAACTAATTTGTAGAGAGTCAGATTTTTGTCCTATTTAGTTTATTGCAATCCACCAAATTCTCCAGGATCTCAGGTGATGGTAACAGGCAGCTATGATGCCTTTTCTGGCATGCTTTACTCTACAGGACAGGAACATGCATTCTACCCCACTACTAAAATATTGCAACTTCATATTGTTCATAGGCACACAAACCAACCACTTATCTCTCAAGGAGCCAGGAGGTAAGGAAAAGTTAGAAAAGAAGTGGCGTAAATGAAGGTAAATTGAGATACATTGTTTTTCTTGACCTATGTCAAAATACCATTACTCTGCCAAGATTGTTTTTGTTAGTGAAATTAGTAAGCATATTTGTAAGGTTGTAGTAGTTACACCTTGCCTAGGTCTAGAAAATTACCTTAATGAGCCTTACAATGATTTAATAAGACAGCCTGACAGGTGATTTAGTAATTTGCTCATAAATAACTCTTTATGTTAGTTGTTTTATAGATCACATAAGTGTGTTCAATCATGTATACCTTCCAAAGCAGAAAAGCCTTCTACTTAGAAGTGATGGAACTTAAAATCTCCTCAGTTCTCTGAACTATGCACCATTTCATCTTAACCTCTTATATATTTTACAGTGGCACATGAGTATCTTAAAGTTGTACTAAATATTGCATGTAATACAGCACATGTAATTTCATTTCAGGAAACCAGAGATATGTTTTCTTACAGCACCAGCATAGATCAGAAGAAAATTCTAGTTTACACACAGAATATTACATGGGAATGGGGTTCCCATGGCCTAAAATGTCACTGAGCAAACTGAGCAAGTGAACTATTTCCCTCTCAATATGAGTACATACCTCAGGGCATTGTTAAAAGTCAGAATTTAAAGGTCATGATCCAACCACAATTATTTTGAAATTCTATTCATTTCAATGGAAAGCTAAGCATGAGCTTCAATGTCTCCTATGATCAATGTGAGCTCAAAGTGTCTATACACACTTTATCCTAAATTTATTCAAATTAGAAAATACAATTTATCTCAAGTCTTCCATTCTGAAATACAATGATATTTAATGGCTAGAGGGGAGAGCTCATCTCAGGTGTTTCACAGGTCTCCCCTCTATCATGTCTTCTTTTAGCTGTTTTTAGATTGCCTTTTTAATTTTGGGATTTTATTGTATAGTTTTATGAACTTTTATAAACTGATCTGAGAGCTTTTACTATTGAATGGTAGTAAAGAAATGAAATTAATAATAATATTAACAACAGAAAGTCATGAATATATTCATTATATTGCCAAATATCTTCAAACATATGTTTTCAGAATTAACATAGTCAATGCACATTAGCAAATACCACTTGAGAGTCAGTGTGGTGTAGAGGTTAAAGTGTTAGACTGGGACTTGGGAGATCTGGGTTCTAGTCCACACTAGGCCATGAGGTCCATAGGCTGACTTTGCACTACTTACTGGCTCTCAACCTAACCTACTTCACATGGCTGTTGTTGTGGTGTCGATAAAATAATGAGGAAGAGAATTATGTAGGCTGCTTTGGGTACCGTACAAGAAGAAGAAAGACTGGGCATAAATGTAATGCAATAAGAACAACTCTAGAGCTACTAGAAGCTAAAATTAATATTAATCAAGATTCTAAATTTTGCCATGCAACATTTCAATGTGAAATGAAGCTGAATTCAAATGTAACATTTATTTACAATTCAAAAGTTTAATGCACTAGACTTGCTGACATCCTTTTATAGCTGGAAGTAAACTATGAACATTAATAGTCAAATGTAGCATTGTATGCAAACTATTTAACTAAATTCCATTGAGCAAATTCATAAATATGAACTCCCATTGCATATCAAGTATCAAATAATCTCAAACAGAAAATTCCAAGCACTGAAATAAAGTACGGGTGCCACATATAAACAATGCCCGATATAGGTGTCAAATATTCACTGATTCTGTTGAAAATATTTCTGTATTGAAAGAGTATCCACAAAAGGATATTGCAGCAAATTTTGAACACCACCTATACACCAAGACATGGCACAACCCAGGGGACAACAGACATTGATTCCATTCAATAGGCACAGCCTGACAGTAAATGTTGTAGTTGATGAGCACTAAGATGGCAGGATGGGTAACTAAAGCTAAAGGGAGGAGAGAAAGTAATTTAGTCTACATCCACCTCTCTAACCTTACCCATTTTCTTAGCCCACATTTTATTGTATCAGATGGCTTCTCGCTCATAGTGCACAATACCAATGACATTGCAATGAAATTGGAAAAATGAAGGAAAGTGCATAAGCAATCTAACTTTGTAGGACTCAGTGCACAGGAAATAGGAAAATCGGAACAAGTTTTTCTCCTTTTCCCCCAAGAAGGTTTGAAGAACTTGCAGAAGGACTTGCTGAAAAGATGAATACTGCATTACAGTTCCCCTTTAAAGGGAAAAATAAAGCAACAGGAGGAACCAGTGAATCAGCAGTATAAAACACAGCAAGTCTTGCCACAAAACAAAGGTATTCATCTGAAGTGGTTTCGGGGTGAATTTTTAATAACTAATACTTCAGCATGATCACATATTGTTGATTGAGAGTGTAATATTGAGGCACAATTTCCCAAAGAATAATTGGGAGAAAACATGCCAAAGTCATGTTCTCATTAAAATTGTCAATGGAATACATAATAGATTTGCCATAACTGTCTATTTAACTGTTGCATGGGGCTATACTTAATACTTTGCAATTCCTTGTGAGTAAGTACACAAGCTGGAAGGCTAGCTTATGGATATTAATGTACTCAAAAGACCCTAATCTACTCCTAGGCATGGCTTGCATGGTCAAGAATTGTAAATAATACAGAACATTAACAAGTGAGTGTATAGATAGTTCACTGACTAGTCATGCTTCTCAAGGCCATTTTCCCTCTGCCTGGAGGGGAAAAATGAAATAAAAAGAAGGCATCAGTGATTTTGTTCCTTACAAGGCTCTGTCATACAAAAATAACTTAATATGGGTTTCCCCAAAGGAAAAAAATGTATCATGCAGTGCTTAGAAATCTTCTTATTAGGCAGAATTATCTTTCAAAACTACTTTTAATCAAACAGGAATGTATTTGGAATCAACATTCATAATCTGAGAAGCTATTTCTATTGAACTGAGGCTGAGTGAGTTTTTGTAGCACTCAATTCACAAGTCCCACAATTTCCCACTGTTTTTTTAAGTAAGGATGATTCAAATCTATAAAAATAGCAATACACTTTCTTTCCCTTTACACTGAAGAATAGTTACTAAATATGCCCCAGTCAGGTGAAGGCACTGAAATAGAAATTGCTCCTATCTAAAGAACACAAAAGCTAAACATAAAGATGCTATGTTTTAATAACAATTGTTCTAGTAACTTGCTATACATTATGTTTATCACTACATGATATGTTACTATCAATTAACTCTGTATGTGCAGTATAATCTTGGTTAGTGAATTATTTCTTATTGTTTATTTCTTATTTCTTATTCTTATTATTTCAGTTTTTCAGCACTCTCCAAAAAGAACAAATCCAAGCAAGAAGCATCCAAGTAAGAAAGAAAGAAATAATGAAACAATGCCTGGCTGCTTATGTTTTACTTTAAGCACCAATTTTGGGTTTAGCTACTCCTGCTAAACAAAGTAGCAATAATTAGTCAAACAATTTATCTTCCCTTCTGGTGTTTGCTGAACTGGCTCAGTAACTGACACTTCACAACAGATTATATTAACATGGAAGTAGCTTCCCATGACCTCTTTAACCTTAGCACCTATCCCTGGGGATGGGGAACTTGCCAGATTACTCCTAAGTAAACACACTGGGTGAAAGGTGACTTGTTTCCAGGTTAAGATGCACAGGATTGCAGCCTTAGCTTGTTTTGAAAAGGCAATGGGTAAGACAGCATTTGGCAACAATTTGGCTCATAAGTGAGGCTTGATGGCTTGTTAATCTGAGCATTTTTGTTGCCTTCTCTGTGTATATGTTTGAAGAAAAATCCAAGGGATTCCTGCCCTTCTCCATCATTCATAATCTCAATCGCCACTGCAAATTGCAAACTGAGATTATTTGGGACAATGAGATCTAATGTCTGATAACATTCCACCAAGGCAATTCAAAGAATAGCACCCATGAGTTCCACACTCAGATGTCAAGTCTATAAGCATGTTTAAGTATATTGATTTCAATGGGTTTTGAAAGTGTTTCCACATACACTAAATTGTATGGCTGCAATGCACACTTCTTAGGGAATAAGCCCTAAGTAGCTCAATGGGAATTAGTTCTTAACTAAAGCTTCACAAGATCTTTATTGGTTAGTTCTTCTAACATTGATATTGTGATTTGGTTCTTCTAACATCCTAATCTTACTCTAATTTAGTAGGTCCAAGCAGTTTGCTTAGAGGGGATTCTCAACATCTTATCCACAATTACATGGATTACATTACTACATATTTCAGGTGGCAGCATATTATATAATTTTTCACCATGCAAATATTTCTCCTTGAGAAAATGAGATCTGAGGGAACAAATGTGAGGCTGATTGTTTCCCCATAGCATGCTAATTGTAAATATGTGGAATTTTATCCTCTTTGTAAATAATGTATGTATTTGCTTATTCTTAAAACATTTTATACCATCCATGATTAGCCAAATGGCTCTCTAAACAGTTTACAAATAAAATAATTCAAATATAAAATAATAAGTACAGACAAAAACTCTGCCTCTCAAAAACTCCTAATCTCACCTGACAGAAGACTGGGGGTCTCTTATGTATGAAGACCACTGAGTTCCAGGACTGGTTTATAGTAGTAGTGAGCCTACATATGCAGGAAATTATTTTTATGATTCTGTTTTGTAGCCCTCATCAGCTTCTAAGTACTTAGGCCAGTATACACCAACCACATCAAGTCAAACCAAGGCACTGCATTTGGGGTTGCAGTGTCCCTATTGGAATGCATGGCTGTTGCTCAGTCCCATTTCCCCGCCACCAGTATCTTACAGATTGCACTATTAGGCTGCAATTCTATACCCATACCTGGATTAAAGTCCATTGAACTAAGTGAGACATCCAAGTAGATATGCTGAGGATTACACTATGAATAACGCAAAGAAGAAAACATGTTTAAACTGTTACTCACTAACCTTCCATATAAACTGGGGCCATACAGAGGAAAAGCCAGGAAAAATAACTTTTACTTGCAATTCTCTATATAAATTGTATTATCTCTTTTCAAAAAGCTTTTGCATAAAGTTTATTTGAATTCTCCATTAAAAAAGCAAGTGAGCTGTTTCATGGATGCATTGCAGATACATGTGAATATGAAATTATATTTCTGATTATTAATGCCCAAATGTGTTCTCAAAGCTTACATTCAACCAAGGAAGATCAATCAAAATATTTATGCTATTTACACACAGATTCATATGCACCTTAAATGTAGTTTATTTTTTTGCAAGAAAAGCAATCCTTCAATTACTAGACAGAAAACAACAGTCCATAAGTTTTACAGCCAAATATTTACTTACAATATTTCATGGTAAGTTTGTTACTAGATGGACTACTATAGAGCAGACTGTCTTTTAATGCCCTTTCCTTAGTAAATACAACTAAGCCCACAGCATTCTTCTGCATCAAAGGGCCCTTCTCTGCAAGCTTCCACCACGGATCAATTTAACTACCATGGTTTTCCTTAAAGATGTACCCTGGAAATTGTGGTATTCTAAGAATTTTCAGATGACTATCTCTGTTCTCTCTGAGAGGTTTCCCTATTATGATTATGATTACTTCTATGGCATTGAACAGCAATTCATACAATATAATAAAATACAATACAAAATGCAAATATTTTTTAAAACCTCAGCACGGTCTTAATGTCAAAGATTATTTTGGTTGAAAGAGGTACCTTGACAGGTGAGTCCTAAGACTTATAAGGCTTTTTATGTTAAAACAAGCAAGCAGGCAAAAATTTTGTATTGTGTGTTCATATCTTCTGGTTCCAGCTATTAATCCAGTTGTCACATTATGTAAAGCTGCAGCTTTTGAACAGTCATCAAGAGCAGCCCCAGGTGTATTACACTGCAGGAAGTTACCATGGAGATTACCAGATCATAGTAATGAAACCAAGATAACCCTATCCAGATAGGGACATAGCTGAGCTACCAGGCAAAGCTAGTGGAAGGCACCCCATGTCACTGAAGGCACCCGAGTCTCAGGTAACAAAGACCATTTGAGGAGAACCCCCAAGCTATGAACCCAATACTTTTAAGGGAGAGCAAACCCACCCTGGACAGGTTGAATAAACTCCATCTGGTCAGAGAAGGCACCTGCTAGCAGCATCTCAATGTAGGCTAAATTTCAGTTTGTTAGCCCTTACTTGTCCAGAGTTGCAGTCAGTGAATGTACTGACTTAGAAGGTCCACAGTCTCACCTGATAGAGATGAAAAGAAAAAATACAGCCACATGCTGTCAGCTTATTGATGGCAATGCACTCCAAAACTCTAGATCAGGGGTCTCAAACTCGTGGCCCACGGGCCAATTGCCAGGACAGGCAGGGCACGGGGGAGGGGCCCTGCGGCCTTCAAAGCGCCGGCAGCGCCCGGGCCGGCCACGGGATGAGCGGCCCACCACCACCGCGGTGGTGGAATTCTTGATGCGGCCCAGCCTCACCCAGACTCTACTTCCAGCAGCCCCCAGGTAAGTTGAGTTTGAGACCCCTGCTCTAGATGATCCCACACAATTGTTTCATGTAGATGCTGAATAACAAAGGAGATAAAAACTGATTCCTGTGGAATTCAATTCCAGAGGATCTATGGGGTCAAGTAATATTCAGCAAGTAGCACCTTTTGAAACAGACTATCCAAGCACGAGTGAAACCATAGCAATGCTACAGCCCCCACCCCCAGCAAAATCAGTTGCCCCTGTCAGATGTCATAGTCAAAGTTTTCAAAAGAGATGCTGAGGTAGCAGAAGGATCACATTCCTTCTGTCTCTGACACAGGACAGCAATCAGGTCAATTAAAATTTCATACATGCCAAATCATGCCTTAACCCCAACTGATATGGATCCATATAATCAGTCTCAACCAAGGATGCTTGGAGCTGCTTGGTCACCACCTTCTCAAGGGCCTTGCTCAACACAGAAGCATTTACCACCAGCCTAAATTAGTTAATATTTTCTAGGTCCAGAGCCATGTCGTATTTTGTTTCTTACTCCCAGTCACAGAATATATCATGGAGCCTTACAAGCTCTACTACAGACAGACACTCAGAAGTTATCGTGTCAACTACATGGGTCATCTCTGTGTTCAAGACTAACCCAAGCAGTTGACAGGACCACCAACTTTATCAGTTGCAAACTCTCCAGGTTCCTCTGAAAGCTATATGGCTCCATTAACTTCTTTTAGGTCCCTGAGATGGGAAAAGCCACCATTGCCTAAATTTCAATGGTGGTATGACAATAAGAAATAACCAATTTAAAGCCCACATGCCCTGCTACATGTGCTGAGCCAATGAAATATTGGGATAGGCCCATGGATCCCTTGGAAACTGTGATATCCTGAGCTGCCCCAGTTAAGATGCCCTTGGCATAGATATTACCATCCCCACAAGACCAAGAATGTTGTAGACCTCAGGAGGGCAAACAAGACAGTCTTTTGTCAGCTCAGATAGGAAGTATGCTAGGTTGTCTGGTGAGTGGTACACCAGCTGTATAATCTGTCCCACTACCTGAACACAAGCTGCAAACATCCAAATACCCAGAGCAGTAGTCAGACAGACAGAAAGCCTGTGGAGATAGATACAATTCGTATAGACCACAGCAACTCCAGGCCCTGCCACACTAGTCCACCCTGATGCTGAACCAAGGACCCAATTGGGCATAATTGGGAAAGATTAACTCCTCTGTATTTTCCAAGCCATAATAATGCATGTCAGATCAGCCAGTTCATCTACTGTTAAACCATGAATGAAGGAGAATACTTATGTCAGTATCCAGAGACAAGAAGACATACCGATAGGGCTTCCCCCAAACCTGTATGTGCAAGGTGGTCCAGCACATGCCACAACCATTAAATTTCTATGACATGGTCCCCTTACCTGGTCAGCCCTCTTACCAGCACCATATATCCTTCCACCCTTTACTAAACTGATTTGTCCCCCTAAGCTCCATTCTTCCACTTGGCACCATTATCTTCCTACCCAGACACATACTTAAGGCCCTAAGAAGGAAAAAGCAATCATTCAGCAAGGTACCTGAGCACTTCCACTGGGCAAATGTTGGAGCCCTGGACCTTGCCTATGCATCCAACCCACAAGAAAGTGGCATAAATTTGCTTGGTACCGTAGAACATAGTGGGATTAATATTTAGGTTCAATACAATGCATGCTTACCTGCAATCAAGCCTGACTGATCTCAATAAATTATTACTTCTGAATAGCCCAGTACACTGTTAAACTAATTTAACTGACAGCTTAGAAATGCCTAAGTAATGAATCCCCCTCTCCCACCTGCAGCCAAGCTGTAAGGAAGGGCTGGTTCTTGCAACAATTCCCCCCAGTATGGTGGTTGCTGCTCAAAACCCCGCTCAGACTGCAATGTAGAAAAGTCAGTAAGTAGAGAGTTTTATTTTCTGTCAGCCTGCATAGAAACATCTCTACATATGGCACCAGCATCAAGCAGGTAGCATAAACAATGGTTACCATTTTCAGGAAAGTTGAACATCAGCTCTAAGATTGGGATTTGCCAAAAAAAAAAAAACAAGCCGTTATAAAGATTTCTATAATTACTGTGCCAATTAATTCCTATGGTTCTTTTCAAGGTATATTTCTTAAAGCCAAAACATTTGAGTTATTTTATTCACCATCAGGTACACAAACATAAGCTCACTATTCTAGTTGTGATGGTTGCTGATTCATATTATTTTTAAAAAATACTTAAATATGCTGGACATTGTGAAAAGATACAAGATGAAATACAAAGACAGGATTAACATATGTGTCTGTTGTGTAGAACTTCTATCTCTTATAAAATACCAAACGGTCCTTCTTGATATTGCCTGCTCCAAGCCAGTCTAGTATTTCCTCTCACTATCTTTCCTAAGAATTTCCTTGCTCAATGTATCAAATAATTGCTTTCCTTGGCAAGTGTTTCCTAGATTTATCCAATGGTTGTAGATTGATTAATTCCACATTCTTATAATGGATTATAAATTTTGCTACATCAACCAAAAAGTGCAAACTTTTGAATATGCTTGCATTGTTGTTCCTTATCTGGTAGTAATTTATATTATTTCTACTTGTATAGCTGAAATTACAGAATAATATTGAGGCTGCAAACTGAGTATCTAGGCCACGAACTGCATATCCAGCTGCACACTCACTTTAACACACAAAGCAAACCAAAGCTAATCAATTCAAAAGAGTTACTTGAGGACTGGGCAGGTTCAAATATTAGAGGAAGCAATAAGAGAAACAAAGAAAGTTCAATTTAACTGATGATGGGGTTCATATTAAAAGGGAAGATAGAAAGAATTGAGTAATATAATCTTGATTAAGGATAACTTGCACAAATTCAGGCAGAGGTGGTCATGCTTAACTAGCCTGCTGGTGTTCAGTGAATGTATTTTTGCCATGAAAGATAAGGGATATTCTACAGAAGCAGTCACCTTAAATGCATTTGATGACAGACCACAACAGAGATTAATGACTAAGGAAAATAATCATGAAAGCACACACAAGACAGCCTGCTGGGTAGAAGTCAAAGATACTTATACACAAAGACAGCATATTAAGCATTCAAAACTTGAGGACCTCTGTCACTTATAATTTTATTTTGGAAACAAATTCATTTATCTCTAGGGATGGAGATGGATCTTGAAATAATCTTAATTCTTGCAAAAAAAAAATGACCATAGCCCTACAGAAGGTGCATTCCTATGTTTAGCCTGAAAGCATGCAGTTTTCCTCAGCCAACCCAGGTAAATGCAAATGTATTAACATGATATGTACTTAATTCCATTCTGCCTCTCCTCCCCAAGAAAATCTTCTAAGGCAAAAATACAGCAACACTGCTAGGATACATAATCCACTATGATAGTGCCAATCCTCAAGAAAAATGAAGTTAGCGGTCCAAACTAGTATGAATACAGATCAGTGATATGGTCCATCCATCCCAGTTAAACGATGACTGAGAAGTCTACCTAGTAAAAAGTGCAAAGAAAAATTGGGATTCATCCTGTATTCCTCCTGGGGCCACTTCAAAAGTAACAATAGATACAAGCCTCTTCTGTGGTAGAAACTAGACCTATATGCCTTTTCCTCAATGGTATTTGCTTGCATGCCTGCCTGCTTACTTACATGCTAGTTTTCAGAGAAAACCAGCCTTGAAGCTGTTGTCAAAAGTAGAAGCACAACAAGGAGAAGGGGAGCTTGCCTCAGACTTTTATCCATGGGCTATTTTTCCAGGCAAATGTGCTCCCCACCGCCCACCAATCTTCTCTTCTCCCTTTAGGAAAAGATAGAGGCCCTGTATCTTTCTCTGGGCATACAGTTGAAGAGCAGCATATCAAGATTTGGCAAGAAGTATTAGCTGAGAATATAATTCACCACAGTACATGGATTAGGGGGTTATCAAGCAAGATAGTTTTATAAAAATATGGTTTCCATTTTTTACTTTTGTTACAAAAAAGGGAAATGGCTTGATCCCCCACCACGTCGAGATCATTTTAGAGAGATGTAATGGCTTTACTCTTGTGTGATTTTTTTTATTTCTATGTAAAACTGAACACAAATCTTTATGCAGTATATATGTGTGTGTGTGTATATATATATATATATATGTATGTATAATAAGCAATTATACTCAGAATTATTAAAGTTTTGTTTACCCATGTAACAACAACAAGAACACATTATTAAAAGGAAAAAAATCAGAGGAAATCAAAACTGTCCATGTTCTCTCCAAACTGCATTTGATCTGATCTGATCTTTTTTTCACGAGAGCGAAAGAGACTAACAAGTAGGAGTCACCAATTCTTCATCCTTATCCTCTGTGTTGTATTACTGGGACAATCTCAATAACAAAATATTTTAATTGCAGAAAAGCTTCCTAAGTTTTGCTAGAGATAGAAAGACCTCTCAATTCTCACCTTGCAATTCTTGCATCATGAAAAAGCATATGGGAAAGTGACTTAAAGAGTAGGTACGAAACTTCGCTGAGGAGGACAATTTCTGAAAACGTCCTTGTGTAAGGGAAAAAAAGCTTTTCATTTGTTCTATTTATAATGATTTGGTTTTAAAAGCATTGTTTTTTTTTCCCTTGAGGTTATGGGTTTTCTGGGAGCCCAGCTAAGGAAATCTAATTCCAGATTTCAAACCAGTTGTATAATGGGTCTGCCTTTAATTAAGGTTGGAGTCTGCTCTCCAAAATATTGCAATTAGATTTGAATAGTTTTATCATGAATTGCTTAGAACAAAATTGTCTTGCCCAACCTACATATTCCAGTGCTTATTTATCTAATGCTCTTTTGCTTTTTCTTGTGCCCGTGTATATAAGTTTATGGGATTTTATTTCATAGGATTCTAACATATAGCAAAATCCTGCATACACATGTTTTGAACAGTATTGTTCTTTCCCAGGGACTCTGGGAAACTAATGTAAAACAGTATGCTATTAGGAACTAATTTTTTAGACCTAAAACATGCATATCTGAAGACAGCATGCTACATATCTCAGTAAAATTGGAAATTTTGAATACATAAAAATACATGTGCATATACTCTTGAAGTACTTTCTTAAATTTACTGCAATTTCCAATAAAAACACAATAAACCAAAACATAACCTACAAGCAATATTGAGATTTTTTTTTTTTTTTTTTTTTTTAGGGAACTGAAGTGTTATGAGTGTTGACCACTTTAGAGTCTTTCCTTTGAATAATCAATAGACTAATAGCAATAATTGTATCCTTCCCTGTTGTTGTTTTCTCTTTTCCTTAGAAAAGCAGCGATAAAACCTCAGGATATAGCCTTGAAATTGTATGTATCTGTCCTTCGCAAACTGCATGAAATAAACATGGTGTGTTCTATGGCCTTTCTGATGATTGTAAAATTACTAAAATTCCAGGAAGAAACAACACTAATACTAGTACTACTAATAAGGATAATCACCAAATATTAAAATTATAGCTGAAAAATGAGATATAAAAGACAATGGGCCAAAATCACCACTGGTAATGACACCCACATTTGTAAGAATGTGTTCACTGCTTTGTATCACAATCTTTGTAAACCGTGGGGAAAGCATTCAAGAGTACAACAGTGGTACTGTCTGAAATAATATTTTTGCACAATGGGGCTGCTTAGGTTACAGTGGAAAACTTAAATTCAGTTTAAGTATCTGAAGTGTCTGAGTGCTATGGTGCTAGGTTTCAAGCTTTTGAAGTAGGCACTCCACTGATGCCTTTGACAGCAGTTTTATCTGCAAAAGGAGACAGGTGATGTTAATCTTACCACAAAAAGTTCCATTTTCTTTTTTTCTGGAGGTATTTCAAGCTTATCTTAAATGCACAAAGACCTCAGGTCATGCTTTTGTTCTTCTCAGTTTTCAGTCTTACTCAAGATGGCAGATAATGGCCCGGCTTCAATAAGACCATCTGTGTCAAGTTGCATATCCAACCTCTAAAACAGACCATGGTTTGTTTATGTGAGAGTTCTTTACTTGTTGAAGTTGTGTTACTCTTACATGACTGCTTACTGGATCGATATGACACATCAACCCCCAGATAGATACTGTATATTCAAAATGGTGGCCACATATGCCCTACATGTGCTGCACTCTTTTGAACAGCATCAGTAGGTGGATTATTATTGCACGCAAACTGTGTTCAGGGTTATGTTAGGGTTGCTTAACTAGGTACTACAACATGATAACCCATTGCTACAATGGTGCACGTGGACATCACAGTTAATTACAGCTTAAACAAGCCATGGATCATGTGAACAGCCCCTACTGATTATAAAAGCAGGATTCTGAAGTTGAACAATGTTTGGAACTGTGCATTTCATTACAACCAAAGGAGGAGAAATGTGTTTTTAAACTGAAAAGAGAACACTGTTGTTGGGCAGCATATAAATACTCTAAATAAATAATTCTGACAGCACAGAAGAATATATAAAGAAGCAGTGCAAAGAGGTTAGCTGGAAACTTGGTAAAACAGCTACAGCTACTTACCTGAAGCTAATAAGCAACTGGTAGTTCAGTAATCTTTCCATTCTGCTATTCTATTGATTATTATGGCTTCAATGCATATTTTGCTGTTATTGTTTCAGATTTTAAACTGATTGTAAACCTTCCTGGGATGAGTTTTACTGAAGGACAGCATACGAGTCTCTTAAATAAAATAAATTAACTCGCATTTTTATATTTGCTTTTCCCAAAGGCAGATCTTCTGTGCTTTGATATGTGTTAGGGATTTTATATACAGTAAATGAGTTAAGAATGTGACATGAGAATGAGAAAACCTTGCTCTTCCGGGTATGCATTGAAGTAGAAAAGCACCTTTTCCTTTAACAGTGAAAGGAAAGTTGCAGTAATTACTTTCTTAACAAGATGCTATGATGGTGCTTTGTCCTGAAAGAAGTAAAGAAAATAATGAAAGCAAGCAGGGTTGTGGTTGCACTGGAGTGTTGTTTAACTAATGGTATATGGAAACATGCAAGCAGCATGTAGAATATAAGGAATAAGCATGCATTTTTCACATGCACAAATATGAGAATGTGTACTTATAGAAACAAAGCATTACATTTGGGTGTACATTTGGATTACCAGTCCACAATTATCTTATATCCAGTTAAAACTATTACAATAGGACTGTTCTGAAGACTTTGCAAAAACTTTAGTTATACCTAAATACACCGGCTACATTATCAACAGGACTGGCTAGAGAGAACCCTTCCCCAAGGACCTTGATAATAAACTGTCTGCGGTCTGATTCCACACACAGTTCAAAATTCTGCCTTCACCAATGCCAGCCTACCTGTACTTTAAAGGAAGTAACTGAGGCTCCTCTCTCTTGTCCAACTCTTGAGAGCAGTAAGTTTGTGAGTATGAGGGAGAAAACCTTTCTGCAGTATTCCTGAATATTGTCAGAAAACCTTTCTGACAATGTATTCCACATCAATGGAATTGATTGACAATGGAATACATTGTCAATTTAAATCTATGAACACCCATCATTATGTGCCTTTAGAAGTCCTTAAAATGCATTAATTTCCTATGATTCCCCCCCCCCATTTTTTCCTGGACTGCTGATGGTTTTGATGGCAATATTTATTTTTCAGAGGTTAGATATCTGTTTTATAATTATCATGTTTAATTAATTCTGATGTTTATTGTAGGATCTATTTTGTGAGATATCTTTTGATCATTTTATATCCTAAAAGGTAGCCAAAAGCATTTTAAACCAACGAAGCACTGGGGCTTTCTCTTAAAGCTCTAAACCATGTTGGACCTGTATATCTTGCAGAGGTGGAACACTAAAAACCATCCAATATCTGTGAGCATGACTAAAGATCTAGGTATAAAGGCCATGTCAGAGAGTCATTTGGGGACCAGAAATTTTTAGTAGACTATTTACTTTTATCACTTGTGGGCTGGGGTGAAGAAGAAGAAGAAGAAGAAGAAGAAGAAGAAGAAGAAGAAGAAGAAGAAATGTGTTAATTTGTGGCTCACATTTGTAAAACTAGTAAAGAGTACAAGTTCTATTCTCTTGGGAAGGGCTCTGCATGAAATAGGGAAATAGAGAACTTAACACTCATGGAATTATTTGGCTAATGCACAGAATACTGACTACTCTGAACTACATGGAGAGAAGCAAAGAAGTGTTTCAGTATTCAGATCTGAAGCAACTAAGGTAGTTCAGACATCCTAATAAGGCTACTTAGAAAAGCTGCTACAAGAGGAGCTGTTCCTGATTTCAGTAGGCATTCGAATAGGCCTGTAGGGGCTATTATTTCTCTAAGAGCCAGCCTGGACCAAAGCAAAGTCAGAAAGAAATCTTCATCCCTAGGTATGCTCATGCCTTTTTATTGCTGCTAAAAGCAATGGGCAGCCATGACCTTGGCTGCTTGGCCTTGCCACCCTCCTACCTAAGGGACTTGATCCTTTTCTGCTACAGTAAAAGGACGGACTTCTTGGCTAACTCAGAAGGGCAGCACAGAAAGAAAAGGTATAATTGCCTTTATGAGCTTCTTATTAGCCGCTTGCTGCTAAATGAGTTATACTAATGTGCTTAAATTAACCAATTAAGTCATGAACTCTTGACCTACTGTTGAGTGGTTCTGTAAATTCCCTAAAGAGGGCAGTTGGGGTATTACAATACAAAGAACCACTTTCTTGCCCTTAAGCCTGACCAAATGCAACACTTCTTTGAGCTACAAACTAAAGAAGAGCTTTCTTAGAAATGGTCTCCTGCAAAGAGAATGTCCTCTGTCGGAAGCCTGACTGGAAACAAACTAGTCAAGAACCTTTTAATTTGCCCAAACCTTCTAGCATATCTAAGCATATTATAATATTTAGCATATTTTAAAAAAAAAAAACTCTGCTACTTTTATCCCTCTTTGGCTTTTACTTTCTTTTGCTATTGTGTTTTCTTTTCTTCTTTTCCCTGCATTAAGGCATCCTTAGAGTTTAGGTAAACAAAAATAATCATATACATCTTTTCAATAAAATATATGTTTAAGTGACTGATTATTTATTATATGGCTCTTATGTGCATCCATATGCCACAAATTATACATGGTAGGGTTAAATGATCATCATATGTTCATACTGATTAATTTACTGAAATTCTGAAAATGAAAATCCTCAATAAATTTAAAATGGTGGGCAGATTCCACAAGAGCAGCATTGAGGATTGTTTCATAGAAGGACTGGAGATTTAGAGCAATTGCACAATGAAACAGTCCTCTCTCTATCACTTAAACTGCACCTCTTGTCATTGTGAAAATAGATAAATGTTTGTCTATGCTGTTTTAGCAAATTCAGTGTTCTGGTTTTATTATCTTAATATTGTATGCTGCTTTGAAGATTCTTGGGAAAGCAATTCCTAAATGAATTAGAACAATGTTTTACTTCATATTCTGAAAATCTTTTACGAAACAGTCCATGTTTTAGTGTCTTGGTACTGTCAGCCCTCGGATTAAGCTAAATTCTTTTTCCTCATTATTACTTCCCAGGCTGCTTTTTAAATTTAGATTTTATTTTTTACCAGCTTAGAGAAAGGAGAAATGGAAGCTTGCATGCATCAGTGAAAGATCACACTCTGATGATCACACTCTGTTGGGTGGGTCCCTGAGCTTCCACAGAACCGAACCTGCAGTGCTTTACTAAGAGGAGTTCTACCTAAGACTTCCTAGTAGAAATCATAGTCTGCAACTTCCTCTCATGATATAATTTTGGCTGTGATTATTCAAGAGCAAGGGAAAGGAATTTCTTTAAATTACTCCCCGCCCCCTTTTATGGTAAGTACAGTGGACAGGAATTACCTAATCTGAATAGATACCCTAGAAAGTGAGGGTTTCATCCTCTGACCCTCTATATGTTCTCAGTCCGGATTGCTTCAAAATGATTTATTGAACCAATGTAGAATAACTCATTCTACTTCTGCCTTCCAATTGTTATTTCAGTACTACTCTCTACATTATTTGCTTCATATGCAATTCATTTGTTCAAATGCCACTTTGAAATAGTCAACTTAAATAATTTATTTTTAAAATGTATCTGTGCTTTGAAGATATCACAAAATAGCGTGCAGATAGTGTAAACTCTTGTTGCCTCAAGTTTAAAGCACAGTGTACAGCTATTTAAATAGCCAAACTAGATAGCCTTTTTATATTTTTCCAACAATAACATTTCACTGAAGTAATTTTGTAAATGGAGCTGTAAAAGAAATAAAATGATTAGCCCTCCTTTGTTCCATAATCCTTCTGTAGTGTAATTCCCTCAAAACAGAAAGCAGCAAGATAAAATATTGTCATGGAGATCAAAATTACACTTGTAAGTTTGCCTGCCAGTTCTATGGTAACTATTACTCTAGATTAGTGCCATTATTCTTATTATTATTTTTAGTAACACATTGCTGAAAAGTACAACTCTAGCCACCTTTTGATAAAACATGAAAGGATGGAACCTCAAACCATATCATTCCTGGAATAATTCAAGCATGGCATCTTCTGGCAAATGATGTTGAACAGTAAGGGGCCCTCATTTTGGACCTAGATAGAACAGGGTTTAGAATTGGTCTCTAGTTTTTTTTTATCTGTAAAATGGGGAAAATACACTCAATCACAGAGGTGTTCTGATTTTGAATGAGATATTTACTGGAAAGAAATCCAAACTGAAAGGGCTTCATGATGCTACTGCAATGGGACTCCAATGGGGGGAAATCATAATTTGATATTCATTTTGAATCATCCCTAAAATGCAAAGTGTTTTGTTCAGTCTCTCTTTAAGGGTAAAAAAGGACTTGTATCTCTCAAGAGTTGACAGAAAAAAATTCAATTGCCATGGCAACCTGAGTTGAAGAAATCTTTCCTGTTTGCACAGATCATCTCCATTCTATCAGCCTGTTTACTAAATGTTACTAAAGAAAGCAATTAAAGGTTAATCTCTCTTCAAAAGCTAACAAATCAAGTTCCAGTGAACACCACAGAGAGCAAATGATACATTTCAAGTTGGTCAACAGCTTTCTAATATAGTGTATCTCTGATATGTAGGAAATTTTCTGTCCATTTCTAGAGTATCAAATATTAATTTGATATGCTGTTAGCATCAGTGTTTGGCTTCAGCATAAATTCACATCCAGACATGACGTTTTCTACTTCAGTAGTGGATGCAACAAAGGATCTAAACCCATTTAAGGAATAATAATAATAATAATAATTCAATTTGGTTCTGTGGCCTGTGGATTAGGTTCTCAGCACTTAAACCTCCACCTTCAGGAAATCGATTTACATAGCATGGTTCCAAAATCAACATTTTGCCCAGCTGGAAGTGCTTCCTAATATGGCTTTATTTTAAAAAGGGCTGGCAGATTTCATTGACATCTGCTACATAACAGGCCCAGAAAAGCTTTTCATTATGTCTAAAATTGTGTGCATGTGATTTCATAGCAAGATGGGTAGCAGTAGCCTTTCAGGAGGGACACAGCGAAGAGTAGACTAAAGATGGCATGCCTAATGCCATTTTGTGACCAGAGTATATAGTCCACAGGTTGCACAAAATCCACCACATCCTCCTCACTGGGTGAGTCAGCTGGTGCCTAGGAGGAGGCCAGGTACGGTCCTGGGATTTAAAGCTGATGATCCACAGTTTACACATTTGGAAGCCCAGCTACACCTTTCATGCCTCTGACCCCTCCTTTTCACCATTCAGGTTAGATTCTATCTGAATGTCCTGTCTTTCAGCTGAGGAAGAGCAGCCAGCATTGAACAGGACAGAAAATTTGCTTTCTTTCATATAGAAAGCAAAATGCTTATACTAAACAAGAAAAGCAGATTCCCATGCACTGATACTTTTCTACTATTTCTGGTCTGAGACAAAATCAGAATGGGTTGTAATTACCGATCTTGTTTTCTAGCCTATCTTGTTTTCTTTTCACACCTGTTCTGAATCAGAGGCCATTCTGACATTTATATCCTGTTTTGTTTTATACCCTTCTATGCAGTGCATCCCTGACCATGCTCAAAAGCAAGGCTAATTGCATTCAGAAGAATTTGCTTCCAGGTAAGGATACATAGTACCAGATGCAGGATATATTGTTATACCAGATTACAGCACGGACAGTAGTATCCTCCAATCAAGAACTATTCCTCCATGCCTACATTCTTAATTATTTCTTTAATCTTTCTCTCCAAATACCAAGGCTTTAACAAGAAAGTCTGAGACTCAAGGCAGTTCTGTTTTGGTCTACCAGCTTACCTGTAGCAAGTTTATTCCTCTCTGTACTAGAATGAATCAATAGTTTATCTTTCCACATTCAACAACAAATACTCTCACATTATTTCTCTCTCAGTTATAAAGATCTTTCCAAATTTCAATAAATTCTTACCAAAAACTAATTGAAACTACATTTTCACCCATTTGTACCAGCCAGATTCAACACGTATATCAGATGAAGACTACCATAATGTACCTGCCATCCCTATATTACTTATATTATATGGTGGGAGACAGTCAGAAAAAAGGGTTGCAACCCCAAACAAATACTAGCGTGGCTGATATACAGGGATTCAAACCCAAGGGGTTAAGCGCAAAGTATTCAAAGCACTGGTCCTGGATGGACAAATGTGTTTTGGTGTTTTTTTTCCCATAGTTACTGGTAGGTTTTAAAATTCTCAATTTCTTTGTGAGATAATTGCGTGATTTTTGAGAACTTTATGAGCTTTGGTAAATTCTTAGCAGAATAGAATTGATATTAAATAATCACTTATCCATACTAGTTACTTCAATTGGTTTCCTTTCCCAATGCTATTTTTGTTATTTGACTTTAGATTTAGTTAGGAACCAAGGAGGAGGTTTTGTTTCACATTCTTTCACTAAGTCTCGATCTAAGGAACCCTTTGTGGCATATAAAGCTCTAGGAATTTGTAGAGCTCCAGTCACTCCTGTTCCCCATCATGGCTCACATGGCCCCAGTGGCCTAGTACCAACAACTAGTATCCTGCATTCATGAGTCATCCCCAGAAGAAAAAAATACCCTTTCTTCCTTTTACTCTTTCTCTAACTTCTTCCAAACACACATTGATTCTGCTCTAACACCTTCCTCTTCAGATGTCTAAAAGTATGTCTGCGGGTCTCACTGTCCTCCTTTTTCCTTACTTGATATCAGGAAATGACTACTTCTCTTTCTCCTTCTCCCTCTTCATATCTTTTGTTGCTGAAACCTTTTAAAGTTCTGCACAATTAGAGCTCCGAAATAACTTGTGGTTCTTGGTTCCAATGCTTGCCTGTTGACTTATCAATAATTATCTATTCTGAGAGAGAGAGAGAGAGAGAGAGAGAGAGAGAGAGAGAGAGAGAGAGAGGGAGAGGGAGAGGGAGAGGGAGAGGGAGAGAGGGGGAGAGAGAGAGAGAGCGCGCGCGCGCGCGCTCAATTGATGTTTTTTGCTTGTTCCCCACTATACGTGCACCAATCCATAGCACTGTGTCAAGTTCAGGTTAAAGATCCTTGATACATTGTCATTTTGGTACATGCACAGGTTAAATAAAAACTCAGTGTAATGAATGTATGTAATAAAGAAATGAGGTTACACCATTTATTTAATTAATATAAGAGTTGCTGTTATCTAATTCACACTCAAAATAAAATGAAGTTACCTAAAGTTAAACTGACATTACTGCTCTGAGCTTCCCTAGCCATGTCATGTCATCAATAACACATTTGTAGCATAGTGAAACGCAACTGTCCTTGGCTCCAAACAAACCATAGCAAATGCAGAAATTTATTCTGAAAAGTAAATCTTAAGATTGAGACATTAATTTCGGTGGATTGGAGGAGCATACCTTTTTCTTATATTAAAAAATATTTGTCTATGAAGGTAAAGACAAAATAGCTATCTAACAAAACATAAGCAGATGGAAAACTGCATAATAACTGCAGAACTTTAGAGAATCTTATTAATTATTATATCTCCAATTACAGCATTCCCAACATTGCAAGAAATTGTGATTTTGTGCATCTGTCTTGTTGAAAGAAACCCATTAACAATATCCTCATTAGTCATGGGACTTTCTGATTAATCATTATAAACAGGAGATAGATTAAATCTAGCTCTGCTCTTAAACTATATATGCCCTCCAGTTATGACTGATGGCTACTCTATGTTTTATATCTTCCCAGATTGAATCACTACATGTTAAAAATGTGTACAATAAAAGAAATGTGTTACTGGCTGTTAAGATACTGTATTGCTCTAATAAGAGATTTGTGTCACTCTTCACTTATGGCTCAGTTCCTACCTGTGGAAATGTGGCCATAGTAGGTGATGATAATCTCATCAAAGATAACCCAATAAATCTATCTGGATATTACTCATAATACTCACAACCACACACACACTTAAACAAAGAAAAGTGGGTAATTCTCTTTGTGAACTTCTATCTCATCTCCTCCAAAAAGTAAGGCAGTCTACAGAACTGATAAAAAACATACTGTCATGTATGTAAAATAACTGAAACATATAAAATATAATAAAAAATAAACAGCAAAACTAAAATAACCAGAATAGACCATGCCTTTTTATCCAGTAGCATTTAGAATACAGTCCTGAGTCTTCTCCAGGCAAAAGAAAGACATTATTGTTTGAAATCTATGTTCTCTGTTCCTGTGGTATTCACAAACCTTTAAAAGCATTTAAACCCTAGCAGTGACACAGACTTTTTAAAAAGTTTAAATAAAAGGAGTAAAAATAAGTAAGAACTTATTTGCTTGTTCTTTGCTTCAATTCTTTCTCAGCTGCTCCTGCTTGACAGCACAAATAATCTGATGAGTAGTTTCTGTTAAGTCGATATGCTCAATAGAGGCTCTTGATTTTGGCAAGCCCTCCAGACTTAAACAGTGACATAAAAATGAAGCTCCCCTCCCCTCCTTCATTTTCTCTTTACTTATTTGATTCTCACTTAAGAAAAGAGGCTCACAGTATGGGAATCACTGTTCTAGAAGCAATGAAAATACAACGCATGGAGACTTTCCTACCCATATATATGAGTAGGCATTAAGCATAGTGGGGAACCTTTAGCTGTTGTAGTTCTAGTAATTATTTTGACAAAGTGATAGCAGCAAGCAGAGGGTACATAAAAAGGCACTCTTTACAAGTAAGATCTTAAGCTGGAACACACTCACGTATTTCTAGGGCTACAGCCTGGTTCTTAGCTGGAAAAGGATATTTATTTCCCTGCTCTTCATTTGTACTTATCTGAAACTTGGCAAGAGAAACATCATGTACAATAAACTTGTTTTGCATATTGTGTTGGAGGCTATCAAAAGGAGATGAAAGAGGGAATAGTTGCAGTTGTGACTATATATGATCTTTACAAGAAAAAGTAAGGAATAAATGTCATGTAGCAGATTTGAAACATTTAATCTTCACACTCGTCTATGTAGTTCTCAATTTCCCCTCTAAAACATGATGGATACCAGAAGAGTTAACTCCTACCAGAAATATTTCCTTTCCTCAAGAAACCACCACAAAACGTGATAGGCTGTTGCTTTCT
The DNA here is from genome assembly GCF_004798865.1 of Varanus komodoensis. Classification (NCBI taxonomy): domain Eukaryota; kingdom Metazoa; phylum Chordata; class Lepidosauria; order Squamata; family Varanidae; genus Varanus; species Varanus komodoensis. The sequence goes on along the minus strand of NW_025335269.1, from coordinate 25,961,834 downwards.
TTTCTTCCTTTACTGGTAAATGGTAGCTGCCCTTGTTTAAATGGTTGCTATTGCAAAGTCTCATTGGGGGTTTTAGGTAAGTTAGGAACTTCTTTATAGGATTACTTATTACAGGTACGTGAGTAATCATTTGTGTTAAACTCTGCTCTTTTTAATTGTCAAGGTTTATAGAACACCTTTTAGGTGAAACATTCCCAAGAGAGTGTACAAAAGCATCAGCAGCCTGTGTCAGCAATTGCCTCCCGCTGACCATCAAGATCAGAGACAAACCGAGAATTACTAACATCAATATATTGCTGTTGTTTTTCCATACTACTGATGCATTCCAAATGCCTTCTACTGGTATTCATGAGTAGGCAAACTGTTGCTGCTGCTGCTGTTGTGGTTGTTGTTGTTTTGGAGAGTGCTTGTGGGTTAGCAAATTTTTGTGGACTGGCTGCAGGGCTGTTACATTTGTTTTTTTAGTTATGTTTATCCTATGTCAACATTTGAGATCAGAATGGGGTTATCATTTGCTAACCCTGCAGAGCGTCTCACAGGACAGTATGGGATCATTCCCTGCACCCCAATCTGGCACCATACAAGGCTTGTGTTGACAAAGGGCAAGAAGAAGTTGCACGTCATGATGGGATTAAGGTAACCGACACAGAAGGGTCTTTCACCACCATGATGCATCTGAGCTACGAACTCACCTTGCTTTATACCAGTCAGCTGTCAATTAAATCTTATTCCCATTTACCCTTGGCTCACTTCTCTCCTTTCCTCTGAAATCTACTAGAGGTGTCTACCCCTGCCACAGAACTACTGATTATAGCAGGAGATTGAACCTCAGATCCAGGGCCCACATTCACCCCCGCCCCCCAGGGCTATATGTCCCCACATCCCCTTTCCCTTGCAAGGCCTGGCCTCCTTCCTCACAACCACTGATTACTGGGTGGTTTCCTGGCTTTTGTGCAGTTTTCTCCCTATTCTAAAAGGCTCCCATGCCCTCTTTACTAACTGCAACAGCTTTAAGCTACCATATGCTGGCATTTATCTTTCTATTTGCAGACTGGCTTTCCCTTTTTGCTTTTGCTCCCGCCCAACACTGGCACATGGCCCTCAAGAGCATCTCCAAAATGGAATTCAGACTTTAGGCTAAAAGATTATTCCCACCCTGGGTTACAGGATTCCCTGCAGAAGAGGGAATAACTGCTAATGCAATCCAGACTGTTGCACATACAGCTATGCAGCAGTAACCATTTGAATGGAATTTCCTCTGACAGGAAGTAGAGCCAGATCGGCCTATTAACAGGCTTCACATAAGATGCTCCTAGACACAGGGCAAATTTGAACAAGGGGAATGTTTTATCTGGCGACTGGTGCCTGTATTAGGAGAGAATATGGCTATAGTATAATTTCTTTTTCAGGTAAGAGTGGTCTTTCCCTTATGATCCCACAGCGGAAGTCTGGGAGGCAGGAGGGTGATCGACATTGTGCTAGATGAAAGTTTAGGCACCTGCTCCAGAGAAATACCAGGGATGGGGAGCAGATCCAGCTAAGATGAAAAGGCTGCCTCTCACTGGAAACCTTGGAGTGGACTATACTGCAAAGAGGCACTGCACTTCACCACACCTGACCATTGCCTCTGTTGCTATATTGTTGCATGCTGCACCACACTTACGCGTATCTAATGCAGGATTAGGATCCTGCACAATCTGTGAGCTAATCCCATTGCCTTTGCTGTATTATGAGATCTGCTTTAGAATGCTTTATTTCTATTATGGCATATTTTCCAAAGAAACAGTATCTTTAAATCATTCCAAACAAATCTCTTTGCATATATGTGGCATTTAAACTGAGAAACAAATGTAACCATTCTGAAGAAAAGCCAAACACATTGGTTAGATATTCCCATAGAGATTCAGTGGTACTCATTTTTGCCAAAGAGAAGCCAGAGAAGACCAAGAAGGCATCACATTTTTCCCTTTGGTTGTTCAAAAAGAGTATTTTAGATATTGAGGGCCATAAAAAAGGAAAAGAGAACTAGAACATGCATGAGAAAGTTCCAAGAAAGGTATGGCGATTTGGGTGTTTCTTTAGTGAAAATTATTTGTTCAGAGTAAGCAATTATGGTATTTAGGAATGACTCTGCAATACCACTCAGAAATGTATGCACACCTGTATGAACCCTTCTCACTGGACAAACACCCCTCTGAATTTTCTTTTGTATCCAATTAGAAAGGAAGAAGAACACTTGCCCCCTATGCTGGATGCAATCAAATCAGGAGAAAAGGAATGTCCAAATTTCAGATGTTGCAGTAGACATTACTTGGCATGTGTCATTATGACCTGCACATTATGGGAGAAAGAACATAAGCCCCGAAGGGCATATCCACACCCTTGCACTTGGCTGAATGAGCATTTTGGATTGTGGCCTTCAGGGCGATCTGTGTCTCACGTGTTAGATCTGGAAAGTGTATCGTATTTATTAAGCCACTGAGGTACATGCACCAAGTCAGCATCTTAACTGGCTGGAGCCGGCTAGAGCTGGGGGTCAGACTAGATGGCCCAGGAGACCCCTTCTGACTCGCTCTGTTTCTATGTTTCTATGTTTAACTAAAACTTCTCAGTGAGTATCTGGAGGAGTCAGTGAAATCAAAATGTTCTCATAGGCACTGGACCCCTGCAGTAACCATGGATGCTTTCTGACAGTTCTAGGAACATGATTGCAAGGTAACCAAACTATTACTACATTCATGTTGTTATTATCGTTTGCTATAATGTAGGTTAGCTGTTCTTCCACCTTACTTTATAAGAAATGAAACAAATAAACCCAAATGTACATTAAGCAGTCTCCTTTCTCACTTTCCCGAAATTCAGAAACAATGGAATTACATTTTTTACACCAATTAAATTAGCAAAAAGCAATAGCTAGTTTCTGCTGTCAAGTCAGATCAAACAGTGTTAATATGTGTCTTGAACATATTAACAAATTCTTATTAATTACTAGATAAAAAGCTGTAGTTATGTGGCCTTAATTCCTCCCTGATAATTAGCCAATAGTACCTACCTTGTTATCATGACAGAAGTGAGGGTATGGGGAACAGTTTCTACACTTTCCTTTCCTGTCCAGATGGTAATATATAGGCCTCCCTGATATGTTTATTGCTGAAAAGGAGGATATATACTATGTCAAATGGGTGGGGATTAATGAAAGGGAAACAAGCATGGAGGAGTTTCAAACCAATTTTAATTTTAATTTCTCAACCCTGCCCTAACCATATTAACCCAATAAAAAAATCCATCTTAGTTCAACCAGGCTTCCTTCCTGTTTAGGGTTTGTTTGTTTTAATCCACTTGTATTCTTCCTGGTCATTAAGGGAGTCTTTAAAAAGGAAAACAGCTTAAATAAAAATGGCTATATAAAATGCAAAGCAATTATAAGACTACAATATACCATTAATCTTCTTTTCATTATTTATTTTGGAAGGTATATACAATTATTTGATCCAAAAGGCCATATTGTTTTCAACAATCATACTTCAACATACATTCTCATCTATGTCAGTGAAAAATAGAACTTGCTTGTCATAAAAGACAAAAGGAATGCTACATACAACACACACATACCCTTGCACAGAAATGCAATAATTGGAACTCTTCAGTACAGGATCTGTCAGTAAATAAGCAAATTAATTCCTCTCCATAGGACAGTTAAAATAAAGTGTTGGTGGGCTCTGTTAATTAAGATTTTATGTGCTTAGAAAACTAAAGCTGATCTGTTACTATATGATGGCTATTTTTCCATCACTCTCTCTTTAAGCTGTACACCTAATTTCAAATGTAGGTTTTCATTTTGCTAAAAATAGATCCAGGTGCTCTAGTGTTTGGGAATGTGAAAGGGTGAGAGGAAAGAAGTCAAACATCGCTGTTTCCCCACCACCACCTGTTGCCTGACTCCAGCGCTACATGCAACTGCAGCCCATTTTGGTCTAAAGTGGTACACAGCTAGATTAATCTTAATTCTTACATCACTGTCACCCAAGATAGTGCCCATAGGGACATGCCTCAGAGCCCCATTATGTGTTAGCAGAACACATTTTATCGGTGCTATGTAAGCACGGACCTGCCTTCATGTTCATACATGCTGTCAGTCTTAAAAAGAAAATACTTCAGTGACAAATGTCAAGATGCAGCAATGTATTTAATAAATGAGTCAGAAGTCTAAGTCCTCAGCTGAAGCTGAGACAATAGTACTATTGACAGTCACTTATCCCACTTTGCCACCCTCTCTTCTCCTTGGCCTCAAGAGCATACTGTTTGCCGTGATGCCATAGGATGAACCCATCGGATTGCCATTGTGCATCAATTCCTGGCAAACAGACACCCCACACACACACAGAGTTCTCCACAGCCAGTTTCTTTCCAAGCTAGCAGGACTTCTGGACACAGGCAGCTGTTAGCAACTCCATCCTAACAGTCTGATTTGCCAAAGGATCCAGATTTGGGTCATTCTTTCCTACCCAGCTTCTCAGATACGGAGGTGAAGGACTGAGATGCCACATGTGTCAGGAATATGAAGCAGCTGCAGCAGCAGAACAGAGTGAAATCTTAGCTAATTGGGGAGAATCTGGATAGGCAAAGGAGAAAGAAAAGCCATCTCTCCACTAGAAGGACATAATCAAGGGTTCTGGGGAAGGCAGGAGAATGATGAAAACACAGGAAGTTTTGGGAAATGGAATGATGAATCAGAAAGAGTTTTCTTCCTCTGCAGACTGAAAGGGGCAAAGCCGGTCATGATGAGTATATATAACTGCAAGGGCAACCCTCCTCTTTACAGGAGCTGGCCTTTCAGCACCATTTCCAAATATGTCAGATGTTTCTGCTCCTCTGTTCTTTATTCAAAGTGAGTAAAATGAGATCAGAGGCAGTGAAGAGCCAGGCATCACTTTATCACCTGCAGTAGCTCCAGGGACAGAGTTGAAGGGGGGAGGGGACTTTAGTGCATTAAAAAAAAGCAACTTGCTTTTGCTCTGAACTTATTACAACACAGAGCAGAAACACATATGAAATATGCTCCCTCTACGCTTCACCCTTCTAACCTCCATCTAGTGATAAAAAGTAATTCGAGGAAAGCAATGAGGACAAAAGAAAGGCGAGGCGATGAGGCATCTTCATGTGAGCTCACTTCATCAAGTGCCCCCATCACTTTATAAGGTGGCGCAATTTAGAACACACACACACACACACACACACACACACGAGATAGGCAGACAGATGCATACATGCTTGAGCAGTTTGAAATTTTATTTTCTTCCTGTTTGCAATGGCCTGTGGGCTATGGGGCAGCACAGAACGCAATAAATAAATAAATGTTTCTATAAAACTGGGGCAGCAAAACAAACACACACAAGACTATGGAAAAACAGGTGCATTTTTTAAAAAAATGTCAGACTACGAAGAACAGTAATTCTCTCTC
>NW_025335269.1:25853942-25956273 GCF_004798865.1 Varanus komodoensis | reverse complement strand
CCTCCGCGCCTCGGAGTCGGGAGGGGGGCGCTGCTTGTGGGGGCGGGAGGGGGTTTCCCCGGGCGGGGGGGGGCGGCTCGTGGTACTTCTGGGCCGCGCACTTGGAGGCGCTGAGGAGACCGAGGAGCGCCGAGGGCTCCCCCTGCGCTCGCTCTGCCCTGCAGCCCGCCTGCTGGCCCGCTGGAGCGCGCTCGCCTCCTGTCGACAGACCTACCTCGCAGGGCGCTCGTTCGTGTCCATGGGGATGAGAGGCGCGAAACGCTTTGTGCGCGGGGGGGGGGCGGTGCTGCAGGGAAAAGACGGCCTGCACTCAAATAGGAACTATGCCGGGAGGGGCGGATTCAACGGAGGGGGTTTGGGTTCTTTTGCTCCGTTTTGCTCTGTTTTCAAAACCAGCCACCCTCCCGAACGGCTGTGCTGCCCTAACGGGAAGGGAGGCGAGGGCAGCAAATTCCTTTCGTGGAGCTACCCAAGCGCGCTTGCCCGAAAGAGGCAGCGGCTGTGTTCCCAGAACGGCCCGTTTCGGGGTTGCCGTAGATCGGCAGAATGGCCTGTCCCTCGAACAAGGGAAAGGGCGCCGGCCCGCCAGCGGGCACCCTCCCGCTGCCCGGACGGGTCTGCGGCAGGCTTCTTGCAAGAGCGCCCGGCCAGAGAGCCTCTCTGTTGCAGGGTGCTCGGGGATTCCGCACAAAAATTAAACGTGCATGCCAGTTTCATCCAGAGTATGGCACACTTGCTCTTCGGTTCTGTTCTAAGAACCGCCTGAGCGTATATTGATGCCGATTCTATAGAGAGAGAATGCATGCGCGAGAGAGAGAGAGAGAGAGAGAGAGAGAGAGAGAGAGAGAGAGAGAGAGAGAGAGAGAGAGAGGATCCAAGAATGCCTTTGAGCCTAGATTCGGACACTTAGGCATGAAGAAGGAGATAGACACCCGCCCCACACACGTGTTAGGTCATTTTCGAAAGTAACACTTTAAACGAGTTTAAATAAAGTGACTAAAATGCATTTCTGGGCCCTCAGTGAAAGAAATACGGGCTTTTCGGTCACCTGATGCAGCAAGTACGAGCCCAAGAAACAACCTATTTCAGGTTCAGTGGAAAGATAACTAGCGACAGACGGGGGACAGCGGCTTTTGTACGGCAGACAGTGTGTTGGGAGCTAGGGAAACAGCTGTCAGTGATCTGCTTGTGCCATTTCTGTTCATACTATGCCCAGTTCGCCCTCTTTCTTCTAAGGAGTTTTGGAGTGGAATTGCTCCGGAGGGCCGATCCATCGTGCGCCGGCCATACCCTAAAGCAACGTCAAGTTTTTGGTCAGGGCGGACGCAGAGTTTCTCGCGAAAATAAACGAACGGAAGTCTTGTTGAAAATGAGGCCTGAGGTCTCCTCCCGCTCTGCCTCCTGTCCCGTGCCTAATGGCTAGTATTACCAAGAAAATCCTGTCATTGAAAACTTTCTGTAAAATCCACTCGTTCCAGAGCAGTATTGAGAAAAGGAGTCATCTTCCAAACCTGCGCCAGAGTGGGATTTTTTTAAAAAGACGTCTTAATAACGATCAAGAGTGTCATTTCCTCTCTTTTTAATAAGAAAACGCTTTCTTGCTTGCTTGATTTCTTAAAGAATTAAAAAAACAACCGATTCCTCCCTAATTTTGGTCCAAGAGAAATCGAAAATCCTAAAGCCACTTAATACAGTAGAATGTGCCTTAATTAATGGCCGATGGTACCCGTGTTAGTAATTAAAACAAAGGTTCATAGGACGGAAACCAAACCACTGACGAGGAGGGAGCTTCAAGGCTGTAATTACTCACTTATGATAAATTCCCTTTCTTGGTAAAATATACAAAGCTGTTTCTTCGTTGTATGTTGGAGGAACGAGTGGGCATGGGCAAGGCATGAAGTAGGCTGACTCTCTTAATAGGCTTGTATTTATATATTAATGTCGCTGCGGTTCTCACCGGCGCAGAGAGGGCGGGAGGGCGGGGGGGTGCGGGGCGTCAACAAGCCGGAAATACTCGGGTAAGACGTGGCGCTGCTGCCATCTAGCGGACGCTTTCTCTGCAAAATTGAGGCGCATTTAAGTCTCAAACCCAAAAGTGTGTCTTAGAGTGGAACCCTACGCGTATTTGCGCAACAAAAAAACGCGAGTGGCTATGGGATACTGGGGTTGGTAGGATTTTTTTGTTTTAATTATAAATATGCATAGAGTGTGTCACTGGTGTATGTAAGTGCATTCTTCCCACACAGTAATGCACCCCATATGTTCATGTAAATATCACTGTTCAAATTGAAAGGAAGGAGACCTTGAGCCACGTGCAGGGATACAACAAGCAGACTCCTCTGCATCCAGTGATCCTGCTTCTGTGCATCAGGTGTGCTTCAATGCTCCAGTAAGGCTTGATGTAGAGACAGAAGTGGGTTCACTAGCAGAAGCTGATTCAGAAGGCAGCAAGAACAAGTCATGCAGAGACCTAGCAGGCATCTTTTTCTACCATGAGTGCAAGAGCCTCATAGCAGACTTTCACTATTTATTTAATTCACAACTCTTTCTTGTCACAGTACACTAGTATGCCCTGATAAACAGCTGGATATTTATTGGACTAGTGAAGCCCATGCAAAACAGATGAGCATCAGAATTCATTAAGTTACTATTATCTTCCCATCTGCATGCATTGAACTTAAAAGAACTGTGTTTCAGGATGGAAATCTGGAGAAGCAAAATACTCAGAATCAGACTCCTTGATGCTTGAAATTGCCTTCCTTTCCACAGAGTCCTCTTCAAGGTGCACTAGTTTTAACTAATGCCTTCTCTGAACCAGCAGAGCCTATCTGATTCTTACTTGCTCCTGCAACTGTTCTTTTCATGCCAGCATCCTCACCCCTTTTCTCACCATCAGTCCTCAAGTTCTCCATCAAATATTGACATACAGCATCCCATTTCTGTACCCCGTGCGGCCCCCAACATATTTCTGACACAAAGTAAAACTCCCTTCAGATTCCAGAGGAGTCCTCTTTTGTGCCAACAGTTTTAGGAGCTGTACAGAATGCATAAATGTGACACTACATTCTAACAACAAAGGAAGGGCTTAAGACAGCCTTTCCTAACCAAATTCCCAAAATTGTTTGGTCTGTAAACCCCATCAGCCCTGACCACTGGCCAAGCTGACTGGGCTAATGGTCATTGTAGTATCACACACCTGCAGGGAACCAGGTTGGGGCTGGTTGGCTTAGGGATTAATAATGCTATTTTGTTGGAGGAGACATGTACTAATCTTTAACCTGGACCACATTCCCATTTTCCTTAACACTAGAACTGAGGTGTGGCACATGTTCAAAGCTGATAACAGTGTTCATGCTATGGAACAGCACAAAGATTGCATGTGTATTTGAGACAAGTGAAATTATTTGGAAGTGGCCATAGGTGAACAGTTATGGGGCAGGATCCTTCACCCATCATTCTCGCCAATGCACATTTTCCAGAAAGGCTGACCTTTGTGCTTAAAGGCCTGTTCTGCTGAAACTCTGAATGAGTTAGCAGACTATTCTCCAAGTTGACAGGTACCATGGGGAAAATAAATGCCTCTAATTCCAGGTAAGACCAGCACTGAAAAGATGAAAACAACAGAATTGCAAACTATTGCCTTGTATACTGCAGTTATTGTTTTGTAATGGAATTACCATCTTCTACCATTTTATTTCTTTTATCTTGCCATAGGCATTTACTACTTAATGAAATTAGTTTTCATTTCAAATGGAAGCTGTTACCTTTCTGCCAGCTTCTTCCACATGTATAATGAACAGCCTGGAGTTTGAAGTTCTGTTGAGCATTTGAAGTTCAGATTTGATGCATGCATTGCAATCCTATACACATCTGTGCTGAAGTAAAGGATTGCATCTTCACTGAACTGTTTATCCTGGAGAGAAACTGGAGGCTGAGCACTAGAATTAGAGAATGGGGAGTAAAGGTTGAAAGGAGCAATCTAAATTGCTTTTCTTTCCATAGATTAGTGAGGAGACATACTCCCCATTGTATTTCATCCCATTGTATTTCATCCCATCCCTGAGAGCCAGTGTGGTGTAGTGGTTAAGAGCATGGGACTGGGACTCAAGCGATCCAGGTTCGAGTCCCCGCTCAGCCATGGAGCCAACTGGGTGACTTTGGGCCAGTCATAGACTCTCAGCCCAACCTACCTCACAGGGTTGTTGTTGTGGGGATAAGATTGAGGAGGAGAGATGATGTAAGATGCCTTGAGCCCTTTGTAGGAAAAAGGCAGGATATAAATCACAATATAAATATAAATAAATAAATTTTCTTTTGGGGACCATTCCACACCAATATTCTACACCTTGTGGCACCTTCTCATCCAGATTGGAAATGGTTTCAGGCAGGGATCCTTCTCAACCATACTAAAAACAGATACTAATGTAGAAAAATTTCTGACACAATCTCTGTCCTTTCTGAGTGCTGGTTTACTCTTAAATCTATTCACAGTTACTCAGGACATGCTTATTCCTGCTGTGGTTTCACTCCGCAGCACTAAGTGTTCTATAAACTTGCCATATCTTTATTTTCCTGCAATTTTCATGCTAAGCAATTTCTCCTAATTATGTAGATTCTGTCTTGCACAAACCACTCTCTGTGATCATAAGCAGAAAATGAGAATAAGAGTAATACATGTAGCCTTTAGCCTAGAGAATCCACGATAAATGCTTAGGGTCATGAATCCATGGACATAAGCAAACCATCCATGAAAAGATCTAGCTATGCTTCTGATACGAAACCCAAGAAGCAGTAGGAGAGTGAAGGAACCTGGATCTTTACATAAACCATTTGTAATACTCACATCAGGATAGCAGAACTGAAACCAGCTTCAACGCAAAGAAGCACCTGGGTTTTCCTCATCTAGGAATAGAAAAGAAGAAATGTAATACTGTAACTTAGCTTTAATATAGGTTCCGACCTTAGATCTTGTGCAATTGTTACTTTTTTAAAACCCCAGCAAAAATTACTTTTCAAATCACAGTGGATCTGCATTGCTCATTTGCATGGTGCCCAGGCAAGGTGGAGCTTCCTGACAAAGTAAGTGTCTTTGGATTTATGACGTGCTTCCCTACCTCACACAATCTACAACTCCAAATGGTGCCATCGAATAGATTTACTATGAATTCTACCACAATTAAGAGGAGAAACAGAATCCTTAACAAAGACATGCATAAATATGTCAATAAGACCATAACACAGAAGAAAGACCAGTGGGAGATCACAACAGACATCAATAGTTACTCTCTGGAAGAAAAGATGGTAGCAGGAGGCATTTGGCTTGAAGAAATTCAACTAACCAGCTTCAAATGTTTGTTTATTTTTTTAAGGAAGAAGATGATGAAGAATGCTATCAAATTGCAGAAGGCCAGCTACCAAGTAAACAAGGTTCCCTGTTTGAATTTTAGGATACAGTTCAGTCCTGTTTGTTGATAAACACACCATTCAGGACTGCCTTACACTTCAGACTTATAATGAGCCTGGTGTGTACCCTGCTGCTTCTTGACAACCAAAGTCAGGTAGGTCTGACAGCCCTTGGGTCCCTCACCTGATCAGCATCCTTGCACAAGAGAATATTTTGGGGGTCCTGTCCTTGGTACTTTCACTACTACATTGGTTGTCAGTAACTGGCTGTTCAGTATGTGTATGCGTGCACATATAGCTTCCGTATAGCCCGAAATGCCTGATCCTGTCCAATCTTGGAAGCTAAGCAGAATCAGGCCTGGTTGAAATCTGGATGGGTGACATAAGATGTTGTGAACCACCCAATGAACTTTGTCTACAGGTGGTATAGAAATGTATTATAATAGTAATAGGATTGGAGTTCTTTGTACATATGTCACACAACCTGGTGGGCCTGCACGCTGTAACTGTTCTTTTGTGGATTCAGATGAGGTTTTATAAAAGATAAAAACAAAATATGGGAAACCAGATTTACCCCAATTTCAAAGGTTTTGCCTTGTTTTCTCTCCCACAGAGCTACACCTGCTACCTCTGTGTTATCTTTTATACGGGACAAGACAATGGCAGCTTGTGAGAAAACTAAGAATCCTTGGTCTCTGGCAAATGAATTGTGATTGTGTTACTATACTAAATGTGTTTTCGAATTACTTCCTGTCTATCCCTGAAACTCCAGTGCCTATGCCAGTTCCTTGACCAAATTATTAGGAAAAATTAGGTTTCTTGAAATGAAATAAATCACTGGAATTTAAACTTGGAAGTATTCATTTATACAAAAATACAAAGTAACAAGAGGCTAGCAATAAAAACAAGTTTAAAATTACTTCTGCCTACTACATCTCCAGCTTCAGCTGTATATTGTTAAACAAATACAAAATAGTTTCCAACAGCAGTTGCTCAGTTTTCATTCCAGCAGCTGAACAATGATCAGCACCATGGTTAGTTCTTTATTTTTCATCTTTTTGGTTTACCAAATGAATGATCGCAGTAGCTTGCCACAATCTATCCTACTGCTTTTCCAAAGCCCTACTATTTAGGGTTCTACAGACCCAGAAACAAATTTGTTTAGAGTCAAGGCTTGATCGGGGGATTTGAAGGCCCTGGAACATTTCCAACAGTGGAGTCCACTTTTCCTATAAATGGAACCTTCTCAGCTTTTATACAACCAAACCTGTTTTTTCACTCAAAAGTCATATTTCCAATGTTGATTTGGACCGTAACCACAGAAAGAGTATCTTGGATTCTTTCCACTTTACAAACAAGACTGCAATTAATATGCAACAATTGCAAAAACGAATGGAGGCGAGTTCTGACTGTGGGCACAGTTGGGGTTCAGAAATACACATTTCATTGTTTCCCTTATTTAGAACCTATCCTGGGGATGAGATATTTATATTTGTTATATGGAAAACATTTTAATTTTAGCTAAAGTGTGCAAACTATGATTGCAAATTTATTTTTTGCATACAGGCAAAGCTTATCTAGTAAAGCAGTGCATACCAGTTACATTTAATGCCTTTGCTTTGCCTCCCATTCCGCTCTCATCCTCACCTGCTTGTACAAATACTGCATGCGAGTTACAAAATGTCACTCACATTGCAAGACACTTGCAGCCTTTTCCTCCACAGGACTGCAAGTCCTCGTGTATGTTTATTTCACCTGTATTTACTCCAAGGCTCGTGGAAACTCTGTTTGCTTTGCTGCTGCCACTAGCAAAATGCCAATTTGGCTTGCTCCATGTGTAATTTCCCTCCTTCTGGGTGTTTTCCTGCCAGTCAATTTTCTTTCATTTGGCCCATACTGCCTTCTGATATCAAGCTGATCAACGATTATACAAACAGCAGGAGCAGGATTAAGAACATCAGATAATCACCAAGGGTTCATTGGCACATTCCTGCATGAAATCCAAGGCATAGCCGTGGGGCATTCTCTAAGTCTCAGATAGATCCGTCTTCATCCCATGTCCAGAGGAATAACATCAGCACTGCCCACTCTCTCATACGTTCCCTTTGGGTGTGCAGCCAGTGTTTGGCCACCATCTATATGCGGTTTACCTTCTGCATCATCCAAGTAATGTGCACATCCTTAATTTCTGGTATGCAGATAGCTGAGGCTGAAAATGAAATCTCCAGTGCAAGGCATAACTAGAGAAGCTCATTGACTCCACAGTGTTCCCCACCACTTACACCATAATGCATAACCCTCCACCTTTTTTTTCTAAAAACAAAAACACTGTTTCATAATTCTGTGCACAACACTTTACATAGTGGGTCGCAGTACTTACAGTACAATACTTACATGGAATGATTTCTGTTGTTGTTGCTAAGGCTTCAGTCAAAATCAAGATAAGCAACAATAAAAAGTTTTTATATTGCGAGGTGGAGCCACATGTGACTAAAGTTTAAAATTGCTTTAAAAGTACTCTTGGTACATTCTCCAGAAAGAAACAGCATGCAGAATAGAGAAGCAATTGGAAGCCCTAACCACCAGCCTGCTATTAACATGTCTAAAGTTGGCAAACCCTATGGATAGGGCCTTCCCATTGCTGGACCCTGCTCTTTAGAACTCCCTCCCAATAGATTGATGCTGTTGCTGTTTTCATTTGGGTTTACAAAACTAATTGCCTTTCATTCTTAATGAAAAGGCTTTCTATATATGCTGCTTTATACTCGTTTCTTCATTTAAATCAGTTTACACCTAACATTAACATTAACAGATCAAAATTAATTCTTACCTGTTCTATTGATACTGAATTGCATATTTTATATTGCAAGCCACGTTGGGAAGGCTCCCTTCTTGAAAGATAGCCAAGAATATTTAATATAATAATAATAATAATAATAATAATAATAATAATAATACATAAGTTAAAATCTGCACAGTGTCTTGGAGATCAGGTCAATTTGTAGCTTCGCACTTGAAAGAGCCATCTTCTACTAAACAGGAATTCCATGCAGTTGCAGTTTATGCAAGCGTTGGATTTTTGCCGAGAGGTTTAAATGGACTGTGTGACAAGGGCTTATGCCTGTGCTACATCTCTCTAGAGCAGAGGGGGGCTCTGCACGGTGTTAGACATGAAAGGGGCAGGTAAGGCTCACACATCCCGAGGGCCCCCAAACCCTTTTTCCACGTGTCTGCCTCGTAAGCTGCTGGTTCAGCCCGAGGGCCGTGCAAGTGAGATTTAAGTTTTCAGGTGCAGTCATTCCAAGGCAACCCTGTGGGACATGTTTAGTGTGTGGCCCGGCCTTGCTCTAGAGGCAAGAGGTACTACTAGGGTTACTTGCTTATCACATAAAACACTTACATTATGTGATGGGCACACAGCATTGCCCCTGACCTTTAGAAAGATGACCCTTGCCCCAGTGGTTATCACATCCCATGACTAGCCAGCGCAGGAAGCTCATTTCTCCATGTTCAGTGGGTCATGTCAAGATGACATTCTCGATGGAGTCACATATGAGTATTTTGTTCACAAATGCATTGCAGCACAGATTTCGCAGTTTAAGGCTACAAAACAGTACCCATACCGAGTGGAAGGTGCAGCAAGGAGCAAGATCCACAAGTCACAGACATTTGGAACAGGTTGTCTGTGCTGACAACTATCTATAACATATCCATAGCTATTTTTAATTGGCTGCCATTTCAATCAATAAAGATGTTGTCTAGTTCTGAACACTGTATTTTCTTGTCATCCATAATCAACAGTAAGGCTATCCATGAAAGTTTGCTATATTATCCAGAGCGAAAAATGGGTTGAGGTATGGAAATGTAGCATACTTGGTCTTAAAGGAAGAAGAAAAAGTTACACCATCCTCTTTCTTGGAGAGACAGTACTAATTATGCAGTATATCTCTCATCTCCCGCTTTCTATCAAGCAACCTAATAAAAAGGATTCCAGAATTTCTAGTGCTAACCAGGCTAATTTTCAAAAGCAAAGCCTTTCCTAATAGTTAACCTGAATGGTTAATGTGTACCATAAATGTCCCAGTGCTTTCTCATATGGTGTGGGATAAGCAAGCTACCTTTCCTTTCCTTAGAGAGCATTCATAGAATTGCAAACTTATATTTTTCTTAGTCTTTTATACTCAAATGTAGATCCTGTTCTAGGCATGCTTACTTAGAAGTGAGTCCTACAGAGTTCCATGAGGGTTACTCTGAAGTGAAAATGCATAGGATTGTAGCCTTCAATGTAGGAAGGCAATTTTCTCAGAGATCACACCATTACTTGATATGCAGTCTTCCTGACGGCTCCCATTTCCACCATCTGCAACTTGTCTGCATCTCTGTGGCCCGTGCTTTTATGCTTAGGTAAAGCTAGGCCACGGAAAGCAAAGGAAGGAAGGAAACTGAAATGCTGTCCCTATCCTGTTGAATACATCCCATAATAGGATTACCTTTTAAAGAAGAAGAAGTTTCCAATAGGAAGGAAGCCATTTAAAAAATAAAACAGGCCAGCACATCCTTTCCTGCCAATTACAATGAACACTTTTAAACTGGTAGACTCTTTGCCGAGGACAAAGTGTTGATTAAAATATTCTGTCTTTGGCTGGCTGGGGACAATATGTGGCTTGCCTTCATTTGCCTTCCTGAACAATTAACACATAAGGGTTAGGGTTAAATGCATAAGAAATTCTGGGGGGTTTATTTATTATAGATTTCTCAGTTATTTGGAGCACAGAGTAATGTGAACCAGTATCACCATAAGAGGCTGGCAGCAGCATTGCAAAGGGTTCATTGATAGGACAATCAGACTCTCCATAGGAAGTCTGATATTTTGCCATAACTTATGTATGTCTTTGCCATATATCTTTACTCATTGTTTATTTCATTCCATTTCTATATCACCCCATAACCTGAAGGCTCTCTGGGTGACTTACAAATGCTAACATTTCTATATACCGCAATAGCCTAAATTCACAAAACAAGATTTAAAGCAATAAAATACAATAGCAGAAAAACGTAACAGAAAAACAGTATCTCACATGCTGGCACAACAGAATGTGAGCAACTGAGACCTGGTCTGCATGTAACCTAGTCTATAGTTTGTTGTCCTACTTAGCATTTGTCTGGCAGACAGTTGAATTAACCGTGAATTGGTTTCTCAAATCCTGGGTTGTTTGTTTCTTCCCTCCACTCCCTCTCTGTATCCCAAATGCTTTTGCACTATTGTAGCACTGGCATGTAGAGCATCTGACTTTTTGACGACTCCTGCCCACTGTGTTTATAGGCTGAAGAAATAAGCATCCTCAACTAATTGTTCTGCATTCATAAATACCAACAGCTCATGATTTAAAGAAGTCGGAGTTGACAATGAAACAACAAACCATGGATTTGAAATGTGAGAATGTGAGTGGCAGCTCATTTCAGTGTATATATTAGGAATATATTTTCCTTGCAAAAAAGAGCAACAAAAATAAACCAGCAAAGATAAACAAAACCTGGCTGCAGTAATTTTCAGAATCTGAGTAATCTCCTTCCTTCTGTAACAGTAATCTTCTATTATTTTTAAATGCTGTGGCAGATCTGCTTTTCCAGGAATGGCTCCCACTGCTAAAGGTTCAAATCTTTTACATATTTTGCAGTGTGGTCATGCCCTGAAGATCTGCACTCGTCAAAACCCTAAAGGTTAGAAAGGAAATGTGGGAAGAAGAAATGAATTCTAGCGACGTAAGTTTAGGAAGAGGTGATCACTACTTTGACTTTTCTAATATCAAGGAGATATTAGATTCTAATATCAAGGAGATCAAGGAACAACTGGGGAAAGCCAGGAAAGCAAAAGTTGTTGTGTGTTTGGGGGTGCGTGTGTGTAATCAGCAACTGATTGAAATGAATTCAGATTTCTCTGAATCTGTCCTGGGCATTCTGCAGTGGACCAGTTTTTTCTGTGTCATGCAAACTTCCTGGACTTGTGGAACAGTTTTTCACTTTAGGAGAGATTTGCACATTAATATGGATCAACACATTTATGGAAATGCAAATTAGTGCTAATCTGATTTAGCAGAGGTATGGTGACATCCCAGTTTTTTGTTTTTTGTTTTTTAATTTGATACCCTTTATAAGTGGATGACAGCACAAAAGATGGCTGACCATCTGTGAAACACAGAGAGAATAGATTGAACAAAATCTGAACTGCCTTAGTTTTGGGAAGGAAAAGCTGCTGATCACAACATGGACACAGCTGAGGAAGGCATCATCCTACCTACAGAGAATCAGTGAAGAGCTTTCCGAATTATGAAACCAGTCGGCAATGCTAAGCTTCTGTTGAGGAAATCCCATCATATCTATACCCTACCTTGCCTATAAGCCTTACCTGTATAATATCACTGCCATTTGTAGGCAAAGAAGAAAATTGCTTGGCTTTGAGGATATCCATTGTTGTTACATGCCATCAAGTCATCTCCAACTTATGACAACCCTATGAATGACTGCCCTCCAAAAAGTCCAAATCCCAAGGATTTGTAGTTCCCCAGTACTATAAATGGCATAAAATGGAAAGGATCAATCCTGCAGAGCCCAGGTGAGATCAATCAATCTTGGTAGATCGATAAAGATCCTGCGAGGCTGCCAGATGGCCATAGCTTAGTTAGTCTTGCCTACGCAGTGGTGCAGCCAGGGCTAGACCTGAGGGCATAAGTCCAGGTCCTGAGAGCTCCCGAACAAGCCCCCAGTGGCTTCTCTCTGCCCTCACGTGGCTCCCAGCTTGACCTTGGCTGTAGGTTCACCCAGCCAGCTGCAAACGAAATTGTCGTCTGAACTAATGAGGGGCTGCCTTTCGAGAGCATGACTAATGGGGACACAACAGTAGCAAAACAGTGTGCCCTGCAGCCTGCCGTGACATTTTCATTTGCTGGCACAGAAACTCTTGTGTTAGGAAGAGAAGCTGCTGCCACCACTTTTACCACCAGATGAAGTCTGGAAAGGAAGGCAGGAGAGCTGACGATGAGGCAGCATGGGAAAAGTAACTTTCCCAGGGCCCCCTTATAGCAAGCTGTACCCCTGCGACTGGAAGAACTCCATCACTAATCTAAAGAAAGGAGATGGAAGAAAGTATTTTCTCTGGTCTCACAAGTTTCTTCCTTTTTTAATCTACACACATTTCAGTGCTTTCTTTGCAATTTAACATCTGTGGCAATTTCAAGATGTTATTTAAAGAAGTAAAATGTTAACACAAGACAAACAAATGTTGAAGAGTGAAGAATAGAAGTGCTTTTCAAAAAAGAAAAACCCCAGAGAAACATTTATCAAGAGACACACACATGCTTTACAAAGAAATGCTAACTAACTGAATGGAGGGGGCAGGGGGAAACGGGCATAAAACTCAAGAAGGGGAAAATATTAGAAATAACAAGTGTAATTTGGATAGATAAACACATATAACTATTGTCTTTCCATATTACTGTATCACAACAACATGTGTATAGATGCATTATAGCAAGATTAAATAATGTAAAGAAGCATTTCAGTTGCCATTTGGGGGGTGAGTTAGGTTGGAAGCCAATGTAATTCAACTCACTCAGGTTTGTTCTGAGGAATAACTTCAGTGTCGTATGAAACATCCAGCTTTTCTAGTCATACTTCAAGGTGTTATCAGATAATAGTTTAATTTCCTTAAGGAACAGTCCCTTGGACCACTTCTTTCAATCCTTCCCTTGAAAATCTTGGCCGAGAGATAGAGAACAGAGATAACAGCTACAATATTCTCTCTCCTGCTACTTTCTCAAAATATTTCCTCTTTAAACTTGTATTCCGCAGAAGAAACATTATATGGTAATTCTAACAGGCATATCAGAAGGATCATGTAAGAGAGTTATTTGCTGTATGCAGTGAGGTTTTTTTTTAAGCATGTTTAAGGTTCTCACATTAGCTCAAGGAGAAGTAAGAGGCAGATGAAAGCAGCAAAGGGTATGCTATTTTGCCTTTCATGTTTTGTGTTCTGTGAAGCCCAGTTCTACACCTGTGCGTTTACTCCAGTGTAGAATCCATTGGCTTCAATAAGTGCAACTCCAAATACATGTGTATAGACTATAGTATACATATGTATATGTATATTACACAGTATACTCACTGAAGACTAAGATGACTAAACAGGATAGTATGTACTCTGTACTGCTTATCTAGCCTTGCTTCTCTTTCAGTTCTTCCCAAATGTCTTTTGGTAAAATTTGAAATTTGATAACTATACTGAATACCTTCCCATCATTTTTATGGGAATGGGGAGACGTAAAATAAAGCACAATAATATTATCTACATTGAATTCATGGGTCATTGTAATGATAATTGTTCAAGTTCATAGTAAGGACAACGTTCTACATTTTAAGTTCTAACTCCAGCTTGAACACCCGTCCATCCCTACATCTAACTTTAAGGGGCCAAGAAAGTTGCAAAACAAATCAGAAGATGATATCTTCATGAAACTTTGAGACGTCAAAATGAAAGTTGAGCATGTGATTAGGGCAGCTCAGCTTGGTCTTGACAACTGGATGGGGGAGGCAAGAAAAATAGATGTAGGCAATTAAATGTTCTCCAGAAATTTTGGACTTGCATAGATCCCAGTCAGCATGGGCAATGGGGAAGAATTATGAAAACTGCAGTCCCAAACTGCACGAAGCATAATACAACAAAAAATGTGCTGTGGTTGACTTTTTGGACAATATTCTAACATCCTCTACCTTGTCCACATCCTCTACCTTAAGGCCACACCTATATAAGCTACTCTACCCTGTGATCCCTGGCTGGAAGTCAAGCAAGCTTCAAAAGCTGCTACTAAAGACTTTGTCATGTTCCTACTTCATTCCTGGGTTAGTATGAACTCCAGGTAACTTGTCATGCTTCTTTCTTCTACTAGCCAAATGCTAAGACTTACAAATTCTTTGATGTCCTTTATAGCTTGATGTCCATCCTAAAGGCAGTGCCACCCCTTCACTGAACGACTGACATGGATCTTGTCAGATAAGGATTGTCTGTTGTGAGCAGGTGGCAACCCTGCTGAGGCATGCTGGTCTGTGCTGGGGAAGCCCTTCCTCATGGCCTTCACAGGATGGAGTGGGGTTTCTTGGTCTTACAGTAATCTGTGGAGCTGTAAGGGAGAGAATGGGAGCAAAATTAGCAACCGGAGCCCATAGCTCCTAGAATGGCTCTATTTGGGATTCGCACTTTCCCCTTCCCCTTCCTGGGTTCAGGAGAACAAAAGGAAGAGTGACTGTTGCCACTATCAACATTCCAGTAGGATTCTGTGAGAAGGGACAATCCAGTGTTCCAGCAAGGCATAAAGTGCTCACAATCGTTAGGGATGGGGGAGAAATTCATCCCACTGACCTAATTTTGTATTTTCAAACCACTTTGTGAGCCTGAAAGACTCACTGCTCACAAATTGTGTATACCATTTTTATTTCATTAAAAAATCATACAAATATATCAGGGGAAACAACGCTCAAAATGTAATATAAGGAAAATTGCATGCAAAAATGTGAATATTGGTCCAAAGGCATCCAAAAGATATGCATAAGAACAGCAAAGGAGCGTGGTGCAGTGTGACATGGCAAAGACTCTGGCTGAAACTCACAGCATGTGTACCCACTTTCCTCTGCTTACCTTTGTAGGGCTAGGTGTCCTGTACCTACTGACATGTGGCCATGTGTCCTGCCCTGTGTAGAAACACAGTCCCCTTCTCACAGTGTGGGGAGCAGTAGTTGTGTGATTCTTCGAACTTATTCCACCAGAAAAGTTTGGTTGACCAGGATGAGTTTTCACAGGATCTTACTGGGACTGCAGATAAGATGAGTGGCAAGTTTGAGGGAAAGGTATAAAATTTTATTACTAGAAGAAAGTAGTGGAGAAGCAACTAACTGAAAGAAGCCTTACCATGAGAGAGTGTCACCTCCTCCAGGGCTTCACTCAGAGTTCTGAGGATAAACATTGCTCACAGATAGTTGCAGCCCACTTTCTCACACAGAATCCTTCAACTACAGTGATCCACAGGCAGAGCGTAAACACAAAACAATATGAAATGATCTCCACAACAGATTATGCCAGGGCCAAACGCACTTCGTCCTGTGCTTGCCACAGAGTTACAGTCTCCTGAAGGAAATGAAAAGAGAAGAAATACAATCTCTATTTGCTCAGCAGAGCTTTAGGTAAGCAAACACAAGGGAAGAGGCAAAAGAGAATATATTGAACATGCCACTGGGTCACAGGATTCCACCATGCTGGCTAGCAACTGAGATGATGCCAGTCACCAGGTTTCCCCTTGTAACAGGCTCAGGGTGTCTTGACTCGGCTTAAGTCTTAGACATGCACAGTGACTCATGGAAGACAAACATTAAACAAACAATAACCTTGGATGTTCTTGGTCAGCGGAATAACACGACTTTGCACAAATATGCCCAGCACTCCTAAATCTTCAGGGAAAATGACCATATTTCTTAGGGAAAGACTCTAAGGGGAAACTTAGGGGAGAACTGTCCCTCCAGGCTTGCTGTCGCATGGTGCCAGTGTCCACAATTCCTTTAAGAGAAATATGCCGCAACCTCATAACTTTGCGGCAGGGGGGAGGGGGGAATACCCCAAGTCATTTGGAGTTGAGGGAAAGGCCTCTAAGCCTATCCTCCCTGCTTCCCAATCCAGCTTCTAGAAAAGGAGAGCAAGCACATTCCCCTGCTTTTCTCTCTCTCTCACACACACTGAGCTCACACTGGCCAGGTAAAAGCACCACATGATGTGGATCAGGAAGGAGATGCGCACCAGTATGTGTGATCCTCTGCTGAAGAGTTTGAATTTCCTCCTGGGATCGGCCCTCTCTTGGTGGAAATGCATTTTCGGCACTCTTGACAACCGATGGTCACAAATGGCGCAAACAGCCCCATCTCAAACGTGGTTCCTGGGAGAGCATGTTCCTCACAGCGTGACAGACACCTGCCGCCTTGCCTCAATTTTCCCCTGTCGTAAAGCTGTCACGCTTCTCATTACTTGCACATCTTTTCTTCTGCCCCGCCAGCTAGGGCTGATTCCTTCTTTTTAGAAATAGTGCATTGTTTTCTTCATCTGATCCATTGGCCTTTTCTTCAGCACATGGCACATGTCCTGCTCCTGCCCCTGGGCCTTGCTTGCAAAGGAGAAGCCATTCATGCTCCAGGCCCACCTTTCCTTGTATGCACAACTCCTCGAAGAACAGGCGCAACTGACAATGCAGCCTTGTTTATCACAATAATTACATGAAAAGAGAGAGATCTTCTTTCTGGGTCTTTACTACACCTATATGAGTCAAATAAAGAGCTTTGGGGATATTTTGCAAACATTTTCTGATGTGAGAAAGAGTTCATTGCACCATTCTTCAGTGAAAGGCAAAGGATTCCAGGCCTACTGCTTTTTACTCACGGTCCGTTCTACTGTGCCAAGCCAGTGATCCTAACTTACATGATAATGATTAAATAATCATTTGATCTCATAAGAAGGGAGAGGGTTAAGTCAGGATAATTAAAAGAAAATCTAAACCCCTGTTTTCCATGTAGAATCCAAGTTGCATCATGCTACTTGCTAGTTTTCTAAAGAAATGTTAGCTGTGTGTCCAAGTCCCTTTTGTTCTATAAGGCCAGCCTGTTTTGTGCCCTTCTGCTCTTTCCCCTTTCCAGTGACCCTTCGTGAGTTCAGATACGATCCCACTACTGGTACCACCAAGTATGACTTTCTGCAAGCAAGAGGTATAAGCCTGGAATGAGCAGCTCCCTTCCACCACTTGAACCATTTCTCTTCCAGGACTTCATGTCCTCAAGGTGTCCTCAGGGCATCTGTCTTACTGTTCAATGAACTGCCCACTCCACTTCACACAGGCACCGACATCCACAAAGCCACCTTGGATAAATAACAGTGTTCTTATTTTCTTATGGACCATTTCTCACGTTCCTCCATCATGATGTTATCCTTTCAAGCAAACTTAGAATGAGAGCACGCACAAAGTTGCTGGATGCATTTTTCCTCCCTGAAGTTCCAACCAAATTCCAGCTTCCAACTGACAGAGCTGCCTCTGGACTCCAGGAAGAAAGCCCAGTCACGGTGAGGTTCTGCAGAGTTAAACCCAGCAACAGACCTCATCTGCTGATCTCTGGCAAAGCTAAAACATCCCCCTTTGCCACAAGCTCTCAGTGTCCACAGTTGGATTTCAGAGAGCTACGGCAGCCTTATTATTTGAATTGTGGTTTCCTCCTCTTGGGATTATATGCTGCTATTGGTGCACGGGGAGTGGTTGCTGGGTGCAAATCTTATGCTATGTGGCAATGCGGGCAGGGCAATTAATAAGGGCATGTCAGCAACCTGCCCTTAAAGCCCTGGGTGGACCCACACACGGTACTCTCCCACTTCAGCTGTTCCAGTGACATATCCTTACGGGCAAGACACCTACACAATATAGTTCCCATCTTGCACCAAAATGAGTATGAGATACACCGGTGTAGTCATACCTCTATCAAATCCTGAGTCCATTAAGCAGCATAACCTGACTACAAGCTTATGCCCTTGCAGCACAGTCCTATGCAGAAACAGTCCTGTTGCTTTTGGGTATGCAATGGCAGCCTAAGTGTTAACACACACACACACACACACTCCGATTTAGTTATTTTGCTAGGAATTCATCTGTTTTACTATGGTAGACAGGTGCTCTCATTATTCAAATAGACTCAGCAGATATTTTTCAAAGATTCGGCATTTGGCAAAAGATTAAACAAACCTGCTTCCATATGCAAATAAAGTTAAAATATGAGCTGCAGTCAGGTTTTTATTCTTATATTTATGCATTTGGGGGCATAGAGAAATAATACAATTGTCCGCGCCAGTCAATATTAAAAAGTATTTGAATTAAAATTCTATTTGTGTCTCTTTGATCTGGGGATTGAACCCTTGTGCAATGTACAAATGACTTCGTTTGAAAGTTTCATTATTTTTGGATGGTTACAGACATCAAAATACTGATGATAGTAGTCCTGGAACATAAGAATGGCAGTGAACAAGACCGAAGTCCTATTTAGTCACAGCATTCTGTTCACACTGTGGCCAACCAACCATCTCTGGGAAGCCCACAATAAGACATGAGTGCAGACACACTTCCCTGCCTGCTCTTACACAGAGACATATTGCTGCCAGTGCTAGAGATAATAATGAAATGCTGCAGTCCTGGTGTTGATTCATCCCTTAAAGAACAGGAGACGGTATCATGGATTAACTCTTCCCATGATGCTTTTTCAAATGAGATCAGAACCTGGGCTGTCAGGGAGGCTGAAGAGAGTTGGAGAGATGTGAAATACAAAGAAATAAACCCACCACCTGCTTGGGCACCTTGCAACAGCAAGGTAAGGTAGGTGCAGAAACACCACCAGAAGAAATTGCAATTTGTCCTGGGGATTTGGCTGAAAATTCAAGGTTTTTTTGCAGGGGAGAAAACTTCTAGTACCCTGGGGCCATCTTTGGCTCAAGCATGGGAAAGTGCATGTGTTGCATGCGACAGGCCCCAGGCTCAGACTCGGCTGCTGCCACTACGACAGAGGAGTGGAATCTGGCAAGCTGTTACCACGCGATGTGGACGAAACCGAGCTAGATGGACCAGTGGCTTGACTTGAAGTAGGACAGAGCTCTTTCTTCCCACTGATTTTCCTTGGCTGCCTATGTTTTTCTTCTTGCTTGAACTGCTTTTAGTGTGTGTTTTTCAAAATAGTTTTCCTGTTTCTGTCCTTTATATTTACTGTTAGCCATCATGAAATTTTGGATAAAAGTCAAAAGAAAGCTAGTCAAGTTAGAAAAATGAGTTAGCTATTTGTCTGAATTGATTAAAGTGCCCCTTTTCACTGCTCTTTCACAAATCTAAGTTGGATCCAGGAACTATCCCAAACAATATACTTGCTCCTAAATTCATGAATATCTTTAGATACAATTGTTTAGACCAAAAAAAGCCCCAAACAGGCTAAATGTTGGCAGTTGTAGCTCTTTTTTCAATCTAAACATGTATAGAATTGTACACTTAAACACTTCCTTAAAGCTTTTTTGAGTTTAATTTTATAGGTTTTATTACAGTTAGCATGTCATAGCGGAATCCTTGAGCATGAATTACATTGATTTGCCTTAAGAGTTTCAGTTTTGTTTTTATTTTACTGTATGCATATATATATGGAGTTATAAATACAAGGTCACACTGGGAATCAAGTGAAGAAAAGGAAATCATTGCAGATCACATTTGCATCAGTTAATAGAAGGTGGAGAAAGTAAATCCAAAGGAGTCCATACAATCCTAGCATCCATACTGATGGTGTAGGAAATATGTGCACACTAAAACAGTGACTTTTAGCCCTTAAACACAACTAGCAACTCAGATTTTCACCCACACTGAACCAAGTCCTAAAATTGCTATTAAGATGAAGAGCAGCTGTGACTAAGGAAGTCAGAGAAATTGGAAATATATCTAAATGATTCTAGATTTCTGTGAATTCAACCTTTAGCATCCTTTGAGCTGCTCAGGTTTCACAGACTTGTGGGCCAGTTTTTACTTTCCAGAATTGTATGCAAATGTAGTTGTATACATGGTAGTGGGAAATACGTTATCATCTACACCTATAAAATAAGATAAACCTGGATGTTTTATACATCTGTGATTTCTCTTCATCCTCCACTAAGAAAATCCACAAAATATTGCATATCAGTGAAAGTTACACAAATTAAAGCAGCCTTTCTTTGGCATAATTTTACAAAGGGATAAAAAAAATCTGATTCTTTCAGTAAGCAAGCAGATGATGCTAAGAAAGATGCTTGATAAGCTTTAGAATCCATGTGGAACAAATTAAAGAAAATCTGTATATTTCTACATGTGCCTTCATCAAATGTTCATAAAATATATTCCAAGCAAGGGGAAACAGCCCGTCAATCCGTTTAGTTAAAAAGAAATCCTCTTTAATATTTCTTCTCCCTGTTGTTCCTTCCAAAGCATGCCTGTGCTTGCAATTAGAGGGAAGTTATCTTTCAGCCTGAAATTCCAAAGTAGGCTGAAATAAACAAAAGGGGAATTGCTTGTGAAATGCATGAACACACTCTTCATTGTCTGAAATCTGTTCCTAGATTCTCAGAGGTATTCCTTCCAGTGTGTCCCAAGGCCATTTAAGTTCTTACTGTTTTCACTCAGCATGGAGCTGAAGTGTGTTGATTTTTGTTACATAGTTTCCTGGGTTCCTTTCCTAAAATTGGGATATGGTTCAAGGATTCTAGAAAATATTGCATCTCAACACATCCTGCAGTAACTAACAGTGCCACAGATCTCTCACATCAAATTCAATAGCTGACCGTTCTCCATGGACCAAACTACATGCTATGTGGAATGCTAGATCTCATTTAACATTAATATTTCTTTTTTAATTTAAAAGCAAGCCGAAGGGAGAAAGATAGGATTGGAATGGCAGAGCAGAAGTGTTTAACTTCCCTTCCACAAACACACACAGTCAGGTCTGACATACATCATACCTCAAAGTAACTATTTGTCCTGGGAGAAAAACTATATAACATGAATACCACCCTTCCTGCATCTTGGTCAGGACTGTGGCATGCCAAAAAGTTAAATTTTGCACACCACAGTCCTGATCCTATTAGGTGTCCACCTACCCACAGCTTTGCTTTGCTTTGCTTTGGCCTTGTAGTGTGGCCCTCTCTGTTTCTCTTTGTCTTTGTTCTGAGGCTGGACCTATACAAACACTGAAGCATTTTAAGCTTGTCTTTGACCTGATGCTGCTTGAAGCAGTTAATGAACAGACTCTAAAATGCATAGATGGGTAGGCTTCTGACTGTGAAGACTCGGTCAGAATCCAAGTTCCTGCTTCCTTTCTTTTTTTCCAGAAGAGTGCCCCTGTAATTCTAGTGAAAAGGCTAGTGCTCATTTAAAAATAAAGTACATTTTAATCTGGTCATCAAATGCATCGCTGTTTCTAAGACCTTTTGTGACTTCTCTGATGCAGAAAGTTCTTTCTCATTAGAAACGTTTAACTCTGAATTATATGTATTGTTAATGCTGAATAATTCCTTAAGCAAAGCTGTATCTTCCAGCATGCTAAACATATATATGAACATACTGTAATGATTTTACTTTTGCAAGTGTTGAGCTGAATTTTTTTCATTGCTCTCCAAGTGTGAAATAAAATCGATCTAACATGCATACTAATACGATCTTGCTCAGCTTGGTTGAAAGAGCCTTTCTCTAAATACACACTGTTTCTAATGCTTACTTTTCCACCCACTAAATCATTCCTTTAATTATCAAGGATTACAATTATACCTCTAAGCTTGGTAGTATGTATAAATGCACACAGATTTCTAGTAGCCAAGCACCTTTTGGATTAAATGTCCTTAGGAAAACTGTGGAAGCAAATAAACATCTTTTGCTTTTTATCCATTATATTCCACCTTTCCTTCAATGAGTCCCAGGTGACATGCATGGGTTTTCTGCCTTTTATTCTTGTACCAACCCTTTAAGGTAGGTTGGGCTGAGAGAAAAAGACTGCACCAAAGTGACCGAATGAGCTTCATGGCTAAGTTGGGATTCAACCAAGGTTTTGCTATCCTACTGCAACACTTTAACCATAATACTTTATATGCAGGTAAATAAACAAGCATACCATTGTCAACCAATACACTGACCAAAGTGGGTGTACCAGATAATTCATGGAATTTAGGAGTGCCTTTAGGAGTCCTTATACCTCTAGTTTCAACTTTTTGCCTTCTCATCTGCCTTTTATTCACCTCCACCCACTCTTTTGTTTTTTCGCTCACTGTTTAATACCCTGTAGAAACCCATGTCAGCTCCCCCTGTTACTTCTTTATCCTTCCTGCTTTGCACACACAGCATCTTATTCTAGGTGGGAGATATTTTCCTGCTACATTGACCCGCCAGCCAGAGATGGGTTGCTCTGTGAGCATCTTATTATCATTACTGCATTACATTACATTTGTATCCTGCTTTTTTTCTCAGAACAACCACCCTGTGAGGTAGGCTAGGCAGAGTCAGTGTCTGGCCCGAAGTCACTCAGTCACTGG
This sequence comes from Varanus komodoensis, assembly GCF_004798865.1. NCBI lineage: Eukaryota > Metazoa > Chordata > Lepidosauria > Squamata > Varanidae > Varanus > Varanus komodoensis. Next base: position 25,933,721 of record NW_025335269.1, on the reverse strand, counting down.
GTGAGATTTCTGGGATCCCAGTGCAGCACTGAAGGCACACTGGCTCTCCAAAAGCATACAAACAACCTACCATGGCATAGCCCGTGATGTGTATCTGGTGACTACTCCAGCAGAAATCCATGAAATATATTCTAGAAAAACAGTGCAGTTGCACAAGGACAGCATTATGTCATTTCCAGGTTGCCAGTACACAGTCTTTGCTGGTTCCTTCTGAATCTCATCATTGCCTAAAATCAAGGCACATTTGTCTTGAATTATATATCTGCTCAGATGAATTGATCTTGCAGTAAAAGAGTAGCTCAAATCAACTGATCAGCACAGTTAAATTGATCTGAGCTGATCTATAATACAAGATCAAAAGCCAATCTATAATTCAAGGTCTCTGCCATCATTATCAAATTCTGGCCAGGATCCAAGGAAAGGAGAAGAAATGAAGGAAGAAACATATCCATGCAGTTAGAGATATATTGTCATTTTGCTCTATAAAGTTCCTATTTCCAAAGAAGTAAGCAGCTATTTAAATGGCATAGCTGTTTTTTTCTTTAGCAGTGGAACTAAAGTGCAAACTGTACTAATACTGGAAAGTAAAGCTCTAGTTTTGGGTGTGGTTCTCTTCCCCCTTGGATTACTTTATTATTTTTTAAAAAATTGTGAACCACCAGAGTAAAGTACAAGAGGTGAAAGATCCAGATTAGACTTCATGGGTTCTATGACTGCACTTACAAGAATTAATCAGAACATGCTTGGGTATATAAGCACATCGAAGCCCTAGCTTCAGGGTTAAAAGGCAAAGAAAATAAGTGGCAGGTAAATAGTTGTTTACCTGTCACTTTTATATAATGCAGTAAGTCCATAAAATGCATTTACTGCTGCAGTGAAATAGCTGAGGGTTAAAATGTCAGGCATCCTTTGAAAAAGTCAGAAAAATTCTTCAAATGCTTGCTTACATGGTGGGCATGATCACTAACAGTGCTATCCTATTCAGAAGTAAGTCCCATTGAGATCAATGGGAATTACTTACAGGTAAGAGTATATAGGATTACAGTCTCATTGCTTGAGGAATGGATGGCAATGATTTTATCATTGCAAGTGGGCTTACCAATGGTCACCTAAGCAGCTTTCCTATAGTAGTACTTGATGGCTGGCAGACTATCCAGTATCAAAACACTCACACCCAAGAGATACACCCTAGGCCTTCCAGAAAGTAAGCAGTGCATTATCTTATTATTAATATTATCATAGAATCATAGAATAGTAGAGTTGGAAGGGATCAGAAGGTCATCAGGTCCAACCCCCTGCTGTTGCAGGATACCAAGTTAAACTATCCCTCTCAGATCACTCTCCAGTTGCATCTTGAATGGCTCTAGTGTAGGAGAGGCCACAACCTCTCAAGGTAACTGGTTCCATTGTACAGTGTGCCTTTGAGTTCTTCTAACTATTATCCCTTTCCAGAGCGTTTCCTCCTCATTTCCCCTTCCCTCGGGATTCTGTTCTTCTACCTTCAGCTTTCTCTTGCACTTCTAGCTTCCGTACTACTCTTAGCTTTTGCAGTTCCACCACTCTGTCGACAACGTCTTCATCTTCCCTTATTCCACTGAGGGTGGACACTCACTGTTCTAGTACACTTATCTTTTCTTCTAACAGGGATACTAGCTGGCTTTGCCACACATGTAGGCCATGTTGACCTCAGGCAGGAAACAAACATTGCACAAATGTTGCAGGTCACCTCGGTCAATTCTTTCTATTACCTTTTTGATTCTTCCTTGTTGGGCTGTTGTAACAACCAGTGCTATCTCCTGTCTTCCCTAAAGCTTAACAATACAGTTCTACCAGTAAGGGAGTGTGTTACAAGGAAGAAAACAAAGGGAAGAAATGCTAAGCGGGGAAGGAGGATGAGGAGGAGGAGACAACAATGACATTAGGAACCAGTTGTTGCGGCCTGATGATGTGGACAAGGTGCTTGGACGCCCTATCACCTGCTTACTAGACCCATGCCCATCTTGGCTACTTAAGAAAGCCAAGGATGGGATTGGGACCTGGATCCTGGAGGTGGTCAATGCCTCTTTAAGAGACGGTCAGATACCTTCCTCTTTAAAAGAGGCGGTAGTCCGGCCAGTCCTAAAGAAGGCATCCCTGGATCCAGAGGTGGCCGCCAATTATAGACCGGTGGCCAACATCCCATTCCTGGGCAAGGTGCTAGAACGGGTGGTGGCGGGAAAACTCCAAGCATTCTTGGATGAAACTGATTATCTGGACCCATTTCAGTCTGGCTTCAGACCCGGGAACGGCACTGAATCTGCCTTGGTCGCCCTGTATGATTACCTGTGCAGGGAGAGAGACAGGGGGAGTGTGTCCCTGTTAGTTCTCCTGAACCTCTCAGCGGCTTTCGATACCATCGACCATGGTATCCTTCTGAATAGGCTAGTGGGATTGGGAGTTGGAGGCACCGCGTGGCGGTGGTTCCGCTCCTATCTCAACGGCTGATTTCAGAAGGTGGTGCTGGGGGACTATGGCTCTGCACCATGGAAGTTATGCCATGGAGTTCCGCAGGAGTCCATTTTGTCCCCCTTGCTATTCAACATCTACATGAAACCGCTGGGAGAGGTCATCAGGAGGTGTGGGCTGCGGAATCATCAGTACGCTGATGATACCCAGCTCTACCTCTCGTTTTCTACCAATCCAGGTGAGACAGTGGCTGTGCTGAACCAGTGCCTGGCCAAGGTAATGGGCTGGATGAGGGCCAATAAACTGAAGCTCAATCCAGACAAGACGGAGGTTCTGTTGGTGGGTGGTTCAGGCCTCGGGATGGGGGACTTGGGCCTTGTCCTAAATGGGGTTGCACTCTCTCTGAGGGACAGGGTTCGCAGCTTAGGAGTGCTCCTTGACCCTGAGCTGTCTTTAGAAGCTCAGGTGATGGCGGTGGCGAGGAGCGCTTTCCTTCAGCTTCAGCTGATCCATCAGCTGCATCCCTTCCTGGAGAACGACTGCCTGGCGACAGTGACACACGCTTTGGTAACTTCCCGATTAGATTTCTGCAATGCGCTCTACGTGGGGCTACCCTTGAAGACGGTCCGGATACTTCAATTGGTGCAGAATAGAGCTGCCAGGCTGCTGACAGGGACTGGGCATTGTTCTCATATAACCCCAGTTCTCTGTCAGCTCCACTGGCTCCCGATTGAAGTCCGGGCCCAATGCAAGGTGTTGGTTATGACCTATAAAGCCCTCAACAGCTTGGGTCCTGGGTATCTAAAGGAATGCTTGCGTCTATATATGCCCTCCCGCCTCTTGAGATCAGCAACAGATGCCCTTCTCCGGGAACCCTCTGTGAATGATATTAGGAGGGTGAGTACCCGGAGGAGGGCTTTCTCTGCGGTGGAGCCCCATCTATGGAATGCGCTCCCCAGAGAGGTGCGCCTGGCGCCGTCGTTATTTGTTTTTCGGTGCCAGGCTAAGACCTTTTTATTTAAAACTTATTTTAATTGTTAATTTATTGGTTATTTATAGGATTTTAAATCTTTTAAGCTGAGATGCACCAGGTTTTAATATTTTTATTGTACAATTTGTTATGTTTTGTTCTTGTTGTGAGCCGCCTCGAGGCTTTGTTGCAATGGGGGCAGCATAAAAATATTTTAAATAAAATAAATAAATAAACAAACCTCTCCTGCCGCACTCCACTGCCAAACACCTGTTCACTCTCCCAGGGAGCTTGGTTGCTCGTATCCCAGAGTCCAGCTGGAGCAGCTTCCTCTGATCTGCTCAGCTAGGAATCAGAAACCAGAAGGAATCTCTCCACCCACAGAGCTTCTAGTAATCAGGCCGCTCCCCTTCAGTTGCATCTCTCAGGACATGTCCCCTCTGGTTGTAGCTCTCAGGAGCACACAGCTTCTTGGAAGAGACTGTTGCTGGGCTAGTCCAGGCCCTTTACCCCGTTGCCTCTGCCTTTGCCTCCTCGTCCACTACAACTCCATTTCCAAACTCCTGTTTGCGTGCTCTGCTCCCTCACTCCCTGGGAGCTCAGCTGCTTGTATCCCAAAGTCCCATGACCAGCTGGGGCAGCTTCTCTGATCTGTTCAGTGATTACTAATTCTATTTCTATGCCACCCAATAGTCAAAGCTCTCTGGGCTGTTTTACAACACATTTTGCAAGATTTGACACAAAAGTTCCTTCAAAGTAAGTAGCCACTGGTGCCTAGTACTATTTTTGCCTAAATTCCTCTTACACTATTGATGTTCTGTGGAAGAAAAGATTTCGTGCTGTTAGGATAAACTATTTGAATGGGAAATGGAGGACAGTCTTCTATATTAAGAGGTTCATCATTTAAGTCTGGGTTAACCTCAAAGAACCATAAGATGGAAGAGCACTTGGGCCTGGATGTTGCCCATCCACGTTGAGTACCTGGCCACTGGGCTCAGCATGTTCACAGGAGGCCACCTGGCCACCATCTTCCTCATGATGGAGAGATATTCCACACAGACATAGAAATGCCACATGCCTGAATTATTATGCATTCATTTCAGCATCACCGGTTGCTCTTAGGGAAGAGGGAAAAAGGTCTTTGCAAGAGAAAAATCATTGCAAGATTAAACAAACAAACTTCTGTGATACTGTGTATGATGTGGACATGCTTTGCTGGTACCTAAATATGCTGGTTTAGCTTCCCAGCTTGCATTGTATACTTGTCCAGAGTTCTATGGGACTGGGAATGGGGACTTGGGAATTATGGCATAGGGACAAGTGTTAGCAAAGGGATGTGGCCCTGCTCCTGACATGCTTTCCAAGACACATTCTAGCTCTTGAGCTGAAAATAGCTTCTCATTCATGCAGTAAAACAACAGCAGCATAAATAAGTTCTATCTAAAGTAGAATTCATGCTGAAACTTCTATTCCCCTCCTCAAAGTTCACTCTTTCCCAACTGCCCAACCTTAATGATATAACAGTTCCCCTTTTCCTGCCTACCTTTCTGTGCAATTTTTCCAGTAACTAGCCACACTCCCTCCCTCATACCCAGTCACTTCCAGTCTCCCCACTCTGCTCTGCAGGATCTTTCTGAGCAGGCCTGGGGTCAGACCTTGTGAAGTCAGCTATCATAAAATGGGTCTTGGACAGGCGAGGGAAATTAAATTTTAATGAAAAGTACAATATGTTGTGCTACACCTATTGCACAGCAGGTATTAGACCTTCCCACTGACCTGGCAGAACAAACCATTGCCTGAAAGATGCTGTACAAACTGAGAAATTGGCTGCTAAATTTTTACCCCAGCAAGGTCCATGAGAAGGAAAATAAAAATGATAGAAGAATGTTGGAGATCACTCTTCAAGTCTCTGTAAATAATTCTTACCCTTTTTGCCTCAAAATTGGCAAAGACAGTCATCACACTGATTTTTCCTGCACTGCCAAGTGTCAATATAATCAGTTTAGCTGTTTTCTCTGTATCAGCCATAGAACCTCCTGCCCCCTGAATTCTGGTTAAATGGCAGAATGTTATTCATCCCACCCACCCTTAACCTGGGGTGCCCATTTAATGTCATGTTTAAATGACATAAAATAATGACATAAAATGTTTAATTTATTTGATGGCTCTTTTCTTCGGGAGATATTTGATTACCAGTATGCTTTCTTTTAAATTGTTTTCTCCTGCCCTGCCCTGCCCTGCCCTGCCCTGCCCTGCCCTGGAAATGAAAGCCCAGCTTTATAAGACCAGGTGTTATGTTGTGTTTTTGGTCATCTGAGACATCTTTCTGGAGCTCTTCCTAAGTTCTCTGCTATCTGCAATGGAAGCATCTGAGCATGGTTGGATCCCACAACTCTAGCATCAGGAGCAGGAAACAAACAAAACCCTTCTTCAATTCCCAGAGACATGAAAACATGTTTCCAACATGTTTGGAAGTTTCCATAGTTCAGTGAAGAACAGTTTGACAGAACTGTCAGCTGTTCACATTGCAATACAGAACATCATAGATGGTATTTCCCCTGCTGCTCAGTAACAGTTTGGAAAGTTTGAGAAATCATAGCGCTTAGCAGATAAGAGGGCTATGCTGGACCTTGATGTGCCAAGCTGAAATTTGGGGTAGTGGGATTATAATGGCCTGGTAATACCAAGCTCCCCATTTAAAAAAAAAAAAAAAAATCCATTCCTAATTGTTGTGTTTGTGATGCTTATATCCTTTCTTTCTTCTTTGCTTGTCTAATACATATTATGGTAGTAGTGGGGGAAGGGGTACAATATAGAGCATCTATATCACACTTAATTGTAATAAAGTTTTGTCCAAGGATCTCAGAAAAACTCAAGGTATTTCTTTCCTAATTATTCATGAGATAAAGCTGGTAACTTAGCTTTGGGTTCAGTATGCACAATATCATTGGAAATAATGTTTGTGAATTATTGCATCATATGATCACAGCATAAATATCTGAAACAGCATAGATGGAAATCTCAAAATTCAAATAATGGCACATAGCTAAGAGAATACTCTTAGTCCTCCTCAATATAGCTGTCATTCTGATTTTTCTGCGAAGCAGTGCAGCATTTATAGAATGCCACAAACAAAATTGTTTCTTATATCAGGCTATCAATAGTAATAACACAACTAGTCTTGTCTGAGGCTATTGATGGGATAAGGTAAGAGCTGCAGCATGGAAATGGAGTGCAGGGTTAATGTAAACATTTGCAAATGAGAGAAGTACTTATAGAGTATAAAATAACTGAAAGCCATTCTGGGAATTTATCAAGTCTTGAAAATAGGCCACCTACAAAAGCAAAAATGATTAGTTCTTTCTCGCTCTTGCATCTGCTCCTTCCTACTTTTTATCTTTACAGGCTTTGGATGTTGCTGTAGTTTATAAAGAATATGAATGGTATACAGAAAAAAAATCTAAAGGGTTTCTATAAATACAAATACAGTATGATTCATGTTGTCCCACACAGTCATGTAAAGGGTAGGTAGAAATGGTCCTAAATGGTCATGTAGAGACCACTGTGTGGAGCAACAGTTTTGTTGTTCAGTGGGGGGTGGGGGGTGAGGAGAAACATACAAGCTGAAGAACGACCCTGTGGATCAAACCAAAGACCTATAGTCCAGTGTTCTGTTTTCATAATGGCCAACCAGATGCCTACAGGATCACAGAGGTGCTAGTGTCGAACCACTGCTCCCTACCCCATGAACTGGAATATATACATATTGAGATTCAGGGAAAGTGGGAGCCAGTGCTGCTGATGGGATTTACATGTTTCAGAACATATGCAAGTAAGCAGTCAGATCTTTGGTCTCCATAAAACATGGAAGAATGGAACTAGGTTCCAGGGACAGGAAAGAAAACTTTCAAGGGCCTTTGTGTATGTGTATGTGTGAGCATGTGCTGAAATGAGGCAAATGAAATTAGAAAAATAACACGGAGATAAAACTTTCTAGACAACACTTGATACATTAACCTAAGCTTAAACTAGGATTTAGGAATGTGTTAGGATTTAAAACTTAGAAACAAAGCGAGTCTGAAGGGACCTCCTCAGCCATCTAGTCTGACCCCCAGCTCCAGCCAGCTCTGTTCATGTAATCTGCAACATGTGGTTGTCCAATCTTTCCTTGAACACCCTCGCTGGTGGGGCCTCCATCACTTTCCTTGGAAGCCCATTCCAAAGGAGACCGTTGAAAATTATTTATGGAATTACTTAATAGAATGATGGTAAGAGTAATGTTTTGCTTTGTGTGACATACTGGACTTAAAATCTCATCTTTAGAATGAGGCCGTTTTTGTACCATTGGAACCTTTCAGTGACTCAGGGTCTTCAAAGGGATAATGTGAGGAGGTGTAAGGGAGGGGACAGCACTGGATGCTGTGGCAAAGAGGTATTCTTACTCCCAACTCTCCAAATAGATTTGCACTCAAACAAGAGCACAGAGGCAAAGGGCACTGTTGACTTGCTTTTCTTGATAACTGCTAGCATTTCCTACATGCTGTTAGGAACCCTCCAAAGATAATATTTCTTATCCACACAGAGACTCTTAAAAGAAAAAACCCTATGCACACTTACTTGAAAGTAAGTCCCACTGAACACAGTTGGGCTTTCTTCTGAGTAAACATGTATAAGATTGCACTGCAATATGGTAGACCTTCATTTAGAACTTATCTGCTATCACATGCCAAATTCAGCATGGAAAACATTATCAGTAGAATAACGCAAAGACCTTGACCAGAAGAAAATGTAGAAAAGTGATTTTTGATTGCTTCTTACTGAGAGAAATTTAACTGAAGTCATTAAGGTGATATCACAATGCCAGCCAGTTAAACAAAACTATTTAAATTTAATTACCTCCACGGCAGGGTTGCATCCTTTCAAGACAGACAGACAGACAGACAGACAGACAGACAGACAGACAGACAGAGTTTTACTGCAGCAGGGTCAACAGGTTATTTAGTATTGGTCATGTGTGTTGGAAGATCTTAGAGAACTGCTATGCCAGGGTTCCAACACTAGTACAATGTCAGAGATAGTCTAAAGTGATGTCAACATGCCAGTGTACATTTCCTTTATGTTTATGGCCATTTGGTTTATATTTATAATCACAAGTATGCATATGCAAATGCACACTTAGCAAATGTCTGACAATAGCCACTGTTTTTTTGGAATTTAGTGTTAGTTGTTCAGATCTTAGGCCTGGATAAAGTGTTCCATCAAATGTTTGGGGGCCTTGAATGAATGAAGTGGCCCATAAGAACCCATCTTTTCTTTGCTGATATCCACTGGCCACTGGATTGGCAGGACCACAGCACTGCTTGGTCTGCCATTTTCACACTTTTTACTGTGAGGGGAGGCCCATGAAACCAATTGAGTGTTTACTGTCCTTCCTTAAAATGCAATCTTCCCGTTCTGTTTTCAGTGCTCAGCAGTAAAATTCCAGTTCTTATCTTCATTCAGTGATCCAAGTTGGAGTTCCCTGCACAAGGTTGGAAGGAAGTAGGACTGGGTCTATAAGAGAAGCTTGCCAACTGAATGGAGAACCCCCTTGAGACATGTCCCACCAGTGGGACAGAGGTTTCCTATCCCAGAGTTAGAAAGTAGGTAGTATATAGTGAAAAATGCTATCTTGAATTGACTGTACTAATTGGTCTATTGGTGGTGATACTAAGTACTACCCAAGTAAACTTATTAATTAGAACAGAAGGATCTACATGTTCAGTAATGCTTCTAATTTCAGCTAGCAGAACAAGTGTTAGGTTAGCATAAACATCTATGATGATTCCAAAGAATTAAAATGTCTTCTTACTGCCAACTTCCTGAGAAATACATATTTGGCAGGCTTTGCTCCCCTTCATAAGAGCAAAGAAAAAGCTTGTCACGAAAGTTCCAAGGGAAACTTACAGCAGCCAAGAACCAGGATGTTTGTAGGGATACAGCACTATTTATACTTGAATTTTTGAGTCTGGGGAGCAAATCAAGCTATTGGGAAAGCTAGCAGTCTATATGGTGGATCAGAGGCAGAGGAAATACTTATGACAATTCTCAACTTTGGATACAACTTAGGATGCAAGGGTACTATTAAAAAGTGCAATCAGACTGATGCTTACACTAAAACCATCTCCAGAAAACTGCACCAATGAAATCCATGTCCTTTAGTCACGATGCCTGTGTTTTATTGCTGTTATTTTATTCTTGTATTATGTACATCTAACTTAATTTTATTGTTTTATTGTGTATGCTCTTTGCTATTGTATTTTGTAAGCCACCCAGAGAGTCATTCTGGCTAATGGGCAGGGTAGAAATTTAATAAATAAATCTAATCTAATCTAATCCTGATACAAATTAACCACTCTTGCTCACATTAACATAATCTGTACTATGTATTTGGCCTCCAAAATGAAATGAATGCAAATTCTGCACAGCAAGTGTACATGGCCTGCAGAGATAAGAGAGAGCCAATGTATGGTCTTGTCTCAGTGTGGCCAGAGATTATGGGCTATGGGGAACTGGAACAGCTGTATGAAATCCTAAACTCTTCATGCAATATTTCATCTGGCAGCTGGACAACCTGGGTAACATGCATCTCTTCTCCTCTCCCTTTTCTCAGATTTTGACTTGTAAAATTGACCTATGCTCAACTTGTCTTTTTTGTTGAGTACATCAAACCAAATCCAGTATCCTTGTAGTCCAGCACTGTCTTTCTGAAAGACACTGATAGGAAATGTGGAAATAGTGACACCAATTCCCAAGCCTACTCTGAAGTAGGTTTTCTCTATGATAAGAATGCAAAGGATCACAATCTTTACTTTACTTTGTGTTTCTTTAGATTCTGTGAATCTATTTCTCTTTTAGTCATCCTTTTCCTCCTTTAATGTTGCCTTTTGATCACTTATACACTTGATTTCTTGCCTGCTCTTCTTGATCACTTATACACTTGATTTAATTCCTGCTCTTCTTGTGTTTATCATTCCCTGCACATCCTTTTTTTTTACTCTTGGTTTTTCTCAGAAGTAAGTCTTGCTGAGTTCAACAGGACTCTTAAGTAAATATGCCCAGTATTCATAAGCAATGAGGTGAGTGTGACTCATCATACTGCAGAATGCTTCTTCCATCTTGTATAACAGCATCTCAATTCCACCACAGGGATATTCAAGGTCACAGGTGTTCTTTTTATATTTTATTGTTTTAATATCTACATTTACGTCTATCCCTTTTCTACAACAAAATGGTGCTTATTCCCAAGTTTATCAGAGCTGTAGAAGCAAGCCTCAGTTTTATTCTTCAGTCTTGATGATACCATGATGATTTGAGTATAAAATGTGAAATTTCACAAAAGGTCATGGTTTATTTATTTATTTAAGAGGTCAAGGTTGTTGTTTGTTTGATTCTTTTTGTTCCTGTTCCTCTAACAGCCTGGAACAGTACCCTCTATATACTTTTGCACTTCAGCTTTTCTTGGCTCAACCCAGCAAGAATGCTGGGGGCCATACTCCAAAACATTATTAAGAAAACTGAGCAATTGCAAAGTGTGGACTTGTGAGGTCATGAGGAACAGAGAAAGTTCACTTTCCTGGCTTTGCATGTTTTGATTATTATTGTTCTTTCAACTTTCAAATAATTTTGTTGTGTGAAAGCTGTGGTTTCTTAGTTATAAAGGGTTGTGCACAGAGGAGGCCAGTGAGCCCTATGTCCCTATGCAGGTGTATTCTGTGCTTCATAAGAGCTATCCTTGGTGCTGAAATATATGCCCCAACTTGGTCCCACCAACATGGAATGATGCTAAGGATAAGCAGACCCACTGCCATAGGGTTCACCAGCCTTCCTTGACTGTGCACCAAGCACAAGATTTGTTTCTGACTCAAGTACAGAAATTAGAAAAGCAGCTTGATTCACCTTTGACTGATTCAGAGGGAAACTGCTTCAACTTGGGGCTCAATCTGAATTCTGATTTGGAAATCTAAAGCTTCATGTATCCTGTTGGCTATTATTTGGAATGAACAAATGACTACAACTCCTTTTCTGTTTGAAAGGACTGGATGGAATTCACAGTAATGAGATCCCCTTCTGAGGGCATAAAAATGTTCAAAAACTGATGTATATGGAAGGGGGAGAGTTCTGTTATATGCCTCTCTATTTTGATTTTTTTAAAGTATACTGCCAATTATTTTTATTTCTTTATTTTATTATTTATTTTATTTAGAAAATTTCTATGCCGCCCCATTCGCCAAAGCCTCGGGGTGGCTCACAAAACATCAATTAAAATATAATACATTAAAATATAAAATGAATTAACAATATAAAATAAGTCGCGCTGGCCAAAGAATAAAATAAGGAAATAATATTAGCAATTAAAATGACGTTTGAATAAAAAGGTCTTCGCCTGGCACCGAAAAACAAATAGCGATGGCGCCAGGCGGACCTCTCTGGGGAGCGCATTCCATAGATTGGGGGCCACCACAGAGAAAGCTCTCCTCCGAGTATCTACCCTCCTAATTTCCTTCATGGAGGGTTCCCGGAGAAGGGCCTCTCCCACAGATCTCAGGGGGCGGGCGGGCGTATATGGACATAAGCGCTCCTTCAGGTAGCCAGGACCCAAGCCGTTTAGGGCTTTAGAGGTCATCACCAACACCTTGACTTGGGCCCGGACTTCAATGGGAAGCCAGTGAAGCTGACGGAGGACAGGAGTCCTGTGAACATAACGCCCAGTCCCCGTCAGCAGCCTGGCAGTTCTATTTTTAACCAATTGAAGTATCCTTGACAGAATTGGTTGAAAATTACAGATATCATTCTTTCTGGAGTAATCAAACCTGAAAAGTTTCAGATGAGTAGGTTTAGGGGGTTCATGTAAAGAGCAGCACTAACAGTTTGGATTTTTCAAAATAAATATTAGTTTATCCTATGTTCTTCGTAGCATTTTTTTAAATGAAAATGGTATACAGAATAGCGATGTCCCTAAGAATAGGATCCTCCAAAATTTAGGAATTACAAATGCAATTGATTTGTGGAAAGTCAGTTTGGAGGTAGGAAATGATTCATATTCCTTAACCCTCTATGCTTCTGTTGTCAATTTATATGGAAAAGGCAGATCAAAATGGTCACCTATGCACAATTCCAGAAGGAAAGATGCATGGGCTATAGAATTCTAATGCATGAAAAATAGTTTGAGGTTTTTGGGTTGTGTGGAATTGAAGACACAGAATCTGCAATAGGGTGGTAGTAGATTCTGTCAGTATAGCATGAAGTGGCAGAGGGAGAGGACCTGAACTTTCAATATTTTCCAAGCAAGCACTCAGTGCTATCCCCTCCCAGATGCCAGTGACATCACTGAAATGCTTTAACATTCTTCCTGAGAGAGAGAACTAGAATGTGGCACTGAATACTGAAAAGGTCCTGCAATACATGACGTCAACATCCCTCCCTCAAAGCTCTGGGATTTAAGAGTCCTGATAAAACTGTCTACTGGGATTACAAGTTAAGGTTGTCAGTCACAAAAGTTAATCCCGTCATCTACTCACCTGGGTGTTAACTTTTTGTGGTGAGCTTGAGGAGAGATGCACCAGTGTTTGCAGATACATTGGCTGGATCTCTGCATCCTTCTGCATCAGCATGGCTAACAAACCCTCAGGTCCAGATTCAGTCAACTTTAGAATGACCATCTTCAGTTTGGACATTTGCTTCAAGATCTGCCAAATGTTTTAGAATCGGCTCAATTTGGTTTGGAATTCAGCTGAAGCCAAAAGCTAATCCCTAGTTGTCATCATTATGCACACATTTACTTTGAACATGGTGGGATTCAATTCTGTTTTGAAAAACAGTGATCAAGTCACACCATGTGTATTTATCTGCAGAAACAGTAAGGTTCATCTCATCCTTTGCATTTGAGGTAAGAGTTCATGTCCCACACTGTTGGGGAATTTGATGTGGAGTGTTAGTTATAGACAGCATTATATCAGAAAGCTTCAGCTACAGGGCTGTTTAGAAATGCTGCTGCTGCTGCCGCTGCTGATGATGATGATGACAACATTGTGGATATGCTGGTATACCCATATAGAAATCACAGGGACCAATAATCTGTATGAACAAGAAGAAGTGGTACCATGGATCAGTTATCATATATCATTCTCATGACATCTCAGCTAATAACAAAGGGTACAGGGCCTTTTGGATCCAGGGCCTTTGATTATAATTATTTAAAAGAATACACACACTTTCCCTTTCTCTATCACATATTCACACACTCCTGATATACAATAAGAAGATAAATTGGTATTTTGGAATACTTTTACTAGCAGCAAATAGAATAGGTACATCTAGCCCTGCCAAGCATCCATAAGTTCACCTTATTACTATATTAAAGAATACTGTTGCAGCTATTTGCCAGGTCTGAGCTTATAACCTATAGAAAGCCTATTTTGTACTGTGGTATGTCTCCTATAGCAGAGATAAATCATCCAGCTTCTTATCACACACATACACACACATGCCCCTACTGCCCAACTTACAATTGCAATTATAGAGTCTTAGATCCCTATGTCAGCATGCAGGGGTGAGCTGTCAATTGCCCCAAGGTTGCATGATCCAGTGGCACAACAGTGATTCACGGATTTTACTTTAAGAAATTGTTTCTGTCTTTTCCCCATCTTTCTAGTTGACATATGTAAGCACTTACTGTATGCTCATAACACAGGATATGCAAATCTCATTTCAACCTAGACAGTAGGGGTGGACAACACACATACTGGCATTGCTGCCAAATTTTGGTGGCACAGCAACAGTAAAAAGCTGCATTTCACTTTAAAATCTGGAGTGTGGTTACAGCGTGATGTTTTAAAATGCCAGATTGTAGTCTTCCAGTGGCAATTTAGTGACATGGTGGCAATTTTGACAACTAGGTGTCTGGTTCCTGGTCATGTCCAGGAAGGAAAAATGGGCTGTGGATTATGTAAAGTTGCCCTCCCCTGCTATACACAATCAACACTTCAAATACATTTTTCCCTTCACTTTGACTCCTCAGTTCATAATGAGCAGCCAGTTTAGTTTCTTTTCTCCACCCTGTTGTAATTTAGCCCTCGTTCTCTCATACTGATTAGCTGTTAAAATGTAAGATTCTGTCTGTGTTGCTTTAAGCAGAACATTACTTTTGGCAATAATCTTTTGGCATAATTGATGCAATTTTAAAATGAAACATTTGCAGAGCTTCCTGCGCCAAAAATCACAAATGTAAAATTTAGAAGAATTCCTGTAAGTCTGATTTACTTTTTATGAACTTCATGGATGCCATTCTATGGCCACTGAATGCTATCCAGATGGCTGGAGGAAAATTTGGAATCCCAGGTTAGCCTCAGAAACTTGCTCCTCAAGGTAAGTGCTGGGGCACTCAAGTCAGAGTATTGGGTGAACCTCTCAGCCAGCTTGAAAAGAACCACACCAGCTGTGGTGCACAAGTCATAAGAGTGACTTCATCACAGGTGGTATTTTGTGGGTAGGAGGAGACAAGTTCTGCCAGCCAACTTGTGGCTCCTCAGTCTTTTCTCCTTGCAGTCTGGGGCCGAACACTTAGTCAAAACTGGCTAAGTGTTTTGCAGGGTGGGAGATGTGTGGAGACAACCTTCACCTCTGTACTTCTTCCACCCTTCCTAGGATGCCCAAATCCTCTGAGTCCAGAGGTTCATGGGCAACCACTTTGGATAGCTGTGCCCAAGAATTATTTGCATCAAATCTAGACACAGCTCCTGTTCACACACCTATCCAGCTGTGCAGTTTGATCCTATGCTGCTTTAACATAAGCACAGGGGCTTGTATAAATCTTCTGTCATTAAACTGGTGCTAGGCATGGGGAATTTTTGAACTCACCTAAATTCTCCAAAAATCAATTTGATGTTCATTTCAACTCATTTCAATGTTCCTGTTTAACCTGTTTCCAACCCATCCAAATGGGGAAAGCTTCTGTGTGTATTTTTCAGAAGTACACACTTCTTTCCCCATTGATTTGTGTTTGAAAGTGTGATATATAGTTATCAAAAAACTCCGTTCTGTGTTTTAATATGGACTCTCTTTAACTCTCTGATATCTACCACTGCCACCAGGGATTTTAATTCATTCTTTTTACTTAACCTTTCCCACAGTATTGTGCCCAATTTATAAGGCTCCTTTGTTGGACTATGGGGTCCTGAGGATGAGACACTGATAGTCAAGCAGCCTATGACTCTGAGTCAACAAATAAAAAATTAAACTTTATTTGCACAGTAAGTGTATTGGTTTCACTGTAACTGTTTGGTTGTTCTATATCTGTTTCTTAGTAAATAAAACAATGTATAATAGTATCTTTTGACTGAGGTATATCACTCTTGCCCTTCATAAACACTCTTCACGCAGCGATCCTGCTTTCTCTCCTGCACTCTGGTTTCTGTCAGCGTTTGTCTCTCACACCCTTAGAATACTTCACAATTTGAAGTTTTCACTCTCCCTAGTCACTAATCTGTCCTCCAAGTATTCTGCTTCCTTCCCTTTGTCCTTATGAGTCCTAAACGCCTTCCATAGCACTATCTAGGATTCTAATGCAAAGGCTGCCTCTTCAGAGTCTGCAGGCCACTGACTGGAACTGCTGGCAGACTGCAACACAACACCAAAACTCTTGACTGTTTAACTTCTCTCAGACCACAACTTCAGACAGACTGGTATTTTTTTCTTTTTCTCTCTCCTCATACACTTCCAAGCTCCACCCACACACTCTCAGTCACCAACCAATTGCCTCACTCAGTCATCTTTCACTCCCTTGTTCTTCTGAAACTTACCAAGATAACTTACCAAGAAAACTTACCAAGTATAACAACACACTCCTATAAATGCAAATCATAAGAGACACTTATACATATTTTTTAAAATGCACATTTTCCAAATGATAGTACAAAGTTAAGAATTTGCAATGTTTCACAGGGTGTGTGGAATGCTCCTACTTACATCCACATTTGGAATTGCAGTTGGAACATGTAAAACCTGTGAACCACAAACATAAAATGTTCATATATCCCTAATTGACACCTTCTGGTTCATGGAAATGGCCCACACAACTGGTCCTACAGTCATGTGGATATACTAGGCTTTGTGCACACTCATGCAGCATGGGATCATGCTACACTAAAGTAAGTTCCATACTTCTGGGTATCCAGAGAAAGAGAGAGACAGAGACAGACAGACAGACAGACAGACAGACAGCCAGACAGACCACTCCAGCTTAGAAGAAAAATGGGAAAATGTTATGAAATGCGTTTTATGTGCATTCTTTAGCACTGTAAAAATGCATGCATATTGTTTGTGCTGTTTAGCAACAGTAAACAGCAATTGGACATAACCGAAGCACCACATTGGCTAAGTAGATTCATTAACAATTTAAGGCCATCACATAGCACATAATGAGCAATTGTGTCAGTATAATCCTATCTTCCTTCAAAACACCTAATTACCACTTTTGCTTGCACAGTGACTAAATTATCATTTGACCATTAATCTCCGGTAACACAGCCAAGCTGAGGTTCAGCAGGCAACCTTCCAATAATCATAAACAAACATCCCACTGCCTCAGGTTGTATTTTAGTTTGAAAGAATCTCCGAGAAACAACTCAGTTGAGGATTATCTTAGCCACAAATGCACTTTTCAGTCAATATAGTTTGAAATTTACAAGACTTAATGCCTGTATCCCTTAACTCTCTTCACCTCTGGTAAAGTTCATCTTTCTTTCTTTTTCTCTTTTCTTTTTTAGAAGCTGTTTACTCTTTCAAAACTACACTGCAAAGGCTAATTGCACTTGTGCAGATTAACTGAGCTACATAAACGATTAACACTAATGGTATTATTTGAGGGTGCATGATCTTAGAGTTGTTTATAAGAAATTTCATTGCTTACCCTTTGATATGAGTAAAGGCAAGTGGAGATTCTTGACTCCATCGCACAAATTGGATTAAATTAAGTACAGAAGAACAGGATTTGAGTTGGGAATACTTTATTTTAACTTTTTAAAGCCAGGCCTGAAATTGTATCTGAAAAGAAGCTTGAGCTGGACTAACTTATTTACTCATAAGCTATCAAAATTATTACAAAAGAATTGCACTAAACATCCTCATTACTGGAAAAAATGAGAACTGGATACCTGTCCATCAAAAGGTCTGTCTATCAAAAACAGCACATCAGTTCCACTGAACTTCATGGAACTTAATTCCCAGTAAGCATGCATAGAACTTCACTACAAAGTTTTTGGCAAATGTTTGCAAGGTTTCCACACTAATTGGAAAACTGATATCTGAATGTTATTCTATTGATGGCTTTATCATAAAAGGTGAATTCACAGCAGATGCTGGCATTAACTGATAAGTTATATGAATTAGCAAGAAACTGGGCTACATCTTCAAGTCCAGAGCTGTCTATGTCAGCAAACATTTTCTAGATATTTTCGCACATTCCATTTAAGATTAGTAGCAGTAAAACACATATACATGGTGTTTGCATTATGCATACACTATAGTTGTAGACATTATTACCCACAGGTGCTCTGAGTTGATCCTAATACATGACATTTGGGATATACCCAAAACTAACTTACTTGGAAATTATCAATCTAAGTTAATATATTTAGGATCTAGAAATCTGTCTGGCAGATATGATGCAAGTCCAACACTGGGTAGAGAATAACCTATTCTCTAACCTTTTATTCAGATTTCCCAGTCAGATAAACCTTCTGAACCAAATCCTTTAGTGTTATATGAGACAAGGCTAAGAGAAACAGAGTCCGGAAGCTACTACAGGCTAAAGATATTTCTAGACCAAGTAAAAGTGCTGAAATAGTTTGATGTATGTTATTTGCTCATCTTGTCTTCAACCTGCTATGGGAACCCAGCATAAAAAGGACAAAAAAGACATCTGAACTGATATTACAGCTCACTGGGTTGCAGAAAGCCCTTTAAATGTGGAGGATCCAGTAACTGATGATCTGTGAGCTTCTCTGACATGTGAAAACATTTTATTGCCATGGTAAAAACATGAAAAATCAATCCACCTCATCCTAGTCTTACCCTCTTGTCTATCTACTACAATGCCTCCTCTGTGCCTACCATCTGAATTCCATTGCAGATCTAATGCCTGTGTCTTCCTCCAACATCATGCAGATTCTGCAACAGTCAAACTGTGGGTCAGGGGAGCTATTTTTTTTGCAATCATATTCTCACTTGGGAGTAAGCCACATTGAACTCAGTGGGAATTATTTCTCAGTAAACTGGCAGATACTTAAGCTGCAAAGCCACAATCCTACTCATAATTATTTGGAAGCAAATCAAAGGTACTGAACTTAGTAGAACATACTTCTCAGGAAATGCATTTTCAGATACAGTTGTTGGCCAGTTTAACTTAAACCTGAGCACTTAAGCTGGAAACACTTTAGCTTTTCCCCCCGGAAAACTGCAAAATTCGAAAAAGTAAAAATACCAAAAAGTAAACTTTTGTTATTAGTTTAGAAAGCATGGAATTGATTCACTATCACTCATCAGGAAAAACTCATGCTTGTAGAACCAAAACCTCTGAATAAGTCCTTCTTTTTTCGTATGAAGTATTATTCTGCAAGTTGCATGTGTGTCTGTGTGTATGTGCACAAGCGCATGTAATGGTAAGTAGCTACTAGTGATGGAAGACATTTGGATCCTGGTCTTTTTAGAGGACTGTGGGCAAAAATCACGAGCATCCTTATTTTGTTCTTGCACTGATCAGCCTCTGAACACTACACTCAACCTCTGGAGCCTTCTTCCAAGTGCCAGCTCTGAGTGAGGGATGGAGGGTGGCAATAAAGAGCTTTCTTGGTAGTGGCCTGGTCCTGCCCCCATCAATCCCCAATGGAATAATCTCCCCATTTCAGCCTGGGGATCACCAGATGTTGTGCAGAATCTCTCCCCTTCTTTCTCTCTTGTTATTCCTTGTTATTATCTGTTTTTAGCTGTTTAAAACTTTTAAATATTTTATATCAGTTTATGATATTTTATAGTACTTTGGTTGTGGGGCAGTATAGAAATGAAATAAATAAATAAATCAGTTGCCAGTTTATGTGTTCTAATATACTTCAGGGGAAATCCTGTTAATTGAACTATTTAGCCAAAGTTTCAGACGGGATTACAAAATGTGATGCTTTTATCTTTGTTTCTTGTTTAAACTGGTGTGCAGCTGCTGCCATTTGGAAATTATAGTCCTATAATAAAGTCTGATGAGGTGCACAAACATAATAAATGGTGGTGATGGAAAAATGAAATTTTCTTGAGAGCATTTTAATCAAGAATTCCACATATAAAGCACAATTACTTGATTTAATTTTATACCAATCAAATGTACAACAATAATTCATCTCAGTAAATCCACTTATGTGTCTGAGAGTTAATAGTGGACTTCTGATCTCTGTGCTGACACTTTTTCTTCCATTTCCATCAGTTTGAACTATTGACTAGTACATTGCATTCTTTTCTCTTAATTCCCTGTTTAAATGCAAATATTAAGATAATCAAGGTGATTTTACATAGCAAATCAGAACCATGTTATAAGAGTGGATATTTTCTACCAGCTCAATTATGAGCACTTCCTGCAACAGTCTGTGTCTGCTTAATCACAGCAGCTACTGTTTTCATGCACTTTCAATGAGTTAAGGTTATTTGGTAGGGAAGGCTGAACTGATAAAATAAAAGGGATCTTTGTTTCTAACTAAAAATAGATAAGGTGAAAGTATTTGTCTCTTTCATCTGCACTGGTATATGCACATGCACATTTGCCAGTAAAATGTAAG
This sequence comes from Varanus komodoensis, assembly GCF_004798865.1. Taxonomy (NCBI): domain Eukaryota; kingdom Metazoa; phylum Chordata; class Lepidosauria; order Squamata; family Varanidae; genus Varanus; species Varanus komodoensis. The sequence goes on along the minus strand of NW_025335269.1, from coordinate 25,913,450 downwards.
GTCAGTCTTAATGAACCAATTTCCTATTCTGTAGGCAAGAGGTTCCTGTACAAAAAGAACTCTTATGGAACCAAAAGGAAACACTGTGATAATTTTCATTTATCATGAGGAAATTAAAACATTGCAAGGTCAACTGTTGGATGATCTCATGCAAATGTCACAGAACAATGAAAGGGGAGTCCTTGCATTCAAGATTGCATGTATGGACTAATAGTAAATCATAGACAGTCTCCCACCTGTTTGTGAAGTTGCACCATACAGCTAAAGTGCCTGGCTTCCACCGTTGGTTATCTTCCCTTTCTGAACCCAAATAAAGACATGCCTCTGTCAGCTTTATAAGCATCTGGCTTGAACGGAGGAAGGTCATCTAGCCTATTGTTTCCTACTGTGCCTGAATGTGGCTGTCCAAGGTGTCAGCCAGAGATGTCTTTTCCATCATCTGCTATCTGAACCTTTGATTGAACTGGGGACCTTCTACATTTAACCCCAAACCTCCACTGCTGAGGGTCTGGTTTCCTTCCAAAATGCCTTCAAGTTATCAAGAGAAGAAGCGCACACTTCATTAGTATTAGTATGCTGGTGTTTCGATGCCACTTCTTATTTGCATAGACCCCAATACATTTTACAAAAGAATATTCATTTATTTAGAGCATTTTTATGCCGCCCCCTTCACAAAGAGCCTCAGTGAATACAGTGAATGCAGCAAAACAGATATCATATTAGAGACTGATTCAAAAAGAGCTCATGACTGGTGGAAAGACAAAGTAAAAAGATACCTTTTCAATAAATGCCTGAACATGTTAGCATTGAGGCGTGTTTTAACATAGAGGGGAGGTGATTCCATGAACAAGAACACTGCAGGGTAGGCCTGTCTCTGTGTTACCACCAAATGGAAATCTGTAGGTCACAGCATAGACAAGAGGATCCTTCCTGAAGATCATAATTGCCCCTGGGAGTTGGCATAAAGCAGGGGTAGGCAACATTTTCTGGGCCATAGGCACATGCTCTTTCTCCCTTTCCTGGATTCCCATGTCCCCTCTTCTTCCTCAGTCTGCTGTGTCCTGCTTGAGTTGCCCTTGCCTTTCCTCACCTGCACTGCCTTTCCTTTCTTGCTCCTGTCCCCACTGCTTCTGACCCTGCTCCTATTCCACCCAACATGCAAGCAGATTTTCTGAGCTGAAGACTCCCTGCTCCTAAATACTGAGCATGATGGGAGGCAGAAGTGGTCTCAGAAGTGGCAGTAGTGGGGAGGGGGCAGTAGTGGTCTGGTGGGTATACTCAGAAGGATTTTGACAGGAATCAGGGCATCCATGGGGACGGGGTGGCTGACCTCTGGAACAGATGATGTTCCTTGGAACAGACTGGTTCTAAGCTGCAAGTGGATTGGAGAATTAAGAACATAAGAAAAGCCATGCTGGATCAGACCAATGGTCCATCCAGTCCAGCACTCCGTTCACATGGTGGCAAACCAGCTGCCCACAGGTTCCCAAGCAGGATGGGTGCAGGACCTCTCCCTGCTCAAGCTCCTCAGCAACTGATGTATAATGGATGTAGTGGACAGCTAACAAGGCCAGTAGCCACTGATAGTCTTCTCCTCCATAAATTGGTCCAATCCCATTTTAAAACGCTCCAAATTAGTGGGCATCACTACTTCCTGTGGCAGGGAATTCCATTGTTTAACTATGTGCTGTGTGAAGAACTACTTCCTCTCATCTGCCTGAATATATCTCCCAGCAATCAGCTTCATGGGATTAGTCTGGGTGCTAGTGCCATGAGCAGGGAGAGAGAAAAGTCTCCTTCCTTTTGAATACTAACACTAATAGCCGGTGCAGATCCTTTGGCACAGGCAAAATGTGTGTGCAATCAGGCAGCCCAATCAGCAACTGCTTCCAGACAACTCTAAGAGCTGCCCCACAAAGACCAAATTACAATAATTCTGTCTCCCTGAACAATTGTATCACAATGCATATATCCTGTAGGTGATTGCTGTCCAAGAAAGGGTTCTGGTGGCAAACCAACCCACCCTGGTTCTCCTAGCCAAGGGGTGATGTGTTCCTCCAATAAGACAAAGACAGAAGGATCACTGTGTTTATCTGGAAGTAAGCACAGATGATAAATCCATTTTAAAAATCTTAACAATATTCACAGATATATTCATGTATCTCTATTCTTTTTTGGGGGGGGATATGTGTGTACTTAGATCTTTTAGCGGTTTCATGATTCAACAATTCAACAAATATAGGTGTTTCTTACAAGGAAACGCAGTGATGGGGGATTCTCACTGGTTGGGCTGATGTGCGGGGGGGCGGGCAGTGAGAAATACTTGGCGGCTCTGTTTACAAGCTGTGGAGACAGAATCAGCAGTCCCATCCGTCCATTACCCTTTTCCTCAGAATGACTGCTGAAGCCTGACAATGAAATAATTGGTTAAGAAAGAAATACCTCTCCTTGGGAAATTAAAGAAAGTTTGCTCTGATCTTTAGACAGCTGACACTACAAACAAAAGCCTAATTGTGCCCAGTAAATACCTAGCAGCCAATTTTCTCTTTTACAGTTAAGAGCATCTGCCTCAAATGCCTTGCAGCAAGGGTGGGAAAATCCTGGCCCTCTTGATGTTGCCCCATCATCACAAACGCCTTCACTGCTGAACTGTGCTCCTTCTGGCTGGGGTTGATAGGGTTTAGAGTCCTACCACAAGCTCCCTAGTTTTTGTATTACAGGCTCGTGAATCTGAGGGGTCTCTTCCTCACTTTGTGGGTCTTCCATTTTCTGAAGCTCATAAGAATGTTAGTCTTCCTGTTAGAACTTACTGGGTTAGTAACTGTTTCCTTTCCCTCCCTGCCTGCAAAGAATTATTTCTTCATGCACCTGTGCTATGAATAAGCCAAAAAGATGCAGCAGAGTCAGCGGAAAAAAGTATGCCCTGCAGGTTTAGCTTGTACTTTTGACATTTACACAGTATTCTGCTCTTGTATTTATTCTAATTTTTCTCTTTCTTTAAAAAGAGGAAGAGAACTTTTGAAACCTTGGCACTCCTTGATATGTGTTAATGATGCCAAAAGATAAAAACAGAGCAGATCAACTCTATGCATAATAGAGGACACCAATTTAAACTAAAGGCATGAAATATTTGAATAATATATTGATTGCTTTTAACTTGCAGCAGGAAGAATCTCTCTCTCTCTCTCTCTCTCTCTCACACACACACACACACAAAACCAAAGAGTAGACTTCAGAGCACTGTACTTTCAGAGATTGCTAATGGTGCAGTCCCATTCACATGTACTCAGAAGTAAATAGGATTTACTCCTATGTAAGTGAGTATAAGATTACAGTCTGGGTCACGTGCTCCATATGTGAATGCACAGATACATGGCTGTTAATAGGGCTGCTAAAGCTGGAGGGGTGAGCCTTGGGAATGCTAGAGCATGAAACCTATGCACCTCTCTCCAGTGACTAGCTCACCAGGGATGGGACATGAACCCAGTAACTCCCCATGGCTGCGTTGTCTCCCTTGGGCTCTGGGGAAAGGCTGGCATGGAAACAGGAAATAGGAATCCACCCTACGTGAGCCTAAGAGAAAGCAGCCGGGCACAGCAGAATCCCCTGCACTGATGGCTCAGTGTAAGGACAGCCTACAAGACTGAGTGTGATCTGGGAAGTCTCCAGTCCAAGCACAGCTGCTATAAGTACTGTTGAAACAGCATATGCAAAGTGCTTTGAACATTTGTACAAATGGCAGGCATGATCCTCATGCAACTGAATGATTTGGATGCCAGTCTGGAAAAAGTAAATGACCAGAAATGCTTATCTCTATGTTTAAGAAGAGCTAATTGAAGTCCTTGGCAGCGGATGGTTTGTCTGCTATGTTCACTCTAAGGAGCAACCACCATTTTGCACTCCAGATACATGTTCCGTATTAAAGCTGGTGATACAGGGTCTGCCATTTCAGATTTAAGGGGTTTTTTTCACATATGGGAGTAAAGTAACTTTTACTATTTGCTATTTATAGTGAGATGGTCTATCTAGGTCAGTGGTGGTGAACCTATGGCACACGTGCCACGGCGGGCGAGCAGAGCCCTCTCTGTCAGCACGCAAGCCAAGTTGCCCCAGCATCGCCCCAGCAGCCGAGCTTCGGATAACAGCCCACTTAGGGGCCATGCGCATGCTCGAAAAGGAGTAGTGGTGCCAGGCGATGATGTCACAAGCCACAACACATTAGCTACGACTCGTCTGAGCTTTCGCATGGCCAGTCAGTGCACTGCCAAGGAGAGAGAGAGAGAGAGAGAGAGAGAGAATGAATTAGCCAATTCATTTATTTTAGGATTGGTGGGGTTTTAATGTTTGTAAACCACCCAGAGAGCCCTCTGCGCTATTGGGGTGGTATATAAATGCAATAAATAAGTAAATATTTGCTTGGACTGGCTGTGAGTTGTTTTTTCTAAACTAAAACCTCAGTTTTCAGGTTTTATTGCAGTGTTGGCACTTTGCGATAAATAAGTGGGTTTTGGGTTGCAGTTTGGGCACTCAGTCTCTAAAAGGTTTGCCATCACTGATCTAGGTTGTCTATCTGTCCATCAGTGCTATGGCCTCAATACCATAAAACCCAGATACTTAAAATTTAGCATGTCTACAAAAGGAACTCTAGGGGTATTATGTTTTGTAAAACACATTTATTAATTTTAAAAATTTAAATATGTCCATGTGGATGGTTCTTATAGTAACACCTTTAGCCACTAGGAACAGAATTCTCTATTTTGTAGCACATAAATTTACAATCCAGTGTTTAAATCCAGACTGCATTAGAAGACTAACAGAATTACAGTCCTGCCCTTGCCCTAACAGTAAGAGGAAGGATTCATTCATGAAATCCCAGTGTGGTTGCATCAGCTCCAACTGGGTGATAAATAATACAGCCTTTGGGATCCCATTTACAATTCTCACCACTTTCCTGTACAGAATAGTGGAGGCGAGAATTTCCAAACCAGAATAATTACTTCCTCACTGTTCATCTTGTCAGCTTCAGTGTCGCAAGTCTCCAAGCAGACCGAAGTGGAAGCGTGAGATAGTAGCTCAGACATCAGGGTATATGTACAGCTAAAGTTCCAGCATCTCCCCAAATAATGGTATACAGAATACAGGAGGCTTGTGGAGTTAAGCATAAGTGAATTCAACTACAGACTCACCAAATTGGCACCTGTCAGTCTAACAAGTGGATTGGAACAGTTATTACAATAGTTAAAATTTAAAATATCTTGGCATTTTGCAAGTCGGGTGGGGAATTTTAAGCAAACAGCATACTGTATGAATACATATATTGTTATTCCATGGTAAACTATGTTTAGAAATGTGCTTCAGGTGAAAAGTCTTTTAGAAATGTTTCTTCTCTGACAACATATGCCCAGAAATGCATGTTTAAGTACATGTTGTTGATAACACATTTATTTTAGACCACATATTGATGAGGAAATGGGAGAGAGCATACTTATTGAATGAGTACATATGAGACACAGAGCAGAAATGGACTGAGCTGTCCATCCCAAAGATTTGACTACAAATTAAAAAATTAAAAAGCTAGTTCAGTGTTCCTGCCAAAAGCTTCAGGTGGACACAGACAGAAGACTAGCTTCATCCATTGTAACCATCCGTCCATCCAACATCCATCCATCCATCCTTTATCTATAGGATTTATTTATGCCACACCTTTCCTCAAGGAGTCCAAGATGGAGTACATGTTCCATTATACAACCACAAAGTAGCACTGCAGTACAGAAGTACTGCACAAATACACAACCATTTTATCGTCTTTACAGCATGCTAGCTCTTTACTAGCTTGTTATTCCCATTGCACAAATGCTCAGGAGACGCCCTGGAGATTAATAACCTCATGTGAGACATCCCACAAATAACCACTGATGAGGAATGGTGAGAGTACAATAAATGCCTTAGACAGCACTCCTGCGGGTGAAAGAGAGACACTGAAGTCAGAAACCTCCCGCTGCTATGATCTGCTGATGCACCCCAGCAGGATGGAGGGTGTGTGCACGCATGGAGCAGACTTTTTTCCCTGTTCTTTGGTCTTTTCCGGTCATTTTGGTTTTGTTCCATCATTGTTGTCATTTTTAACTTGCCTTCATATGGTTTCAGTGGGGATGAACTAAATTACATTGACTCTGGAGCTGGCACAGTTTCTTCCTTTTTCCATTGAGGTGTCAGGGGAACTGTGGGGAGGGTCACATCCTGCAGACCCAGTTCTTCCTCCAACATACCATTGGCTTGTTTCCTTTTTGCTCTCGCTGACATTACAGTTCTGACTTCGAGAAATTCTCGCCATTTCAGGAAAGGTGGTTAAAAGAATGTGCATCCATCTTTGAGGGTGGGATTCCTCCCTGCCCTCAGAGAGGGGGATCTGAAAAATCCTATGGCTCCTGCTTCACCCTTGTAATAAGATTTCTTGCAGAGCACTCTGAAAAAAGGGAAAGGAATGGTACGAAAGAGCAACTGAAACCGAAGTCCCATGCCGGTTCTATAACCACTGCATTAAGCTCTTTTCTTGTTGTTGTGTTTTGATGAGTAGACTGGTCTTGAAGAACTATTTATGCTTTCCTGTCTTCGGCAAGTCTTCTGTGAGAACAGAAGGATCTGAGTGCACAGGGACGACAGGATATGTGCTTCTACCCACCCATCTAATATAGTGTCAGAAATGAAAGAGGCAATTATTCTTGGCATGCTTTCCAGGGCCAGGGTGGCACCAACTGTTTGGTTGAGGATGGTGAGGTCTGGAAAATGAGGCATACAGAGGAGGAAGAGGCCAGTGTTCAGGCAGACTCTGGGAACCAATATGGTTTGGAACATTTCCAAGTGTTCAGGCAGACTCGGGAACTGATAGGGTGTGGAAGTGCCCGGAGGGGGCATGGGAAAAGAGCCAGAGGAGCCTGGCCCAGTCCTTGACACCATGACATGGTGTTGGGAGAGAAGAGTGAGCCAACAAGCAGATCTAGCAGATCTCCACCAGGGCACACCTGGAAGGGTGGAAGCCAGGGTTACTGAAAATGATGGTTCTTGGAAATAGTCTCCCATTTGGGATCAACAAACTGCTGTGTACATGCTCAAGTATTCTTTCCTTACTGGCCAATAACTTGCTGGATGTACAGTGGAAATAAAGAGTGCTTGCCAAAGAACTATCTACTGTTTGAAAGAGAGAAGGAGGGAACACAGTGCCCGACATATAACATCAGTAAATACTGTGTTGCACCCTGCAAGAAAGAAGTAACTGCTTGTGTTAAGCACAGTACACGCTTACTCAGAACTTAGTCCTGTTGAGTTCGGTGGAGCTTACTCCTAGGTAGGTGGATCACAGCTGCATCCTACCTTGTGGCTCAGGTGGCAGTCACCAGCGGAAATATCCCTTGGTAATGTTAGAGGGACTCCTACTCTTTTGTATTGTAAGGCTCAAAAGAAAGAAGCAAAAATTAGCCTTCCCTGCCTTCTAACACTGTTTGCATGCCTTTCTCCTATGTACAATAGCAACTTGTCTTCATGCGATTTTGAGCAGATTAAAGCAAGCGCAGAAGGGAGACAAAATCAAAGCTGCCAGCAGCCTCACTTCCCACATTTTCTCAGCTTTTTGGCATGTGGTGGCCCCACAATTCCACTAGCTGTGCTGCAAATGTGCCTCATTTCCCTGTGCTCTCTATGCCACAACACAAATAGAATACAGATTGATGGTGGATGCCAATCAGCCTTGGACTTATGGCTCCCTGTGCTGCCATTGATGTTTCACGGAGCTCTTATTGGATTTTCATGTCCAACTGCATGTTCGCCCAAACCCTGCCTCGTTCCCACTGCATGAATGAATAATGAAGGCATTTCTATTTCTGAATCTGGCAGCCCTGATTCACTCTGACTCCTGTGCAAAAGTTTCATGTGAAAATTGAACAGTGTGGCTACCAAGCTGCTTTCATCTTCCTCCTCCTCCTCCTCCTCCTCCTCCTCCTCCTCCTCCTCTCCCTTCCACCCCGTCACTCTGTCTTGCCTAAAGCTGCAGCTTTGGGTGTGCCCCATATCACTCGCTTATCCCATTGTACAGAAGCTCATTTCTTTGTGTAGAGAAAATGCTTGCGGTTGGTTAAGAGCTGCTCCAAATCTATTAAATTGAAATATATTTAAATCCACAGCCAGTCTCCCCTTTTTGCAAGGTAACTTGATAGAGTCTATGAATATACAGAAGCAAGACGCAAAGGCAATCCTGGGGAGCAAGAGGTTTTGTGCACATGCACCTTTGTGCTGAGGAGGGCTTGCTAGGGATTCAGTATTTAAGCGTGCCTAAGGAAGGATTTAAACATCTCATTGAGCAAAACTATGCTTCATATTGAGGGTGGCATTAATCATTTTCCATTATATTGTACTTCTATAGCGCAGACATGTAATATGAAAAATTGTTTCCCTTAATTGGTACTTGCCAAAGCTGAGTCCGCACTAGCTTTTTAGCTGTACAGTAGCAAACAACAGAACAGACTCTAACGGGAAGGGGCATCAGCGGGCTGAATCTCCTCCTGGAAGAGGTACAGTGGTGCAATGAGGGCTGGGCCTCAGGCATAAAGCTCTGCAAAGGGCCTCAAATGACCACCCAGTGAGTGGCAGGAGTTGGAACCCAGCAGACGGGCCTGGAGTCGGCCCCCAGCCTGCCAAGAATATGCAGGGACCCTCAAGAATCGACCCCAGGCACTACATCAACATTTTCCTTCTTTTGAGTTTTCAAACTTAGTATAGTCTACAGGCAGGAGTGGCTGTATGTGGCTACAGGTGCTCATTTTATTGTTTTTACTTCTAAAATGTTTCAGTACCGATCTTGCCACAAAGCCAGCTTTTTTTGGAGGCAGCTCAGCTGCCTTCCTTCCCATTCTGAAGTTCCACAATTTGCTTTGTGATTCAGCCTGGAAGAGATTAAATAGTTGAGATAAAAGCCATCATATGGACAGAAAAATAATCAAAAGAGTGGGAGCCTATGCGTGTGCAGACAGAAAAAAAAAATCTATACCTCCTAGTATTTCATAGTCAATATAGCTAGAACCTATAGGGTCATTCTTTTTAACCATGCATTGGGTTGCACCCTAAATAGTTAATGTGTGCAGGAATAATGCATTCAGAACTCTCTTTCCTCTCCCTCCATTCCCATGTAGCCTTTTCTTTTATCTGCTTACTTCATTTGTTGCTCATTCTTCTAAATATCCTATTTAATACTTGCAGTTGTTTCTGTCTCAAATGCAGCTGGCCAAAACTTAATCTTCTACAACAACAGCAAAATCACCTATCCTCCTGTATGATCTGAGATATTCAGGATGTGAGGGTGATCTTGCACCCCTGATACATTCTGCCCTTCTTCCCAACATCCTCACAGGAATCCAGCAAAGAGAAAAGGCTTTTACAATTTCAGGTCTGGATAGCTAACATGCTTGAATCAAGAATACCTTCTGCATCTCCTCTAAAAACAAAGAAGGAAGTCACTAAGCATTTGTGAAGATGATTCCCATGCCAAAAGCCCTCTTGCCAAGGACAAAATTTCCCCTTCTAGACTGGACTTCTGCAAGCACAGAAGAAGGTCTAGTGCAGCCTAGAAGATGTATTAGACTTTCAGATCCTGAGTGATAAGATACCTTCTTTTAGCTTTTCCCTCTTTTAATGGGAAGGCTTTCATCCTTGGCTATAGGTGCAAAGGTGGTCTAGCACAGCCAGAAAAACCCCAGTGGATCAAGTCTTCATCTGCATTAGGCGAGGCAAGGAATGCCAAAGTACCAATTTTCCCCTATACAGAAGGCATCCTTTAATTTCCTGAGTGTCTTGACTTGTCCCATTTGGAAAGCAGCAGGTATGGGGCTCAGCTCAAAAATCATTCCAGAAGAAGCCAGGAACGATATTCCACACTGCTTGTCCCATGCTGTAATTACTAATTTGGGCTGTCTAAGATGTGCTGGCTTCCAGTCATGCTAGCAACATCCTTTTCCCTGAGCAGCAGAAGGCTACTGCTCATGAGAGCAACTGGCTACTGCCTCAGGTCTCCACAAAACAGCCTCATAGAAAAGTAAACCTTCTAAGCCTGTGTCATCGCAAACACATACATGAAACAATATTCATCGACAGCACCAACAGTTACTTACAATGGTTTGCTTCTATAAATCTGACATTAATCTTCTCAGGTTTTCACTTGTGGAAACACAGATCAATATGAGGATGTCTCATGAATCCTAATTACACACCACGGAAAACAGTCAATTCTCAACAGCTGCTTAACCTGTCATTTTCTTTTGAAAGCTTGCACACTGGCTGCTGGCAGGACGGACTGAAGCTGCATTGAGAACTCAAGGAGCTCCAGCTGTCGTTGCGAATGCAGCTTCTGAGTGACCTCCCAAACGCATTCACTGCAAGTCTGCATGCCTTCCCCGCTACATCACATCCACTCTTTTGTGTCACATCACAGCTCTGCTCAGGGAAACATTTACAGGAGGAAGCAAACACCATCATGGTGATTCTCCATTCCCACAGCCTAGGTTGTAACATATTAAATTGTGTAAGGAGTTGATAGGCAACTTTGAACTACACAATATCCAGTTCTCAGAGGATAAACCACAAGTTACTCTTTGCAGAGAGCTGAAAGTGGGCCTGGAAAAAACAAGTTGATGAGTGCTAAAGGTTCTGGAAGAAGCATGCAGGATTGCCACAGTAAAATAGCACTGAGGAGTGAGTTCAGCATGTGCTGCAGTTGGCCATGCACTGAAGTGGTTATTTGATTGCTCCGTCATGCAGCCAGATTGATTTTGTGGGAGCAATCCATCTTCTGGTTCGCCATTGAGCCAGCTGTGCACATTGAACTTGTCATGCATCTGTGGCCTATTTTCTAGACATGAAAATGAGCCCAGAAAGAGAGCCCATTATAAACCACTGGGACTACTTCTGGACAACTTGAGGGCAAGTGCTTGTGGCTCACTGCCTTCTGGATGTGTTTCATGGTTTATTCTGAAATGATATCTGGAGAGAAAGAGGGAGAGGGACCAGATTATTTTGATCAAGTCTGATGTGTCTTCTAAATGTAAATGCTTTGTGTGCATTTTTCAGATGCATAGTCACCTCGCTGTGTGATGCAGTGGTAGTTGGAAGGGGACCTTTGATTGCTTATTATTTACTGCTAAAACTCAATGAAATTCAATTATCACAAAGCCAGTCAGTAGGCTTCGGGGATGTCTGTGTGAGTGCATGTGCTTGTATGTCTTGTTACTTTTTAAGTTTGGAACATCTCCTGATTGCTGTCACAGCTCTTGCACTGTCTAAATCAATTGCTGGGGCATGCTTGCTAAATTGAGAAATGTTGTTGTGAATGCATAAAATGTCTCATGCCTCAACAGAACCAGATACAAACAGGGAGAAAATATCAGGTAGGGGAATTTCTCATCTGCTGCAAAACTTTTTTATTCCTTTGCCTGATTTCCTCTGAGGATTCACTCAGAGAAAAATAATGCTTCAGCCTGTTCTGCTGTTGCAGTGTTGCATATCTGTTCCACAAGCTCTTATGCAGAGAGAAGAGCTCTTTTTTCCCTTCTTTTGGCTAACTTCAACTTTCAACAAAAAAGTTTCTGAGTGTGGGGATGCAACTCCCATTAGAATTCCCTGTTTTTGTCAACTCCCCGTTGGCATGCTTATAATCGTTTTGCTGGGCAATCCTCATTATTAAGGCAGGTGGGGGTGGATTCAGCCAAATCTCAAACTGGATTGATTCCAGCAGATTTGGATTTCCAAATCAAAATAGGACTCCTATGAAGCAGACACAACCTGGACACTAATGAAGATTAGTTTGCAGTTTGAATGCAAAAGGATACAAGTATAATGCAATTCCAGAGCTTGATTAATCTCTCTCCAAGATCTCCATATAAGGAAAAGGTCTGGGTGAGAAAAGAAAGGAGGGCAGGGGAAAAGGATGTAACTGGAACTTATAGCTTCTAATCACAGCAAATAACCCCAGTGTTTTGGGGAAATATTTTGAATATGTTGCTTTCATCAATAATATTTGCTAGCTCTCTCTCTGAGATCAAGAATGTTAAGTGAATTTTGGTGGTGTGTGAGGGATTTGAATGGTGTAGCACTGGATGCTTTTATGGAAAAGGCTGGAAGTTCAAGTCTTTCTGCTATTGCCATTGCATATTGGTCATCCATGTCCTTTCTGTGACCTTGGCAACCAACAATTAGAAAAAGTGGGGAAATCAAACTGATTGCAGTCCTTCTAACTCCCCAACTCCTGCAGCTATTGGGAGTGAGAAATACGGCAGTCTTGGGAAATCGTTCTCACAGACTGTTGTCTGCATCCCAAACAATTCAGAATTGGAATGTGAAAATAATTACAGTGAGATTGGGGAATATGGGCTACATCAAGATGTATAGTATGTGATTATCGTAACAATTGCCCACAGATAACAGGGGTGTGTGAGGAATCCATTTTGGGGAAGAAATCCATTGGTCTCCCTGGACTTGGCTCCCTAGACCTGATCTCCTTTGTTCTTGGAGAGCCTGCTCAGTGTTCATGTGGCCATCACCAGTAATGGAGCCCTACACGAATGCTGTGTAAGCAGCATCCCTCTTCCACAGCCTGTAAGGAGGTTGCCAGTTGTCTAGCATATGCGGAATTCCTCTCAGTCCAGCTTGCTTTCTAAGACTGAGCACAAAAGAAAGCCCATAAAGCCAAACAAATGGACTCTGCAGAGCTTTCTTGCAACCCTAGTACTGGAACATCTATTTCTGGAAAACCCCAGACTGCACAGGCTTCAGCACCTAGTCTTCTGAGAATTGGCTTACATAAACTGCTTAGGGTAACTGTACTTGCAAATGTAGTTGTAATCCATGTAATCCAATGCAATAAATGTGATGTAATCCAAAAATCAATCAAACTGTAAAAGCACCTAGCATTAAAAAAAACACCTGCACCTATCTGTCTGAAATTTAGCAGACTCCTTCCTATTCAGCTATACTATTTCTCCAAATTTGATCAAACTGAAAACAAGTCACAGTCTTTCTTTCTTTCTTTCTTTCTTTCTTTCTTTCTTTCTTTCTTTCTTTCAAATTTCCACTGATAGTCAGTGGCAATTTTGGATTCAGTCTCTGAGTTGAATTAGGCAGTTGCTGAATTGGTCCAAGCTGAACTGAAGTAGAAATAGCTGAATTAGGCTCCAAGCCAAGGTTTGTGATTTCTGCACAGATGAACTGATAACATCACCCTCCCCACTTTTTGTTTTAGCTATTTGCATTCCCTTAGGAGTCTGTTATTTCCAACATTATGATGCACTGTGCAAGTGATCAAAAGAATGCATTACTTAAATGTGCCTGTCCACACCTACCCGTTTGCAGTCTGTACTTTTAAAGCAACAGCAACAACAAATGAAAGGGTGATTGTGTAGGAGTTGGAAGAGACATTTTTTTTCTGGCAAGAGGCTTAAGCATGCACTCATATTCGATTGGCTCAGTGTGCTGTCCGTAAAACAGATCTGCAAAGCCAAGTACAAATGAGGTAGGCCCATTGCCCGTTTCCTCTTATTTGGCTCATCTTTTCAATTGCTCATCTCAATTTTCCCCTTAAAGCTGAATGATGGATTTTGTTAGTTGCTACTTAGTTACAAGGCTGTGAGCAAGGATTTTTCTTCTGCGCTGTTATTTTGTGCCTGTGGTGTGTAGGAGGGTTGTTTTATTTCCCTTCCTTAATCTGACTCATCTTGCTTGTGATTGCAAGGGTGAGTTTTCTTTTCCAGCCTTATGTTATTTGATTGTCACAGCTTTGGGCTGGGTTGATTATGGAAGGAGAGGAAAGGTTTGTAAGTATTATAACAATTGGCTGATCTCAGAAAGGTAAAGGGTGATTCATGGATCTGTCTCTTCTGTCTCTGATGGGCTTAAAAGAGCCTTTGCAAGGAAGGGCTTGACCTTTGCTTAGGGAGCACAGATGGGCTGAGTAAAGTAAGATATTTACTCAGGTTTTGGGGGTTATTTATTCTGACTCAGATGGGATATATGGTATGTTCTGCACCAACAATGGGAAACACCCTTTCACTCATGTGGGATTGCAATTTCAAAACCACTCAGAAATGGATTAGTTTATTTTTTAAAACCAGTCCCATGTTTGAAGCTATCCTCCCTCTATCCAGAATTCACCCAAATAATCCCCTTCCACTTACCTGGTTGGGGAAACAGCAATGGCAACACCATGATCATGAGAAGAAAAAAGGAGTGAGACCCAGTACTTCCCTCCCCCTTGAGGCTGCTAGTTGTGTGCTTACCAGCAAAATAAATAGTGAAGGAAGAGACCTCTGCTGCTGGATGGCCAAAAACCTCTTCTTTAAAGGGGGAAAGGCTATGATTTAAAGCAAAAAAGTGGATGAGCTGGGAATTCTTCTCTGCTGAAATTTAATCCAAGCCTAGGGACAGGTGAATCTGACAAGTTCAATTCTGCTCAGTTTCTTATTCTTCCTATTAAGTTCATTCACTCCCATTTCCATACCAGTTTATATTTTGTGTGGATGAAAATTTTGTTATATTTTGTGCACATGTCTCCTCATAGGCATATTTGCATAATACTTCCCCAGATATACTATTTTACAAGTAATTTTCCCTCATATGATGCATTTCATGCATACTTTCTTCTATTACATGAATTTCTTTTTGAATTTGGGAACTGTATCACAAGGTTTGGAAAGGTGCAAATAGGACCATCTGTGTTCCAATTGCTGTTTAGGTTCAGAAGCACAAGTCTGGTATGTTGTCCTAAGCCCCGCATATATCACCCACCCTCATCCAACCCACATAAGAATTCATGGGCCTTGCAATGCTCACCTCTTTTTCAAGCATTACATGTCTTCAAAGTCTATACCTATGCCCAAGCCCAGAAAACATTGCAAGCATGTCTAAATTTCACACAATTTTATTTTTAGTTGCCCTGTTATCAGTATGCAGAGAAGAGTTTATGCTTCTACTCTGCAAAGCGTGGCTTCGGGGGCGTTGAGCCTGCCTTGTAATGGGGCCTAATTATTTTGTTTTCTGGCGCTAATAACTGCTGAGACCCCTGTGACCCAAGCCTTTGTTATTAGCCCACGTTAATAAAGTAGGAGCCTGTTTAAAACCAAGTTTGTTGCCTTGTTCTTCCTTCTGCTGCTGCAGACAATTTTGTTCTTCTGCATTTCCCCCACCTGCTCACTACCTTTGTGATCCATTTCCGATGTGCAAACCTGTAAATGTGAACTTTCATCTCAGACAAGATTAGACTCTGAATAGATCTCAAACTTTGTTCTGTTTAGCTGGATCAGGAAACATTCCACACACTTCAGAGTGATGCTGAAGAAGTTCACAAATAATGCATTTGCAATAGGAAACTTTATTGCCTGCCATATCCTTTTTCTTACCTTTAGCTTCAAACTTCTTGTAACTAATAGTGAGGTGAATCTTCAACAGATGTTCTACTTTTATGCCTGTGCAGTGAACCTTAATAGTACCTGCCATTCGTTCATGTTACAAATGTTATCCCCTTTCCTTCCATGCCAATAACTGCATTTTAGACCAATCCCCAGTTCACCCACTTCTGCTTACCCCCATAATTCCTGCTTCTGCCAGGAACCTCTTTCACCGCCACATATATCATCTGGCTGCACTTCATGGAGAGGATGAATGGTGGGAATGATTCTGTCCTTTGAGGGAGGTGCTTGCTGCAGGTTCCTGAGCCTGTCATCGGAGCTGCTGATGTAACCTTCTTAGCCAGTAGCCACACAGAGAGAGTTTTCTGCTTCCTTCCTGCTCCTGAGCCTGTGAGGATGTGCGTCACGTCAAGCGGAGAATGGAATGTCGCCACACAAATGCAGAGGAGTGCAGAATGGCTGCTATGCATCCACTCACTGTTCATGGTTTGGCCTAGACCCAGTTTGAGTGTAATGACACTTCATGGGCTGCTTACCCCACAAATTTTGGGGGTTGCATACAAGGGAAAGAACATGCTTCCACCTCCTCACTAAGCTCTGCTACTTTGGGCAATGACCCAAGAATTCCTGTTCCTGAATTGTTAGTCATGATGTCTGAACTCAGCACTGTGGGTTGCTGAGAATTAAATAATGCAGCAACAAACCTTTGATTAAAGTTTTGGGTTGTTTGACCCTCCACAGCCTGCTGTGTTTGCTCTGGACATCGCAACTAAGAACCCAGAAATGAGGCATTCCTGGGTTGTTTCTCAGGGGGATGCAAAGCAGAAGTGGTGGGAAAGCAGGAGGGAGCATGCTTGCTAACTCACTTGTGCACAACTCTCACAATTCATGATAACTAGTAGAAGTTAAACAGAACAAGATGCTCTATTTACAGATGTCAAGATTTCTTTGAGTACTTTTAACTAGCCTTTACACAGCCTGAAGGAATGACCTCAGGCCTACAAATACTGAAATCCTGCAAGAGCTTTGCTCCTGAACAATCTTCAGAGGACAGAACAAAAGCTTCTCAACATGAATAAAAGTGTAAGGGGTGATTCACGCAGAAACAAAGGGAAAAGATCAATGCACAAGGATCTCTTAGATTTTTTTTAATTGAAGGCTTTCCGATATAAATTACTGTGCAAAGTATGGCATGGTAGCCTCATATCTATCACCACAAGGTAATCAGAGTATAGGAACAAAGAATGAAATCTGAGGCATTTAAAGCCTTCTGAGCATAAGAACTTAAGAAGAGCCCTGCTGGAGAAGACAAAGGCCTCTCCAGTCCAGCATGCTGTTCCCACAGAGGCCAACCAGATGCTCACAGGAAGCCCAGAAGCAGAGCATCACCCTCCTGCTCATGTTCCCCAGCAACTGACTCACAAAGGCACGCTTCCTCCATTACTGGGTGCAACACATAGCTGTTGTGTGTATCAGCCACTGAAAGCCTTCTCTTCCATGGATTTCTATAGTCCCCTTTGAAAACTGGCGGTCCTCACTATATCACATAGGAGCAACTTCCATAGCTTAAATAGATGCTGTAAGAAGAACTATTTCTGTTTGCATTTTCTACATCTCACACCATTCAGTTTCATGGAATGACTTTGAGTTCTTCCAAACAAAGAACACACAATCATCCTTACCCTCTTTCTCCACAGCATGCATAAGTTTATACTACTTAATTTTCTTGCTTTTAAGCTAAAAACAAATGAACAAATGTGACAACCTTTCCTCATAAAGGAGTTTCTTTACTCCAATTATTTATTCCTAGTTACCTTAAATTACTGTGCACTAAAGTAGGAACCATTTTTTGTGGGGAGTGAGGGAGAGGATAATAGCAAAAACCAGAAAAAGAACATGAATTTTACAGTCCATGTCAGCTTCTGCAAAACTAAAAGTTGGTGCTAAAAGCAAGTCTCAAAACATCAAATAAAGCAATGATTATCTGGAGAACGCAGCAACAGACCTTCCTTGTTTCAATTTTCAACCACCTCCAGTGTATGCTTCCTAATACTTCTACCTATAGAATGTGACAGGAATAACAGACAATTCTGTCTCCTCCTACAGATACCATTTGGTTCTTTCCTATTATTCTTCTTGCTATGGAGAATCATGTATGACCTGTTGGACTTCTTGGAGGAAACGCAGCATACGAACCAACAATATGTCCTTTTCACTGCCCCTAAAATACCAAATCCTGAAAGCTCTGCTAAACATCACAGAGGATGTGGAATTCACACCAACAAAAATAGAAATTAAAAGGATAAAGCAATGTGGATGTTTGTCTTCTCTTTATAGGCATTCAGCTACTCTCACATTTTCTTCTGAAACATAAAAACTTGAACATGTCCATTGATTTTGGCTTTCCAGCATGTGGTTTGGTTTGTTGTGATAGTCATCTCCAATTATTTAGCCTGCAACCACCTTTCTGCAGTGTCCCTGCTCTCTGCTTGTGGTATACTGCAGTCAGGTTGGTCTGTAGGGGATCATGGTAAGTGAACGATCTTTCCTCACAGCTGGGGTATAGATTAGAAAACCTTTTGGTTCCTCCTGGCTCAGTGTGATTCTTCACTGAATTCCTCATGGCTGGTTGTTTCCAGGTATAGCCATTTTGTTCCTTCCACCTGTTTTTCTCTTGTTTCTCTCAGAAGAAGAAATAATACCACTGCCACATTAGATGAAACACAATAAAAAATATTTTGCCTGGATTTTGGATTATGTCAGCAAAATAACCCTGAGGCATCCTCAAAGCTTGTATCTTTTGCTCATGCTTATCTACATACTTTTTTCAACCTTTTGACTGAAAGAAAAGGTTTTAAAACATGGCTGAATATAAATTAAAACATGAAATAAATACTTCAGGAGATGAACATTCTTACAGATGCATACAAATGAAAGGCATATTTTGGTTCGTTCATAAAATTTTGTCCGTATACTCTGACCCCTCTTTTCTTGCACTCTTCTCCTTTGGGTTCTTTCCTTCCTCCCTTTCTTGATGTTACTGCTGTTGCAAATACTACATCTGAGATTTTCCTTCACAGGTGTCACTGCCCATCTTGCAGCTTAGCAGCCCTGAGGTCTTAGATAATGCAATGGAGTAACAAGGAGGCTTAAGAATTTGAATTACATAGTCTACAAAAGCATTTTGTTGCTGTTATGTGAAGTCATCTCCGACTTATGGTAACCCCATGAATGAAATGCCACAAGAATGTCCTCTACATGATAGCCCTGTGCAGTTCTTATAAATTTAGGACTGTGGCTTCCTTTATGGAGTCAATCCATCTTGTATTTGAGCTTTCTTTTCTTCTTCTGCCTTTGACCTTCCCTAGCATGATGGTCTTCTCCAGGAAGTTTTGCTTTTCCTTGATGATGAAACTGCCCCGGGAAGCTAGACTGTCTTATTAGGCTAGTCTCCTATCAGGGTCACCCAAGGCAGAATGGTCAAAGCTCAGACACCAGACTGAGATGCATCCATCCTCCTCAGAACTAATGGTCACTTCAGCAGAAGAGAACGGATCTCTGTAACGGTGATGAGGGTGAAGAAACTTCTGAAGGTCAGCAATGGTAGTTGAAGGTGACACTAGTAGAGGATCTTACACAGACAATAGCAGCAATGCTCAAAGTACAAGTAACTTATATTAGAATGATATAATAGCAAAGAATCTTGAAACTTTAACAAATGTATTCTGGCATGAGCTGTCATGAACTATAGCCCACTTCATCAGATGCATGGAGTATGCTACAGGTCTCTATATGGTACATGTAGTGGTGGGTAACAGGAATAATTTTAAGCAAAGAGGTCAGGGGGCAATGTAATGTAGAAAATTAATGTTCAATGCCAGACATCTCAAGGTAGAGCAGGGCAAAAAGTCCTTCCAGGAGAGCTGCAACTAGTCAGTGATGACAGGGCTTCAGGGGCCAATGGCCTGCTTCAGTAAAAGGCATATAGCTCAGATCTGCTGAACTCTGCTCTGCTCTGCTAAAGGGAGCCACTAATTCTGAAAGCTTTTGCTGGAATAAATGTGTCAGTCTCTATGGTGCCATAAGGCTCTTTGTTTTTTTGTTGCAACAGGACAATCCTCTGGAAATTATATTGGAGTAAGCCAAACTATTGGTGATTATATACCACACTGACAAAAGATGTTCTGTCGCCCACATGCCATATTTAGTAACTAACCAGACTAGCGACTGAATCAAAACAATGTCTTGCTGTGGTTGAACTGTAGTGCCTTTGACGGAAACAGAGGTATTGCTATGATATGTGTGAGAGATGCAACTTAGTTCGTAATTTACCTGGAATTGTTGATCTCTAAGAGGCAAATGGTATAATGTTATGATTATTGTTTTGGACAATATGGGCCCTGTGGCATGAGAATTTAGAGACTTCTGTTTGAAAGGATACTATTCATTACCACTTTGAAGTTATGTGAATCACATTTCACTTATTTCCTATTGACATATGAAAACATGTTGCTCTTCAAAGCTTGAAGGGTCCTATGCAAGTTGTAAAAGACAGACCAAACATACTTGTGGATTATCCCTATGCTTTGTCTAACAGTTCTTAATAAACTTCACCAAAGTACTTAGTAGCTGAGCACAGTAACAAAAATGTCAAGTCAGAAGGTCAACTCCACTGTAGTGGAACTCTGATCATCACATTTCCTGCTAGGAAATTACTGAAAAATACAGGTTTTTTGGGACTGCACAACTCCATTTCTTATCTTGAGAAAATTGCAGTCAACAAATTGTACACTGTTTATAAAACCTTTGTTTGGGAGAAACTAAAAGAAAAGAGAGGAAGGCAGACAGACATACAAAAATCCAATTGCTTTGGTAATAGTCTTCATCACTTATTAGGTTTAACTGTGAATAACTCACTGAAATTGTGCATTTGCAGAAGACTGCTGCTTCTTCTAGAATAATTAGTGGCAGGAAACTGGCATGCTAGCCAAAGCTCTCTGATGAAAATTTGAAGGCAAAGGGAAATGGTTTGGGATAGCTTGTTAAAACGTTTTCATTGTAATTGACAGTTCCTCTTGTTGCAGCCTGGTGTTTAGCTGTTTAAAGTAATGTAATATCCCATTCTTTTGACCCTCAAGGGACATTGGTCACCTATAAACCACAGTCAAAGAAATGTGAAGTCCTCACAATCCAGGTCTATATCAAATGTCCCCATCAATGTGGCCAAATTCCATATTTCCTGTTCATTTGCTCTCTTTGATGAGTGAGCAGTGGCAGAAGCCAACACGGTGCTTAGGTATGCCCGCATGACTGGTGGTCTTCCTCTGGAAGTTAGAACAGAGTCAGGTGAAGGAAAAGGGAAATGAGCAGCAGGAACCAGTGGTGCAGTGTTAGATCAGGAGTGCAGAACCTTGGGTCTAGAAGCCAAATCCAACCCTCCTGGAGTCATAATACAATGCTCTGGGTTTTTCTAAATGAACATGGCTCTTTCCCTCACCCTGCACTCTCCCTTGCCACCAACCCTTTGTCCCCCCCCCCCGACACACACACACAACTTTTCTCTCATTCTAAAGTCATTGCAATGACTTTCCCAAGGCCTAGGTGCTCTCTGGAAAGACTTTGGGATAAAAAAAAATGCCAGTTTTTGTATTTTGGCCATGCCCTCTTTGCTTTGAGTCCTTGCCCATTTATCTCAGGTCCCATCCACCAATGGAATGTGGACCAGGCATAATACTGGGGCCTCCTGCTAAGAGCTTCAGTATTCTGTGGTTGGTATTGGTTTGTAGAACCTTACTTTGATGTGCAAATGCATTCATAAGCATGGTCCTAGGAAGAATTGGCAGTCACCTCTGGAAGATAAATATCCTTCTTTTCTATTGTGGAAAATAATTCCCAACTATGGAATGCGCTCCCTAGAGAGGTCCGCCTGGTATAGTCATTATATGTTTTTGGTGCCAGGTTAAGACCTTTTTATTCAATCAATATTTTAATATGTATTTATTGAATTTTATTGTTTGGATTTTATTGGATTTTCAGCCAGCATGGAATAGTTAATTTATTTTATTCTGATTAATGTTGCAAGCCATCCAGAGATGGAAGTAATGGACAGCATACAAATTTTATAAATAAATAAATTTATTTTATTAAGAGGAGCCAACACTCTTGCTGAAACCTGCATCACAAAATAAACATTCAAAAAACAAAAGCACTAATAAAATCTCACAGTTAAATTCATGGGGCAAGACTATAATCCTGAAATAATTTCCTCTGTCTAAAGGAGCAAGTTCCCCTACTAGTTCTAATTTCATGGAGTCAACTTTAACAAAAGATATTCAGCCAGCTGAAATGCAAACTTCAACTTTTAATTAGAAAAGGAAACCTTCTTGCAAAGAAGTGCTACCATTGAACTGTTGCCATGAAGTAGGAATCCTATTAAAGAACTGTGCTAATAGTCACAATCACCAGTACCAGCTTGTAAGCCTTATTGTTGCCTCATGCACATGCCAGAGCAAGGAGGGTCAGTATTCCCCTGAAGTCCGAGAAGAGGATGCCATCACTCCTGCCCTGAAAAATGTCCTGTAGCTGTGCTCCCATGGTTCCCCTCTACTATACAATATTATTGGTGGGAAGGAACCAAACACGCTTGGGGAGAAGGTTTGCTGCCTAGATAAAGACATTTTACAGAAGCCATCCTTTCCCCAAATTAACCTGGAACCAGGATTATTCTGAATAGAAATTCTTGAAGTGTCTATGCCAAACTACTTTTTTACCAAATGTTCCCTTCTCTGGTGGAAGGAAGGAAAATGAGATGAGTAGCCATGACAGGTGTCTCCATTCTTACAGAGGTGTCTTCCTCTCTTAAGAGGAAAGAGAACCGCATAGCAGTAAACAGTGTGCTTGTGGTTTACCATTGTAAGTCCTACATAAGAGCAAAATGTAAAACATACAGGAGTCTTGCCGGATGATTACAACAGTGATTTTGCTGTTGTTGGAATTCAACAGCCTAGCTGTAAATACTGGCTGAGGAAAAGTACCAAAAGCACATAGTTTCCAGATGTGCTGCTACCAGTGAATAGCAAGTTAAACTTCTCCATCATATTATGTGAATCTTATGAGTTGAATGGTGGGGGAACAATAACTGGATCCTGCAGTACTTAACCCTTTGTGCAACAGAGGAATGTTCAGCTATCTTTTTCCTTCCAGCCCTGAAAAATAGCTTTTTGACCAAATGCTCTCATGTAATTTTCTTACACCCTTAAGCACACACTTTGTCTTTTTGCTAGCTCAAGGAAAGAAAAAGCCTAGTTTGTCTTTTAACCTTTTAGGAAAAATTCCAAAAGGGACAGAGTTTGAATCAGGATCTTAAACAAGAAAAATGTTCTAACTGAACTTAGAGGTTTTAAAAAGAAAAGGGAAATGGGAAAGAATATTGAACTTTCCGTGTGAATTATTTGAAATAGGCTTTGAAACATGAATTGCCTTGATAGAATAGAACGGTTTGAGGAACTATTAACTCTCATTTTGACTTTATTAAATAAAAGAACAGAATAATTATTGTACTACTCACAGCACATTTTGTCTACATGCAATTAATACATTGGTAATTGTCCAGTAAAGGTATAGCCCAGCAAATGGACTGTAAAACCAAGATAATCCAGGAAGAAATATAATAATCTGTCTTGCTGAGAACATGCTCTGGCAATATTGAATGTGCTCTGGCAAAAAGGTTTTATTTCAACCCCAGTATATTGAGAAGGATCCCAGTGCTCAGGTCTGAAGCTCTCAATATTTTAAAGTCTCATCTGAGAGCTATATTTTCTGTGGGTTTAAAAGATATGAATCGTCACAAATAGGCATAGAAAACAATAAACTGAAGTTTATGTGGTGTCTTGCAGCCACTAATAAAGATGGCATTTGGCAATTTTTATTGGACTAGGCTGATTTCTAAAGCCCTACACAAAAGCACATTCAGCATGTGGAGAGAGCGCTTACTTGCAGCTCTTATTTTATTTATTTATTTATTTATTTATTTATTTACCTGAGTGCTTGCTTGATTTATATCCCGCCCCTTGGCCAAAAAAAGGCTCTCTTCCATCTGGTTTCCACTTGTCATTTTCAGACATCTTGCAGAGGGGCTGCATGTTGTCTGCACAGACGGCTCCCTACAGGGGCAGACCTATTGCAAGAGAGGTGGGCAGTGTTTTCTGCCCCCAGCAGTCTGTTCCCCCTTTTCCTGCCCCGAGCTGGAGTAGCTCCTCACCTTATCCTCGTTGACCCTTTTCACTGCCCACAACATTAGCACTTCTGTGCTTTTGCACTTATCGCCTGCCTGGCTGTTGTCACTACTGATTCAGGCGCTAGGCGTGAGTGGCCAGTTCCTTCCTTTAAAGAAGCCTGATTTCCAGGAAGACACGCAAAGGAAACAACCCTTGAAACAATCAAAGAGTGGGCTGATGTTCTTGCAAGTGGAGCCCCACCTCCACGGTTTTCCAGTGGGTGATGTTGGCCAGTGTTGTAACAAGGAAGCACAAAAACTGCATGCGCGGCAAGCAGCAGCCATGTGAGAGAGTTGCTCAGGGAAGCAGCCCAGCTTCCAGGGTCAGAAGCCTCATCTGAGGGCAGCAGATGCCATTTTGTGAAAAGAGGAGAGGAACAAGAAAAGAAAGAACTCAGTAGCAGCAGCACCTTTACTTCAAAACAAGACGACGCTCAATGGCAAGTAGGAGGACTCAGGTCAGCATGGCTGCCCTCAGAATGGATGGAGGGAATTGCTCCAAAAGTGACGTGGTCACTCTACTTTGGCAATGTTTACATCCAGGCAAAGCTATTCCAGGTTGGAAAGTTGTGCATTCCCTTCCCCTCTGCCTTTCTAAGCTTCCTTTATTTTCTTTGGAAAAGCCATGTGGACCTTTCCTTGTTGTTTTTACCACCTGGGAATAGAACTGCCCAGCCCTGCCAAAGGGGTGGGGTGAGGGATCCTCTAGCCATGTTTTCTGGTGAAGAAGGACTTGTTTTGCTCCATCAGGTTGGTGTCCAGGGTGGGGGACATTCTGTCACAAAGCAGTCAGCTCAGTAGAATTTCTCATTTGAGTTTCAAGACAAAGTGTCAAAGCAGTGTCTTAAACTTATGTTTTATTTTTACCTGTTTAGAATACTGCAGGTAAATAGCACTGCTTTTTTCTCCTCCCATTCAGGAAAAAATGCTATTAAGCTGGGGACCCTCAATGGGTATATGTGTGAGAGATGGAGAATTCCAGGGTGTTCCTGTTTTCTGTTTTTATTGCCACTCATATGCAACTGCAGGTAACCACAGCTTTTCATGAGGGTCAGTAGGAGCCCTGGGGTGGTTGGGAGTGTACCTGTAGACACATCTTGCACACTGCTGCGCAGGCATGCAGGTAAGTAGTTGTACCCCTTATTCTCTTGCAGCATCTGGCAGCTGGCAAAGTTATCTACCAGTTATCTACCCTGGGAAGCAAAGCCCAGGATATTAGTGCTCACAAAAAGGAGGATTCAAGCCAACCTTTTGCTGTCCATGCAGAAGTTCCAGGTTTTGTCCTTCAACTGAATACATGCAGAGGTCAAGTGCTAGAGTCATGCCTGTAATCTGCATTCTCAATCTCATGCAGGTCCCCCATCTTTTGAAATCATATTTGCATGTGGCTTGATTGTTTGTTCAAGCTATTGATTCTAAGATGGGTTATTTTGGGCATGCCTCTATTTGTAAGTTTTACTTTAACTGTATGCTTGTATATGGATCGATATTATAATAAAGTAGTTGATAAGACCACATTGGTGTATGTAATTAAAAGAAACATTTGGGAATATTACAATTGCTCACTTAGTACATTTATTCTTAGCTGTAATCCTACAGCAGGGAGAACATGCATGCACACTCACTTGCGTAGAAATATGGCCTCTCCAACAGCCTGAATAATATTCATCGAGCAAGCTATTTGGTTGGAGCAGGAGATCAGCTGCTGAATCCTGGAGCATCCCCTCCAATGTGTTCAGTAATGTGCAACACAGCAGTTACACTGGGGACGCTTCACAACAAGCAATGTTCAGTCGTTGCCTTTTGCATATGCATCTGAGTAACAAATCCTTGCAGCAGAAGTTGTATACAAGATGTAGATGATTTGGCTAAGAAAAACAAAGTGTCAGGTCTACTTTCATCTAAACAAGTCGATTCAAATAATGAGCATTCAGAGTAAATGACACACATTGTTCTTTCTTGTGTGTTAGATTCTGCAGCATGCTGAATGCCATCAAATCACTGATGGCCCCCCTAAGGTATGGCAACCTAGATCTAATCAAGACACAGTGGGGAAATGTTGAACAGAGGAGAGGAAAAGCTATATGCAATCAGTGCTTGCCTTTTGCATGGCAAGATAGGGCTAAATAAAGGTAGTCTACTCTTGGTAAAATATAATAGGGTTTTTTTTAAAGCATGTGAACATTGGATATCACCAAAAAAAGCACACATTCCGTACATGTGTGAACTGTCACAAAGGTCACTGGACTTTAAGGAACAAATTTCCTGTTAGTTTCATTCATACCCCATGTGTATCCATGGACCTCACTCAACTTCTCATTTAGTAGCAGCAAAAAAAGTGGGCTTTAAACTTTAAAGTGGGAGGCTAGTGCTTTGTTTGGAAGCAGAATCACACTTCCATAAACAGAAAAGCAGCTTTGCTTTCCAAGATGTCATGCTTTTCCCATGTGCTTTGTTTTAAAGCAGAATTGCTGCCACCCTGCCAAATTTTAGCAGCAGACTTGTACTGGCAGAGAAGAACAACAGGGCCCAGAAGTAACTCCCAGAAGTGGCACGGCATTTGCAGGCTGGTTTCTTTGTATGCAAACTATATAGGCACCTCCTCTGGATCTTTGAGAAAACTTTGACAAGGATCGAGATCCAAGCAGTCTGTTTCTTAGACCCGGGGTGACAGCTGAGTGAGTCAGGTGCTCTGTCCAAAACAAACTCTGGTCAAGGTCCAAGGCAGCAAGAGAGCAGCAGGACAGCCAGGAGCAGGTAGGTAGTAAAAACCAGGTCAATTTTATACTGCAGGATAGAAATGGAGGATCAGGAGGAAAAGAAAGAAAAGAAGGAAGGAGTCAAAACAAGGAAGTGGTCAAGACCCAAGTCAGCCATCATGAGCATGCAATTAGGCAGAATCTTCCCACAAAAGACAAGATAGTCCGACTTGAGTAATACACTCTGAAGCTAGGATGTTGTAGAGCTTTATTATTACAAACTTGCACATGTTCTAAAGATACTCCATCAAGGAGCCTTTTTACTTTGCCAATAGCTTTTCTGGCAGGAGGAACCTAATGACTCATACACGTTACCAGCTTCTTCAAGAGCAACGGAATTTATTAAACAGAAGCAAGAAAGTAAGATGTACAGTCATTAATTGGGAAAATTAACTTGGTAGGGAGTTAAGAAATCAAAACAAGCCAAACATGCATGACTTGTAAAACCCTCAGCAGAAATGGGGGGAACCAGGTTGTGAATATATTTCCTTAGTGGCTGAACCTGGGGCTTCCACTGCTTGAGCTAGGCTCAAGCATACATGAATAGTCCAAGGAGAAATGGACTGAGCTTCTGATTCTAAGGGGTCGGAGACAGGTGAATGGGAAGTCCTAATGTGACTGGAAGAACAAGAAAAAAAGATAGTTTAGGGTGAGCTTGTGAGTGTGGACCATGGATGAAGAATTCACAGTGGTTTGTCATAATACGGAGCAGCACAATCAGTCCAACATGTTATGAAGTCTTAAAAACAAAAGAGGCTGGGAAAAGGAGGTTACAAAGACTGAGATGCACCTCTGCATGCAACACACATTAATTTTTTAAAAAAATTGCTTTTGAATAGGGAACTGTGTGCATCAAACCATTTTTTTCTAAGCTCCTGGCTTGATCATGAAGTGGAAAACATGGGAAAAATAGAAATCCTGGCTGCATTTAAGTGGCTTTGACTCTCATGTCCTAAATTAGGTCAATTCTGAACGCTCACACATATGAAAAAGGAGGTGCAGCATAGGGGGCTACGATTTGTGTGACAAACTCTTGAGTCTCAGCAGATGAAGGAAAAAGAGTTGCATTTAAAGCGACAGGGAGTGGCAAAGCAGTCTCGTGCCATGCTCTTGGCAGTGCTTTCCCTCTGCTTTCTCATGGAGCCCTGAGGTTTGTCACACACTGAAAATTGGGTGGAGCGTCGGCCAATGGAGAGGGTGGCAGCTAGGAAACTGAGGTGGTTCCAGGAGCATGGACCCCAGATGCTACTGGTTCAGCTGCCGCAAATGGGGCTGATTTAGTAAGCAGGAACACTGAGTGCTCAGAGATCAGAGCTCTTATACTGTTTAAGCAAAAAGAACAAGAGTGCCACACCGGGCATGACAGACATGAAAAGAACCTGCAGAAGGTTTTTTAGGTGGTCACAATAGCTGTTCCAGACTGAAATAATGAGGTTGGAACAATTAATTGCCAGATAGATCTCAAGTGTGAAAAAGCTTGATTTGGGATAGATAACCAATAAGCCAAGGCTGCAACTATTCAAAGATTGTATTCTTTTTACAACATTGAAAATTATACTTAGACCTTAACCTAATTGTGCTTTGGGCAATCCTACAGAACTAGAAAATGCACCCATTATTAGTTCAGCATTTTCCCTTCCTTAGGCTACTGAATATTTTTAGTTTTGATTAGAATGGTTTTGCTAGATATGGCCTTGCATATGTAACCTGCAGGATTTTAAAGCACAATCAGCCTGCTGTCACTTCCCACCCCAGCTCAGGCAAGGATCACTGGAAAGAGCTTTCTGTCCCTTCTTTCTGTCCTTCTGATCTTCCATGTCTAGCTTGCAACATGGCATCATGGTTGCTAACCTTTACCCAGTATATTCTCAAGCAGACTGTGAACAGCCTGGTAGACATGAAGTGGCCTTGGAACGAGGAGAGTGTCTGAGAGGGTGCTATTTTGCTCAAAGGCAAATCCAGTGTGCTTTTAGCATGCACATGACACCTTTCAAGTAGCAGTTGCTGTGCTGGATGGGTTCATTCTTATTGCGGTTGCAGCAGGCAAGGATCTTAATCCTTTCCCTTCCTAATGTCACCCTAAGAAAAGTCACTGCTATGAAGCTACCATTTGCAATACAAATTCACAGCTTTCCAGGAAGGATTTTATGTCAGGAAAGAAGAAGGGTAAAAAGGCTTAAATTTCTGTTGCCTAATATGATCTTGTGAAAGGTAATACAACATTTTATTACATTACCTCTAGGAATAAAATGCCTCTATTAGAGTGCCCCAAAGGGGATCCCCATCATCTTTGCCTTGTGAACTGAAGTCACCCTTACATCTTTTCCCTTTAATCTTCACAGATATTGGTGCATATTCTAACTAGTCAAATGCTGCACACTTGTAGTCAGGTAACTCGCTGGTTTTTAAAGAACCAATGAGTTCAAGCACAGTGTTGTCCAGTAAATGTATTTCAGCTTAGAGCTTTTTGGACCTCTTTTGGCTTTTCCCTACCTCATATAAAAGCAGTGGTTCCTGACCTCAGCCAGCATGATGGAAAACCTCGCAGGATGCATATTCACTTCCTTGGTAACTGCATCACCTACACAATTTCTTGGTGCCAACTGTAGGCCATCACTTTCGAGGTAAACTGCCAGTCTTTAAATCTCGATTAGTATTATCCATCCCTCCTCACAAATCTTTATGACAGCTCCCCGGAGAGAGGAAAACTTAACGAGTTAAAGCAGGTAGCATTACGCACTCCATCATCATGCTATTACTGCCTCCTAGATGCATCATTGTCATATTTTATCAAATTCGTCAGCCCTTGCCAAAATATTTTGAATTCTGCAACTCCACCAATTATGCAAAACCCTATCAATTCCATGCTGAATTAGGCTTCATGGGTACTGATGTTGACTCATTTGACACAAACATTGTCAACACTGGTGAGGTCCCCTCATCAAAACTGAAGTGTGTTGACGGAAAATGAAAACAGATGTACAGTGTACTCTATGGGGAATGATGTTCTTCTTCCCTGAGGACACAGAATTTGGTATATGACAATGGTGCAGGAAAAACATCCTCATATTAATCAATAAGATATAGAAACCAGCAGAGTAAATACCCAAGAGGATATGAAAGCTGGTCAGGAATGAACAAAGCAGCAGCAGACCAAAGATGATCTGAAAGCAAAGAACAAGTAGGAGCAGCATTTGGAAATGAAAGAACTATGCAAAGTAAGTTTGGAAAGTTTGGATTACTTTGATGCAAACTGATGCTAAGAGAGACTTATTTTTCCCAAGCAGCACATTCTGGGCAGAAAGTAAAGGTAGCTAAGAAGCTGCTGAAGTCATGCAAAAGGATGCGAACAAGAAGAAGCTGCTTCTGGAAATGTGGACCTCAGTTCTTACAAGAGGTAAAATTGATTAAGGAATATATTGGTATGTAAGAAAATTATGAAATTATTGTCAGATGAGAAAGCAGAATCTTTTCAGCCTCATCTGCAATAATGCCTCTTAAATACTAAAACATTCATTTGGTCTCTAAAATCCTATGAATGGACTTAATTATATATTTATTTATTAACATTATTTCTGTACTACTTATCATATGAAACAAATGTAAGCTTCCTTAGTTCCTTGCAAGTGGAAAACAGGTGGGATATAAATGCAATGGTGTAGTCACAACAACAACAATATGCAAAGAAACAAAGACCACACACACATGCACATACAATGGTATTATGAGTACAAAAGTTGCTCAAGGCTGGAAAGAAGCCAGAGCAAACAGATGTATTGTTGACAAATACTTAAAACATGCTGCATTCTGACTTGACATAGGTCAGAGGGAAGGAGTATTCCACACGGTGGGTTCTACAGTGGAAAAGTCTCATTCCATACATGGACAATACTGGGTGGAGAAAAGATACTTCCCCACCTCACTGCTCCAGAAAAGGGACCATTTTGAAGATCATGGGAAGTGGCATGACAGATTGCAGGCCAGAGGGAAAATTCATATCCCCTTTACCAAAAAAGAACTCATATACTCTTTACCATTAACAGGTCCCATTGCTACATCAGAGGCCCTTCTGCATTCAGGGCTCCTTCTATTCAAGAGAAGGCATCTTATGACCCAGCCTATTGGATGCTTCTGTGACTTTGCTTCTGTGACTATGAGCACCAGAGTACAAATGATCCCATCATTTGCAAAGGGCACATTCATATATCATCAGAAAAAATGTCCCTTCAAAACACTTTGAAATAGGTTGAAATGTTTTTGCTACTTGCTACATCTGAATATTTTCAAGAGATAGATGCTTAATCACACACATATATGTGCCTTGATGCTTCATGAGTGGAGCAATTTTGTATTAAGTGGCTTATTGTGAGCACCCGTCAGTAAGATATGTCTTTGTGTGTTTGCCCTTGTACTATTATATAGGAGTTGCAGAACAGAACCTTCACTTTGAAAAGAGATGGCAAGGCCAATTGAATTCAACCTTGGATAGACATGTATGGCTCATCACCATCACCATCACTATCATCATCACACCTTAGCACCTGAAAAATGTTTAGAAGCTGGATTTGAAGTGTTCCTCATTCACTGTTTTTAGGTTCCATTGGGAAGGACAACAACATAGGAGGAAGTAAGCCTTTGACCCCTAAGCAACATCTGAAGAGCCATTACATAGTTTTGATTCCCTGATCTGAGGTTGGACACAATGGTTTGACCTCAGAGTGCAGAATTGGATTACTGGCCCCACACCAAACCCTTGCAGGCGTCATGGAAAGAAGCAGCTTAGATGCCTTCTCAGATCAGGAAAGCAACCTTGGAGAGGGAGGAAGGGAACCTCTTATTTATTAATTTATTTTTATGTATTTTTATTTTTATATTTTATTTATTTATAAAATAAACTATTTTAGTGAGCAAAAAGTGAAGAAGAATGAAGAGAACGGGATACAAATTATCCAGACACTTTGCCAGACTCATTCTGTCCCCCTGTGCTCCAGCTAGATGGAGAAGGAAACCTGCCTGAGTAAATAGTTTGTTTATTGCATTTATATACTGCCCCAGTAGCTCTCTGGGCAGTTTACAAACATTAAAAACCCCTATACAAACAATAAAATACCCAAATAGAACACGAAATGCTAACAATAACACTAAAAATAAAAGAAGAAATAACTCCACGTTGAAATTTAACCCCACAATATAGCAGGGCATAAGGGTTAGGGGACTGGGGTGCAAAGACTGTCTCAATGGCTCAACCTGCTCTGCGTAGGATGGGCATAAGCCTGCAAGATCAGTGGCTTATGATTGTTATAGGTAGAGCACAATCCGTAGGACTGTGACCTAAATGGATTTATTCTGCTCTTCAAGAGGCCTCCACTATCTCCAAGGACATCCATATAGCACAGCTTGGGAGCTGCCTTCTTAGGACTTAAACAAATTTTTAGAACACTTCAACTATATTAGGGCTTTGGCCACCATTGAGTTCCATTCTGTACCATACATCAGAACAAAAAGAGCCAGGCTTTTAATCCTCACCACTTCTGTGTACGCATCTCAGCAGGAAAGAACAGGTGAATGTATCCAATTTACTAGGAATCTAACAACATCTCTCATGATGCAGATAAATTCTAAAGCTTGTCACAGTTGGCCATGAGAAGTAGCACAAAGATTAATACAATGAAGTGGCACATGAAATGTATTCTTTAAAAAAAGGTATGCTGTTCTGCAGAACATTTCTTTAAAAAAAGGTAAAGCAAAAGAAAACCCAATAACAACAAATCCTCTTTAAGAAAAAAAAAGACGCCTTTTTTGTTCCTTTCCGCAACCCCCTTTTTCCTAACTGTGGAGCTGCTTTAAGTAGAACAGAGGCCTGGGGAGTTTTTGTTGAACCCTCCTCTCTTGTGGTGTCTGCTGAACTGGCTGATGTAACTGGCATGACACATTGACAAGAGAATAATTTTGTGACTTGAGCTGCCATAATGGATCATTGTATGAACTCGGATAGTTTAGCCTATTTGGAGGAAAAAGATGATCAGCAACGTGTTTTGGAAGGGCTTGCCCTAGTTAAAATTGGACAGGTGATCTCCCCTACCCCCACTGCCACATTGTGGAAATAAACCAAACTTCCTGATAGACTGCACTTGAATTAAACTGAATGTGTCTCTATCAGCAGTGGTATTCTCCTTTTTCACTGCCTTGTTTTCAGTAGGAATTATTTTCCATCAAAGTTGTTAGTCAGGACATCACAGTAATCTATAAGTGTTCCTGAATATACATTTTTATTTGGTTAATCATTAGGAAATATGGCAGTGTTTGGCATCTCTAACATTTCTGCAAGACACATTTAAGCACTGGCCATAATTTGCCATGGTAGGTTGCTGTAAATAAAAATAATAATTGATACAATCCAATGGATCTGGACAAAATGAATGGGGTGTTTCATCTCTATGTGGAAAACAAAATTCTAACAGACAGAAAGGAGAATTATAAAATGGCTTTTTAAAATCAAGAAAAAACAAGTTAGCAAGGAATTTATTAATAGAATAATTTTATTCTTATATCCTGTGAGTTTTGTTTATCATCTTTAAATTGTGTTATTCTACTGATTAGATTTCTGAAGAGCATGATCTTGTCATATAAATATGAAACACATGTAACATAGCTGATAGAAACAGACATACACGTACATGTAGCTAAGCAGAAGAACTGTTTTTCTACAGGTATTAATGAAGATGACTGGCTTTCCAAAATCTTTATGTAGTTCAGCTCTGTCAGTCATACAGTGAGTATAACTAATACCTCTGAAGCATAATGGATTTCAAGATAAATTCTTTCTTTTGTAACAAAGAATTGATTAAGCATATGAATCAAAGTAGCAGGGTAAGGCATTTACTATACCAACAGCAGAACTAGAGTAGTCGGAATAATCCTGTCTCAATCTCCCTTCCTTTGTCAAGAATGTACAAGGATTTCTGTGTTTCCTAAACTACATGCTGCTGATAGGAATCAATGAACACACCAGTGCTTATAACGTCATGACTGCAATATCAGATAATGGCTTGCAAGTGTGAATGAGCATAATAGATCTAGCATAAAAGACAGAACATTCATGTCACCCAATGTAAACTCAAAATTTAGTTGAATGGGATGAATTTAGCCCTCAAGCAATAATAACCAGCCCTAAACCAGTCCAATTTGCTAAATATAAGGTGAGAACACAATGGCTGGGTTCAGACAGTGCAACAATCCACAGTGGGTTGCTTTGGTTTTACCATTGTTAGTCTGCCATGTTGTCTGAACACATTTATGAATTCGGTCTATGGTCTATAAAAATCTCTATAAAAAACCATGGTTCATTCTATGGTTTCTCTGTACCACTATGTCTTGTTGTGTTGTCTGAACCTGAGAACTTGAGTTTCCACAGAAATGCAGGTACATGCAAGAAGGACAGGAGAGAACCTGCCTCAGGACCACAGTGAGCCAATCAGTAGGAAGCTGCTGCAGTTCCTAGGCAAGAACAGGGAAAGGGCAGGGATTTCCCTCATGGGGCTGCTGGTGCAGCCACTTTCATGCATGGTGAAAGTGGGAGGACAAAGTGAGGAGCACAGAGACCGTACTGCTTGGTATCTGCCTAATCATTCACCCAGTAGGTTCAGGGAAAAAGCCATGTGCCAGAACCAGCACAGGGTAGTTTTCTATATCATGTGGATCCAGTCAATTTGCTAAACAAATTGTTGGACATGCAGCTCACTGGTTCCAGATTCACCATGGAATATGAACACTTATTATGGATGAGAATTTAATTTAGTTCAGTTTTGGTAGCAACTTGACAAATTTCACTTTTTTTCTTATCTGGGAAAGAAATAAGGGATTTTAAAATAATGAATAGGGAAGAAACAAAAAGTGACTGATGTGTCTAATCAGATCCTGGACTTTGAGATCTTTGCTTTTTAAAGTCTAGATTTGAATCACTAAGTATTAAAAATGCTACTTCTGGCTTAGAGTTGCATTATGCTTTGACTTTTCTTTTCTGACGAGCTCGACATTCTTAATGGCTACATGACAAGCAAGTTCATCATAGTTCTTTCCATACTTCAGAATGGGTGTACCTGTTGTATTCAGCTTGTGCTAGTAAGTGAGATTTTTTTCCCAGGATTTATGAGGTACATAAAATTTACCCAAATTTACAAGGTTCTTCATATTTGATATAAAAAGAACTCAAGAAGTAAAGATTTCAGATATGGTACAAAGTGAAACTGACAGCTTCAGCCATCCCTCCATGAGAATGTAATTTGCTGTAGTGGTTAGACCAGTGGTGGCGAACCTATGGCACGTGTGCCACAGCGGGCACCCAGAGCCCTGTCTGTTGGCATGCGAACCAAGTCACCCCAGCATCGCCCCAGCAGCCGAGCATCGGATAGCAGCACACATAGGAGCCATGCACATGCTCGGAAAGGAGTAGTGGTGCCAGGCGATGACATCACAAGCCACGATCCATTAGCTGTGACTCGTCTGAGCTTTCGCATGGTGGTCAGTGTGCTGCAAAGGAGGGGGGGGGGAGAGAGATATTGCTTGGGCTGGCTGTTTTCAGGTTTTATTGCAGTGTTAGTGCTTTGCGATAAATAAGTGGATTTTGGGTTGCAGTTTGGGCACTCGGTCTCTAAAAGGTTTAACATCACTGGTTTAGGGTTAGAAAAAAGAAGTGTCCTGGCATGATTTTGATGGTTGTAACATGTTTAGAATGGGCAGAAATGATGAGCTGTGCAGAAAAAGCTACTTAAGGAAGGCTTTTTCAAAATCACCCTCTTTTCAATGGAAGTTTAGCCCTATATTAGGGTTAGGGGTGTGCACCAGGGTAGGGTTAAGGTTAGAAAAATGAGGTGTCCTGGCAAGGGTTTGATGGTTGTAACATGTTTAGAATGGGTAGAAATGATGAACTGTGCAGAAAAACTACTCAAGGAAGGCTTTTTCAAAAGTGCATTGTTTTCAATGGAACTTTAGCCCTATATTAGGGTTAGGGGTGTGCACCAGGGGAGGGTTAGGCCAGTGGCGGCGAACCTATGGCACTCGTGCCACAGTGGGCATGCAGAGTCCTCTCTTGTCAGCATGCAAGCCAAGTCACCCCAGCATCGCTCTAGCAGCCGAGCATTGGATAATGGCGCACACAGGGGCCATGCGCATGCTCAGAAAGGAGTAGCAGCACCAGGCGATAATGTCACGACCCGTGACTCATTAGCCACGACTTATCCGAGCTTTCTCATGGCCAGTCAATTCGCTGCCAAGGATATATATATATTTGCTTGGACTGGCTGTGAGTTGTTTTTTCTAAAGTAAAAGCTCAGTATTCAGGTTTTATTGCAGTGTTGGCACTTTGTGATAAGTAAGTGGATTTTGGGTTGCAGTTTGGGCACTCGATCTCTAAAAGGTTTGCCATAACTGGGTTTGACTGTTTGACTGCGACTTGAAAAATCTGGGCTTTAGTCCTCACTTAGCCATGAAGCTCGCTGGGAAACTTTGGGCTGGTGACTGACTCAGTCTAACCACCTCACAAGATTATTGTGATGATAAAATGGAGAGGAGAACTTATGTTTAAGCTGTTTTGGGTATCTCATAACAGGAAAAAGGTGATACCCACACACAATGTTACAAAATATTCATTTCAGACATTGAATGGAGTTGACTAGATAGCCCAAGTGGTTGATGACAGCGGACTCATGTATCCATTCTGGATTTTACTGTGAGCTTTAAAGGAACTCTCCACACTAACCCCAAAATAATTTAAACACCACTGATGTCTCCTTTAAATTTCAGATCAAAATCTGGTCTGGGTACAGAGCCCCATTGGCATGGACACCACCAACTTCCACTGTGCCCAGGACAGGTGCCTCCAAACCCATCCTTAACACTGGCCTAGTATGCCTCTTTTGCCTCTACAGAGCATGCCTCCACCATCTCCTCCCAAGAGTTTCTAGTTCTGGTGGGAATTCCCTTCCCTTTCAGCTGTTCCACAGTGAAGAAGCTAGTGGTAGTTTTAACTCTTATACATTCTCAAAATAGACACTTTTTATGCAAGAGTGAAATTTGCATAGAAAGTATTTTAAATTAGACAAAATGTGCTTCTCTCATCAGATAGGTGATGGTGCAGAAAAACATTCCTCTAAATATACTATTCTATGTGTGTCAGTGGAGGCCAGGGAATGCCAGGGTATATTATGCCTATTGGAATGATGAACTACTTCAGAACATTTTACAGCAATGGGAATGAGAAACAACATAGATAGATCAAGGTGGAATGGTATACCAGCTCATCCAATATAAATATAGCCAGCAACAGGTATTTAAATTTTTAGTCCCTCCACATTTTGTTTCCTATTTTGGCACAATGGCTCTTCTTTAAATCAAAGCCTGTTTCCATTTGAAATTCTGAAGCCAGAGTTCTGAAAGTTCTCCGACGAAGTTGTGTCAGGCTGTAGGCCTGCAGGGACTCCAAGGCAAACAAAGGAAATACAAAGCAAAGGAATTACTTAATGTGTGTTGCATTAAGACTTTGAGCAAAGCCCATCGTATCTTTAGAGATGCAATCTCAAAGACAGTTTAAACCAGAGTTGAAAAGATATATATTTCAAAATATCTGATCCCACCCACCCCCCTCCACAATTCTGATTAATTTCAAGTTTGCAATATGTTATTGGGATACACACTTCTAAAATTGTTTTCTTCTTTCCCCGCTTTAAAAATGCACCTTGATCTCTGTGAACAGGATAGACACAGTCCAATGACTTTTTCACCCATGTATACTTTGATGACTTTTGCTCTTCGTATGGAAAACTGAACATATGAGCGGAGCCAGATGGAGCTGGGGTCAGACTAGATGGCCTGGGAGACCCCTTCTGACATGCGGTTTCTCTGTTTCTAACCGATTCTCACCAATTTTGCTTCCTTATAGACCAATTCTAGTTAAAAGGGCAGATGGCCACACAGGTTGGGATGAGGGAGAACCTATGTGCCAAATACAGTGCTGGAACTAGGCTGCTCTGCCACCGGAACTCAAATATGCTGCTGGAGCTCTGCCGTCCCTCTGGTCAGCATAATGGGAAATCAGGCTGGGGGCATTCCTAAGGCACACCCACAAAGACAATGGACGTTTTAATGAAGTCAGGGGCTAGTGTACTCATTTTCCCTCTGCTGAAGTTGATGGGAACGCAAAGCCCTGCTCTGCTGCCTTGCTGCCCACTTGGAATAGCAGAGCTTACAGGGCAGTGTAGCTCCACCTACTCACAGCATTCTACTAGCAGCATGTAAACTCCACATAGAGCCAGGTGATAAGACTTGTGGCCTAGGGCAATACCTCTCTGGCCACACTTTGCCTACAAAGGGGGGAAGTCTGGCAAGAGGAGACTATGGGAAACAGGCACTTTGCCACCAAAGGAAAGCACTTAAAACATTGGTCTTTTGCATTAAAAGAAGGCACTTTGCAAACTCTTTGCCTCTGAACACACCAGGGACTTGAACCTTCAACTGACTAAAACTCTAACAGGTGCCTTGCTTCAATAACAAGTGCCACTTCAATCCAGCAAAGGGGGTGCCAGAGCATGACAGAGTAGTAATATGCAAACATTGCGACTGTCTCCCCTTCACTGTTCCTCTTTGTAAGATGCACATACTGTGTCCTTTCTGACCTGACATTAACTAACAGCAGAGACCCCACAGCAGAGAGGCAGACTTCACACGCCCCTGGACTCTCTGGCTACTGAGGTCAGCATTTGGCATCCCTGCTGGAAGACTTAAGGGCAAGTATTGCTTTGCAGGAGCAGTCGCCCCTCTTTCCCCACTGATGGAGCACTGGCTGAGGCATGCGCAGGGAAGTCGTGGACACCTAGCATCTGCCCCCGAAGGCCTTAACCTTACAGCGTGAGCAATGCAAAGTGGGAGGATGCTGACAGGAGGGAAAGGAAAGCGGAATGTTAGTTTAAAAGTGACTGCCGGAGCGAAGGGGAAAAGATGGTTAGTGGAGATGAAATGCAGACAAAGCCTAAGGGGAAAGAGCAGATGAGGAGGGAGATAGTGAAGACAGCTGAGAGACTGAAGAGAAAGATAAGGGAGGCACCCCAGTGAGGGTGGCCACTTACACATTGCCTGCAAAGATGACAGAAGAGGATAACAGTTCGCATGCATGTTAATTGATGTGAAGATGCACATTTAGAGATAATTAGTGCATGGTATGAATCGCAAGGCAGTGCCTCTCACTCTTGTGGAGAGGCCTGTATTCTGGAGAGCTGTGTGCCTGCTATGCTGTCCAGGTTGGTGGGAATCTGGGCTTGGACTGGGCAGCCTTTTAAGCAGAAGACCTCACAAAGAGGGCTTTACTCTGTAAAGGAGGACAGGCGGCCGCCCATGTGAAGCAGTGCAGCCAAAGCGAAAGCAGCTGCCAGTATCCTAATGCTAGCACTGCATTTGTAATATACTGGGGCTTGAAATTAGAATAGTTTGTGTTTGAGTTACATCATTAAATTTGTTAGTTGATATTGCTGAGCTCACTGAAAGGATGAATGCTAAGCGTGTGTTGGGGGGGGGGTGCATCTCTCCCTCCTCCCCTCCCTCCCTCCAGAGTAATCTGCCCTTCCTTGTCCTGACTATGGAACACCCTCTCTCTTTCCTGACTCAGTCCCTTGGAAGTATCCACTGTGCTGGGCCGGAAGGAGATGGTTGGGCTCAAAGCAATGGCCTCAGCATTCCTGGCTCGCTTAGCTTTATCAGCCAGGGTTGCTAGAAGTGGCAAGGTTCAAGAGTGGGAAAGACACAGTTTTGGATCCATGGGATAGTCAGCTGGGGGGGGGGGGCGTGTTGGAAAGTGATGGGATGGGGAGACCCTATCACACAGGGATGCTGTGCAGAGAAGCTGACCTATCAGGTGACACAAACGCAATTCCTCATCCTGTCCACCATGATGCCTTTAACAGCCTGCACAGGATCAAAATGGGGCACAATGAAGGGTGCAGAAAACCTCATCTCTTCTGGCTGGCCCCGTTCATTGCTACATGCTGGAACAGATGCTGTACACCTAAGGGCAGGGCAACACAGTACATATTGTCGCCCCCCACCCAGGCACTGTTCCAAATTCTGACAGTAAACTGCTAGATCATTATGCAAATAAAGCAGCGTAATTGGGCTATTTTCTACCAATTGCTTTGTGTTTGCTTCTGGCACTTTCCCCAGAAAGCTGGAGGAGAAGTAAGATTTTTCCTTCCTGACAATATTGACTTATGCTGAGAAAGAATCATTTTCCTTGTGTATTATTAATTACGTGATTGATTTAATTTGTTAAACAGCACTGTCAATATTCTGTCCTATTCTGACCATACCACTTTGTCCCTTTTCTGATGCTTGAAACAGTATATGGCTCTGCATTTAATCTTTACTTAAAGCAGAGGAAGCCAACTTTGTGCCCCTCCCAATGTATCAGCTTACAAGTCCAACAGCAGCATGGCCAACAGTATGGGATTGTGAGACTTGTAGGCCAAATCTCTGGAAGACCACTAGTTGTCTACCCCTCAGTTCATGCGAAAGCGTTACTAAGCAGTTGGCAAGGGTGTTCTTCATTTTCTGCCAGTTTGAACAAAGCACTTGCTTTAGGTTGTAGAGTCTACCATTAATTAGGAATCAATAAAACATTTTCATCTGCAGCAAAATACCATTCAGAATCGAATACAAAGACATCTAATCCATAAACGCAGTTTCTAGTTCTTCAATGCAATATATTTCCAATTCAGTCTTCTGAGTAGTGCCATCATGTTGCAGAATCCTATATGTTCAACTAGGAAAAGGAATGCATAGAATTGTTGCAACCTCATTTGGCCTAAACTCTGGGCCCTATCACGGTGGAACTGAACTGTTATGTTAGTTCCTGAGTTTGATAAGTGTTGGAAGCTAACTGGTTTTGATCTCTCTCTTTGTCTACTCTAAGCTGTCACCCTAATTCTTGGATCACAGATCAATTGAATCAATTGGAATTGAGGGCCTATCTGGATTTTTCTCCTCTGTGGACATAGAGTCTGGCAGCAATCTCTTCAACTTCTAAGAACAAAGTAACAGCCAAAGCAGAATTTCCAAACTATTTTGTTTCCATGGATGGTACATTCTATGTCTTGCACAATGACTGCAGATTGCAGATCACAACAAATGGCAGCATCTGTGCACATGACAATCTTAAAGCTTTGAAAACAGTATAGTTATTCTCTGCACATGCATGCCATTACTACTACCACAACCACATCATGACCATATCTAAATTGGAAATACAGTGGTGCAGTAATAGGGTTCCATCCAAAGGAACTGTTCTGCCAGCAGAACCAGGAAGGGGGTCATTCTGTATCTGTAACAGCTGGATAACTCCTGGAGGAGAAATTTTGGAGGCTTGGAGAGCTTTAAGAGGGAGAAAGGCCCTTTGTGCTAACAAAGGGAGCTCACTACTGGATTTAACCTAGAACACTAAATTATGTGTGGGACCAAGGGATGGCAGTTTCTTCAGGTGCATGAGAAGATGAGCTTTAAAACCTACTTTTGCCAACATGGTCCTGAGAGCATGAACCTACAGAACAGTTGCTGTTGCCCTCAGAAATTAAGCTTTGATTGGTACCAGTACAAGCTTCTTTTCTAGTAGTACTGCAGTGAGGTTGGGTGAGGATCAGAATTTCCAGCCAAAACTGAAATAAGTACCACAGCTCTGATGGACTCCCCCCCACCATTACACCTGCCATTACTTGGAGAAGAAAAGACACGAGCATGATGCAGAAGCAATTGATGCTTTTAGAGATCAACATGCTTGTAGTAAGGCTAGCCTGTTGTAAATGCACTGTTGAGAAGCCAGCTCATTTGGGAAACCTGGCCAGCAGGCTAACTGCATATGCCCAGAATCATGTTCTACATTTCAAGTCAGAGAAGTCCTTTGGGATAAAATGCTACTTAGACCATAATATAGCCAAGCAGTTCAAGCAGGACCCATGAATCGTTTGGATGGTACAGTGCAAATGTGGAACATGGGTCCCTTCCCACATTCCGTATTTCCATCCCATGCATACTATCCCATGAGTCATGAGAGAGAAGGGATTTTTTTTAAATGTCAATTGTGAAATTACATTAAAAGAATAAAATTACTTTAAAATACAGAACGGCACATTGAGGCTTTTCTGCCATGCCTTATGCACTGACAGAACAGGATGGGAAATTAATGTTTCCCAGGTGGGGACATTTTAGCTCTTGCTGATTGAAAACCTAGTTTTTACTCTGGAATACAATGCCAGACTTTCTACTGCATGCAGGGAACAGCAGAAGCAGAATCACAGGCTCCATAGGCAAGCAAGGGGCTTCGCACTCTCAGTCCTCAGGGCAAGTTTAGACTTTCCTACAATGCTGCTTGTCTCAGCAAAAAATGTTGGGAAGCTGGAGCAAGCATCAAAGGAATTTGCATAAATCTCACTGTTAAATACCTATTTATTTATTTCTAAGTTGCCCAATAGCTAATAGCCCTCAGGCTGACATACAATGAAAACACAAAAGCAGAAAACAGAAAGAGGAGAATAAAAGTAGCAGACACTCCACTCCCAGCTCCCGTTAAAAGCAGCATAGGCTAAAATAGAAATCACAAGAAAAACTAAAAATACCAAAGATATTTTTTTTAAAAAAATAGTATCCCACCAGAAATATTGAGGATTGGGGAGCCTGAAAGGATAAAAGGATGCTGAACAGATAGCAAAGTA
Organism: Varanus komodoensis; assembly: GCF_004798865.1. NCBI lineage: Eukaryota > Metazoa > Chordata > Lepidosauria > Squamata > Varanidae > Varanus > Varanus komodoensis. Next base: position 25,871,230 of record NW_025335269.1, on the reverse strand, counting down.
GGTGCTGAGGACCACTCAGGGAAGAATGTTCCACGGCTGGGATGGGGAAGGGCTACTGCCCAAGTCTCCTCCCTTGCCTCAATAGGTGAGTGACCTCAAAGGGTGAATGCACTCTGTGCAGAGCCTCTGATGCGGGTCTCAGACTCAGGTAGGGATATAAAAGGCTAGGCACTTGGACCAGGCTGTGACGGGTGGTGTGCGTTGTGTTATTTTGTGTTGTGTTGTTTTGTTTATGCCAGCACAATGAACAGGCAGCCAGTGAAGATGATACGGTATTATTGCAATATGACCTTAATGATGATAAAACTGTCCTTGTAATTTGCTCTGTTTCTGTTTGATGGTTTTCTCTTCTGATTTTTTATTTTTTAATTATTATTCCTGTTGTTATTATTTGTAAATAGGCTTGGATAGCATCAGAAAATGATATAAAAATAGAATCTGTAAGTAAATAAATATTGGCCCATTTCAGTCAATATCCTAGCTGCCCTATAGTATACTAGGTAAAGTTTCTGGAGCATCTACAAAGGCATCTTCTCCTTGCAACAGTCCAATTGAGAGGATGGCAGGGAGGGTGTGCATCACTGAAAGCAGGTTTCATGTAACTTATTCCTCTCTCCAAATTCAATTACTTTTTATTATCTGGTTCTCATGTCATGACAAGTCATGGGTTATCAAACACAAGTGGCAATGAGCTTGTTCATCATTTTCACTTTTAATGAACAATTTATGAATGCTTTGTTCATACACTTGTTAGTATTTTATTTATTTATTTATTTATTAAAACATTTTTATGCCGCCCCATTCGCCGAAGCCTCGGGGCGGCTTACAACATAGATAAAACAAGTTAAAATCCATATAAAATAATCTTGATTAAAACTCACATTATAAAATAAGCTGCCCTGGCCAGATAAAATTCAATTGTATTTAGCATTTAAAATGTTGCTTAAATAAAAAGGTCTTAGCCTGGCGCCGAAAAACAAATAACGACGGCGCCAGGCGGACCTCTCTGGGGGCGCATTCCATAACTTAGGCGCCACCGCTGAGAAAGCCCTTCTCCGAGTAGCCACCCTCCTAATTTCTCTCACGGAGGGCTCCCGGAGAAGGGCCTCTCCCGCCGATCTCAGGGGGCGACTGGGCAAATATGGATGTAAGCGCTCCTTCAGGTAACCAGGACCCAAGCCGTTTAGGGCTTTATAGGTCATTACCAACACCTTGAATTGGGCCCGGACTTCAATGGGGAGCCAGTGAAGCTGACGGAGAACTGGCGTCATGTGAACATAACGTCCAGTCCCCGGATTAACCCCTAATCCAGACTAGTATGATGTCTAGTCTGGATTAGGGGTTAAACAACCCAGATTTCATCTATCAACAAGTTGTAGGTTTAACTCTGGGTTTGCATGTCATGCTAGCAACCTACATACAGAGCGATTGCCAGTTGTTAATGGAAAGTGAAGTGATGTGTGCTCAGGAGGCAATGTGTTTGCTTACTCAACTAGATATTGGCAATTTGTGGGTTAATTAACATGTGAATTTCAGTTAGCTCTGAACCAGGACTATGTGTCTGACGATGTCCTATGCTGCATGTCACATCCATTTTATATCTATCAACATAGAAAGAAAAACCAAAACAGATGAGAAAATTATTAAAAGACTATATGATTTTTTACTTGACAGGAAAATGGAAGGGGAACAGATTAAGGAAATCATGATAACATGGGCACAAAACTTTGGATTTAATGTGGAACTAGAAAAGTGGCAAAAACTATGGGAAAGAAACATTAAGGTAACATTAGCAACTTCGTATAAAGAAAATTTATATAAAATGTTCTATAGATGGTATTTTTCACCAAGTCGATTAGCTAAGATGTTTCCAAATATGTCAAATAGATGTTGGAAATGTAAACATAAAGTGGGTACTTTCTATCATATGTGGTGGACTTGTGATAATGCGAAAAAGTATTGGATTAAAATACATAGATGGATGGAGGAAATATTACAAAAACCCTTTGCTTTTAAACCTGAAGTTTTCTTGTTAGGCATCATACCGGAAGACGTTAACAGACAGGAAATGTATCTGATACTGCACCTAATCACAGTGGCAAGGATTGCATTTGCTCAATATTGGAAAAGTGAGGAACTACCCACCGATGGAATGATTGTAAGAAAGATCTTGGACTGCGCAGAAATGGATAGATTGACTTTATCATTGAAGGAGAAAAAGGACACTGACTTCTATCGAACTTGGGATTCTTTTTATAGCTGGCTGGAGAAACGGGACTTGGTGTAAACTTAGAGATGTTTTCAAATTATTATAAATTGATTTGAATTTGATGTTAAAATATGTAGTAAGGGGTTGACCCAGTAAATCTGATGTATGTGATGTTTGATGTTTTTAGTGTTAGTTTAAAATTTTAATAAAAAATTATAAAAAAGAAAAAAACTAAGAGGATCATGTTTTGGAGGTCAGGCAATGTGCCATAGAGATTGCGTTCAGTGTTAATAAGACCCACACAGTCCTGTATGTATACGAACATGCATGTGTGCGTATACACACCCCATCTGAAATATATTTACCAAGTTATTGTTTAAGAAGTATAGGTGGTCAATCCCATAGCATAAAGAAGAGGAGCCAAGCACTGGCTGATGCACTGAGCTGCTCAAATTAGACCAGTAGACCACTCAAGGGCTCTTTGTTGCATTGGCTCTTTTATACCCACCTTCCTATCATCTCAGAGTAGATCACAACAGTCTCAGTTCAAGAAAACCCTTGTACATACACACCTTATATGGCGAAGCTTGGTATCACCAGTGGATGTTCTGATAGTATCCACAGATGATCTGACCTTCAAGATCTTCCATCTCCCCTGAGCCAGTCTTAGACTCCTTACAAGGGTCCCCATATTGTCTTCTGCTCCCCTTTGGGGTGCCTTGTCTCTCAGTGTAACCTCCACATATCTTATAAGTATTGCACTTGCCTTAGACTTTTACACAGTGAAAGTTCTGTGCTGGATGATACTGATAAGCATCCTTCTTAAGGCCTCTTCATATATTTTGTCACAATCGAAATTCATAGGTTCACAGGTAAAATTATACAAAATCATAGTAAGGTATGTCTTAAGATATTAGGAATACATGATGTAATAGGAATACAATGTGCAACAGGTATCTCAACACCATTTTGCTTGCTAATTTTTGACTTGTCAATCAATAGATATATCATCAAAGAGTAACAGGTTGTGGCCACCAATACAGTTAAAGCTGTAGGTGTGATTGTGGCAGCAATACGGTCTCTGCTTACCTTGTAGTAAGCCCCACTTGACTCACTAGGCGATGTTCTGAGTAGACCCCCATTGTGCTATACCCTATTGAAGGTAATGCATTAAGTTACTTGCAGATGACTAACATCTCATTGCTTTCAGTGGGAGTTAGACATTTGCTAACTGTAGCTGGATCACATACTGTGAGCCATGCATGAAAAAAATCTATTAATATGCCATTAGAAGTACAGTTATTTAAAAAGCTTTGCTTTTTAATTTTGGAGATGATTGCTGCAGGGTTCACATTTGAATCATCTAAAGTCGTTACAGAAATATTTCCCTGTTTCTTGGTAATGTTCTTCCTTTTTTATACAATACACAAAAAATAACCCCTTTATAATATCTGGCAGTTCCAAAGTTATGTAACATGACTGTTTTCTTCTATCTGGGATCTTCCAGATACACTCAGTTGGCTTTATGTCTGTGCTGACATATATAGGATTGCACTGTACAAGTGTTTAATTTTGACTTGGCTTGTGTCCTGGTTAATAATGAGAAAAGGTCTACAGAAACTCAGAACAATAAGAAGGAAAAACGTTGGGAAAAGGTATGAAAATATAAACACAAATTAATGCAGAACTGTTACTATAATTTTGCAAATGGGAAGAAAGCAGACTTTTCCAAAATATTTTCATGGTGAGGTAGCGCAAATGTATTTTCTTATATTCAGATAAGTGCGTGTCACAGCAACCATTAATACTATTATTATTGACAAGGACTATATTGCATTGCTTACTTCAACTTGTCCATTTCACATTTGCTATCTGAAACAAATGCAGCTTATCTACTGTTTTCTATTATTCAGGGGATCTGATATCTTATTCAAGTAATGCTATGGTATTAGTTCTTGTTTCACTGCTAAAAATACACACACACACAGTTTTATGTTAAGTTCCAAGAAGTAATTATGCAAAGACTATAAAGCATGGAAACAATTAATACTTTATCTTTGGTTTTTAAGGACCTAAAGGCACACTTAAAAGCAACCTTTAGATTTTTTCATTTGCTATTTCTAGAGATATGATGACTTGAATATCATCTTCCAGGCATTCATTACTTAATGGCTAGAGCTAGGGAAAGAATATTTATATTTAAATGGCCATAACACACTGCATCCAAATTCATGTTGCAATTCTATTCACGCTTACCAGGGAATAAGTCCTGAAGTGGTACACATACTAGTATTCCGCAGAATTTTTTAAAAAATCTTGTGACACTTTCAAGACTAACAAATTTATTACAACAGAAGAGCTTGTGCACATCACTAGATGCAGGAAGTGTTTTCCTGAGTTATAAATAGACATAAAGTTTCATTTGGGATTTACTCCTGAGTAGGCAGGCCTCTCAGACAAGCCTGGTATCACACAACATGACAACCAACCATGGGTAACCAGCCAGGGTCACTTGTCATGTGACCTGAACCCAGACCTCTTCCTTATTTGAGGGGAAGAAGCTACCCTGACAATCTGTGGGTTGTCCACACCACTGTGGAATATCATGTCACCTAAACCCAGAACAGTCATTTTCATCATAGTTCCCAGGAAGCAGCTCACAAACTTAAAGACTCTTCACAATCCTGTCTGTGCGTGTGAGTGCTCCACTGATGCCCAAGTGGCACCTTGCAGCAACCATTGCTGCTTTGCCACTTTTTTTTTGGGGGGGGGAGTGTTCACAAAATTGCACAACAATGTGTTGATTATGACCTACAAGGTGTTGATTATGACCTACAAAGCCCTAAACAGCTTGGGTCCTGGCTACCTGAACGAGCGCCTACGTCCGTATATGCCCGACCGCCCTTTGAGATCTGCGGGAGAGTCCCTTCTCCGGGAACCCTCCATGAAAGAAATTAGGAGAGTAAGTACCCGGAGGAGGGCTTTCTCTGCGGTGGCGCCCAACCTATGGAATTCACTCCCCAAAGAGGTCCGCCTGGCACCGTCGTTACTGGTTTTTCGGCGCCAGGTAAAGACCGTTTTATTTAAACATCATTTCAATTGTTAAAACATATGATCTGGCCAGGGCAACTTCTTCTTCCTTCTCTTTCTCCTCCTATATTTTTATTTTATACTGATAATTTTAATTTTGTATTTGTAAATCAATGTATTTTTTGTATTTTTATATTTAATGGTAATTTATTATGTACTATTGTATTTCAATGTATTTTATCATGTTGTAAGCCGCCCCGAGGTTTCGGCAAGGGGCGGCATAGAAATGTTATAATAATAATAATAATAATAATAATAATAATAATAATAATGTTCATTGCCATTATTCTAGCACTATTACTATTTCAGTTTTTCACTACTCTAAAAAGCAGAGATATTAACTCCATTCACACTTTTCACGATCCTTTTTGGAGCAATTCTGCATTTACTGCACTTCCCTGAAAGTTCTAGAACAAGGTGGAAATACACACAAATGCAAAGGCTTGGAAGTAGATGCTGAGGGAAAGTATACCAATTTTAGGGCTGGGAAGTAAATGGAGAGAAATTGGTGCACTTGCAGTAACTGCTACTATCAGAAGCTTTGGAATATTGAGGGTCGGGGGGAGGGAGAGTTAATACCTTTCCTTTCTGGTGTTTGAGAAATATCAAAAAAGTGGAAGGCACTGAGAACGCCCAGTTTATCACTTTAAATCAAGAGTGCTGCATTGCCACGGAGAAGATATCCTCTCCCATCCCACCAATTTTGGTGCACCTGCATTTGCTGCTAACCTCCCCCCCCCCCCCCGCTTTCCTTCTTCACACCCTTTTGATGCTTTTCAATTGGCAGCTGGGGAATGAGTTGCTGGACCCGGCACACATTAGCCTACATGCAATTTCAGCTTGTCAGTTACCATTGACAAGCTGCCTGAGTGCCATTTTCCTGGTAGAAGAAGGGTGGGGTACAAATGCACTCATTGTTATGTCACTCCATAATGATACATTAGACAGGCCTTTACCCTCTCTTGCATTTTTTATTTATCCACTTTTTATTCATTCCTAACCCATAAGAGACTGACAAGATTTGCATGGAAAAGAGATACATTTGCCTTTGTTAAAAGCAAAGAACAAATAGTATTACTGATGTTGTGAAGGCTAAGGTTACTCAAACATAAAGAGGGTCTGTTCTTTTCCTGATGATTGCCCTTTTATCATTTTTTCCTCTTTACAAACTTGCAACTCTGCAAAAATTTAGAAATATTTCTTCTTCTTTTCTAATAAAGGGAATGCAAAGACTTTTTTTCTGCCCCATGCCCCGTTTTTCTAACTCATTGCATGCCGCTAAAGTCACCTTCAGGTATCTGAATGATCCAAAATAACCATATTTCATGAAATCAAATGGTTTCATGAAGATTTCATGACATTTGAATATGGGCTAGGCTCAATGATCATTAGGCAATGATCAATAATTTCAAATACTTAAAGCCTCTGTTTGGAGCTGCAAGGCTTCCTGTGGGGATACTTCACTCACCCCCGCACAAAGTCCTACGCATCTTATCCATCAGATGTGCCGTGAGTTGAAATGCCCATGGGTAGTCTACTTCAGTCTTGTAAGTTTCTGCTTGTTCGGCCTTCACATGCTTTCCAGTTGATTTCATGGTGTTTACTCCTCTGTTAGGAGCATTTTTGCTTCTTCTGGCCAGGAGATTTCAGATGTCTTCAGTGAGCCAAGCCCATGGCAAAGGCATCATAAACATTTGGTTTGCTTGTGGCTATTCAACCAGTGTGCATGTCAATTATGCTGCACACCTGGATGGAAGTATCAAGAGAGCCTTTGTACTTGTTCAGCTTGCAACAGATATTCAGTCTTATTCACCTGTAGGAATCTGTATTTACCTTCTAGAAGCATTACGCATCATTTGTGATCTTCATAGTTTCCAGCTTGCTGCACATTTCTTTAGCCCTTTTCTGCCTGTGAGAAGTGGGCAGTGCCCATTTCTTTGCTGCTCATACTTTTGCTCTATACACAAAGGTAGGGAGCACTTCTCAGAAACCAAACTAACTTTTCATAGCTCAATATTCACCGCAAGTATTGAGGATTATTGCATTTTATTCTAGTGGAAATGTATGTCTCGAGGCAGATGCCAGGCATCTCAATGAGCTGAAGTCAGGATATGATTCTTTTTCTTTCCCACTTCCTCCCCCTCCTTCATTGCTACCCAGTTCAGGAGGATTTTGCTACAGGGTTGGGAAATAACAAATTTATTTAATACATATACTAAAATAAGTGTAATAAAATACAATAAAAAGTAGTTTAAGACTCATAACAATAACTGCATGTCTAATGGTGTCCAAGGCCAATAAAATAGATTCTGCCTCCCGCTTGTACCTTCCTCCCATGCTTGGATCTGCTCTGGAGGCATTGAGGACAGACCTACAGGGTTTAGGGTACAGGATGGATGTACCCTAAACCCTGTACATTTCATTGGATGGGCAGAAGAAATGAAAACATACAGACTCTCAACAGTATCCAGTATTGCTGTTCAACTCCCACTTGGTCTGCTGTGGCTGTTGAATGCACTGAACATGCAACAGAAAGCTACCTGTTCTATAATCAACCCTGGAGACAACTGGAAGTTTTTGCTGGTGATAAGAATTACTTCTGGTTTCTGGCTGCTCCTGGAACGGCAAACTTCCCATTGAATTAGAGGAGGGCCCTGCTCGTATGAAAGAGGGATGGAGACCACTGCCCACTTTTGCCCTGCATGTTTTGTCATGCATGTTTGCCTTATCATCTTTATGGTACTCTGACTTTTCACAATTTTTGTGCACTTCTAAAACCTGCCAGGGCTGTTTGACTAAGTTTAACAAGAAGTAGACCAAACAAAGCAGTTTGCACACCATGTTAAGGAGATAGCCAATGCCCTTTAAAATTACCTTCAAGTCCTTTAAAATGTCTGTCTGTCTTTCTGTCAGTGGTTCTGTCTACATACCCTGTGCAAAACTTCCTGAACTCAGGTTCACTTTTTTCATCTGCCTTGGAGGTCATTTAAGTTTGTTCACGATCATGTTTGCTTTACTATGACCCTTTTCATTGCCTTTTCTTGTGTCTGAAATCTGTTCTGTGTGGGCAACTCCACCCTTCAGGCAAAGAAACATTGCTTTAAACACACCATCAATGCAGAACATTCATCATTCATAATTTCAGGGGGGTGTGGGAACAGAGTGAGCCTGAGAAAGATTTTTTTATCATTAAAGAAATGAACAGCAAATTATAAAAGTATTAACAGTACAATCGCTTAAGTGCATCTGATGGCTCTGTAAAATATTGATGGATGTATAGATTTAGTGTGTGTGCTTGAGAATGCTTACAGGAACAAAGCAATTTAAAAGCCACACATGCTTTTGTTTTGACTAAAGTAGGTTACTGGAAAATAAAAGGTCTGGCTTCTAAAAAGATCTGGTAAGTCTTGGTCTTTGAGCTCGCCGGTCATTTTAGCCTCAACAGCACCTGTACTCTGTATGGCTGTAATTTTTAAGAAGATCCTCTTTTGTATAGGAAATTGCTTTCCTTGGTGACCTCACTTAGAACTGACAGAAGTTGTGAGTTCTGCATAACATCAGTTCTCTAACAATATAAAGGACTGGACAAAGTAAATAAATGAAAGTATCTTTTGGGCAAATCCATTGCAAATTATCTCTGCATACACACAGAAATACTTGCCATCACCCATTCCAGGAATCCACCTTGCCACTAATCTTTTGCTTTTAGAAGACTAGAGGACTAGAAGAAACAACGGTCAAGACAGGGCACAGCATCACTGGGGGCTGGATCTTTTAAATGGGATATGTATTTGTCTGTGTGCAAGGATTCACCCATGCCAGTAGTGGTGGTGGATGAGGCAGAAGACACAAGTCAATCTGGGCACGTATGTGAATCCTTCGTTTCCTGACAGTGGGGTTTAAATTAGAGAATGAGTGAAAGGGCTCTACCAACTCATAGCTGCTAGGATGGAGCATGGAAACGTACCCGCCCTCCCCAGTCCTAAATCATCCTTATTGCTTGCTACCATGGAAGCTAATGGGAGGTAACATAGCTTTGTGTCCTAATCTGTGAGGGTATACCAGACAGCTGGATTTTGCAGATGCTCAGCCTTCCCCTGGTTGCCCTTTGGGGGACTATAGCAGCATTTCACTACTAATAATAGGTCCTCCACATTTTCACAGCATTCCATAGGTTTACGGTGGGTTCCCACAGCAGAAACACTACCACACTGATGGAACTTCTACCTTCTGATGAAATGGCATTTCTGTGCATCCTAACCCCCTTCAGCTGGCCTTTGGTGGTGAGTAAGTTCACTTCTTTAAGCATTAGATCAATGGGCTGTGTGCAAATAGGATTGAGGCGAATATCGCGCAGTCTAAAGAGAGGAGGAATTCTGTGGCTTTAGTATCCATGGAGTGGGGTAAACAGGCAAGTGGAAACTGGGAAGATCTAGGTCCAAAGAAATGATCTGGGACTCAATTTTACTACTACTTATCAGTTCACATTTACTACCAGGATACCGACCAATAGTGCCAGTGTGAAGAACAGAGATCACAAACCAGATTTAGCTTGTGCCCATGAGGACTGTAGCTTGTTTACTCTTTGACCTTTGGCTGTGCATTTGATAACAACCCTATTTTATGTATTCAAGGCCTGCTGGAGCATGAACAGGCAGGCACATGGCTGTGATGTTCTTCATTTTTGTCTTCAGTGTTCGCATGCTAAGCAATCCCCATTGCGCTTCATGACCTACTCGCATTGGCAGCAATGCAAAATATATGAAATTGCATTAATCTGCACTGAATATATATATGAGGTGTCAAGCTGATTTCATCCTAGGTTTTCAAAGGCAGAGCTGTGTTTTTATTCGGGATCAGATACTTGCTTGGAACAAAAGGAGTTATAGATTGAATCCCAATATAGTTAAAGGTGCGCTTAACAAGCATTTGCCCCTGACTGCAGTTCCTCTGCTTTTCTCGGGTGCTCAGACCAATAACTTGTAAACAGAATACCATTTTTGTAAGGATAATCCTCCATCGGCAGCCTGTCTATCGCATTAGTGGAAAGCATTAGAAACAATGCCCCATGAGGGTTGAACCTTCCATTATTCCCTGGTATAATTAGAAGAAGTAGCAATCATTATTCTTTAAGAACATGGCTACATATGTGTTGTTTTTAAAGCATGATTCATAGTCAAGTGAAGTGTCTTTTCAGGTGGGCTTTTCTTTTGCTTCCTGTTGCTATGTCTGATGGTGAACTCCTGTTCAAACAGTCACTTCATCTTTAGCAAGATTTCCATGCATGTTTGTGCAGAATTGTATCCCACTGGCTTCAATGGAACTTACTCCCAGGGGCATAGAAAACTATGATCCTTTGATATCATTGACCCCATACTCTGTGCATTAAATTCACACCTCATAGGCAAGCTTCCTGGCTGACATGGTTAGGAAGTAAGGCAGTATCTTTTCCCCTCATCTTCCCAGAAGGCACCCTTAGATTTATCTTCTTTTCACCTTCCAGAATTAAATGCAGATGCAATGAACAGTTAGAAGCCCATATTTTTCATAATATTTTCATAACACATGCATTTCATAACACAAATAATGATAAATTTGTTAACAGGTGCACATTTGTAAAATGAAAACTGCACATATTTCTAAATGCAGTTTCATGGTGATAAGCTGCTTGTACATTACTGTTGCTAGTTTTCTTGGAAAGACAACATACCGGAGAATTATATAGTCATCTGAAAAAGCTTCATCTAAGGAAGATTCCTGGATGTAGAAGGAAGTTGGTGTATTTGCTTTCAAATAATTTGTGTACCTTAGAAAAAAGCCATAATATACAATAAGCTACTGATGTTCAGAATATCATTTTTGTCTGGAGAAGTTTCAGTTCATAAAATACATGAAACCCCAATTCAATGATGATAATATGGTACCAGCATGCAGGACAACTGGCTGTTTTGTGATAGCACTGGGCTGAGCTGCACCATTGAAAGAAAGGCCAGTGAGGCATTTAAGAGTTATCCCCTTTTCTGCTGAAGGTAGAGGGGGCCACTCTGGCAGGGCACATTCTCCGCATGCAGATAGCCTCAGTTCAATCCTGGCACCTCAGGTATGATGAGGAAAGTCTCCTGCCTGAAACACTGGAGAGCAGTGAGTGTGGTCAGTACTGTGCTAGATGCATCCACTGTCTGTCTCAGCAGAAGAGAGCTACCTGTGTCTTATGGTCCTCCCCTCAACCAATAGAATTCAGGTGGCCTCTTAACCAGTCATGTGACTTAAGGATGCTGCTTGTTAATGCCATGTGGTGGTTCATATGTTAGTGTTTATCCACAAATGAGTTATGCATGAGGGTGCTGACCTGACATAGGTCATCCAGATCTGGATGGACAATTTGGAAGGTGTTGATCTGTGCAAAGATTGCCCACCTAGTACAGCACTGACAGAGCTAGTTGGGCCAGGGAAGAAATTCATTCTTATCCCTCCCCAGAAGAGCATTCTACCCAGGTGCCTGGTTTGAGTTGGTATGCTGATCCAGAGAGGTTGATTAGGTATTCTACAGGTGTACTGACTAGCACACTGCTCATCTTCTTGCCTAAGGTGGCTGAGATGGTCTTGTGTGTGTACTTGGAAAGACCCAAGGAGGTCCTGGGACATTTTGACCATCATGCTGCAACCACCTTAAGGGGTCCAGTTTGATCTTTGTGGCTCTCATAACACCTGTGTGGCTGCTTCAGTGTGTCCTTGGCATTGGAGGATGGGAGTGTGGCTATTTGATAATCAGTTGGATATGAGGAAAGACTTGGCAAAGTCCAGTACTGATGCCCTGGAGGTCCATATCAGACCATAGTTCCTCTTTAGAGCTTTTGTAGAGAGGTAATTTGTTCAAAGCCACTTTGAAGTATAAGCATTTTGAGGAGGCATAATTGCAATTAGCCAATTACTACTTATTGGAACTAGTTTAACAGTAGCTCCTTGCCCAGGAAAATTTAGGAACTGTGAGAGAACAAGGTTCTCTGACTAAAACAAAACAAACCTAACAACTTAAAAAATTCACCAAACTACGGTTCCCATGATTCTCTTGGAAAACCATGCAAAGTAAACTGGCATAAAACTGATAGTTCTTTATAGTTAAATATGTTCCAGTGTGCTTAATATTTTTATGGTGCAATCCTATACTTGATAGATAAGGAAAAAAAGTTCTGCAACACGTAGCAGTCCCCAGCCAGCCCTGCTGGGAATTCTAAGATTTCTTCTGTCTAAACATGATAAGGTTTGAACCTTTGGTAATATTCAACTGTTAGCTGTCAAATGGAACAAACATCAAAATGACACACTTTTCTTTCTGTTGTCTTTTTGAAAGTACATTTACATCTTTTCATGCTTCATGTTTACAAGAAGAACATCAGCTAAACTTGGACAGGAGACATTGAATGAGACCATTGTTTTTGTTTTGTTTTGGGTTTTTTTTCTGTGAAGGTTATTTTATCTTTGTAATTATATTGTTGTTGCTTGATTTTAAATTGAAGAGGCTTTCTGCCCAGAAATGTAGTATGCAAACATACACTGTAAAGGACATCCTCTTGAATATTTTTTTCTAAATGAGAAGGAGCAGAAATTCTGGAATGTGGTGATGAAACACAACCTCTCCTGGTGGAGTTTAGATTGACAGCTGCTGCTCCCCTTCACAGTGCTGGAGGCCCATTAAGATGGGCTGCCCCAGAGGCTTGTGGAACAAAGAATGTGAAATTGGATGCTGAATTGACATTGAGCCCCAAATAATTGATTTTTTTTTCTTTTACTCAAAGGGCAAGTCTAAAGCATGAATTATAAGTTTCAATATTTGACTTTGAAATCCGGTATAGTAGAATCTGTTAAGTTTTGAATTAAGCATATGTTTCAAAGCTCTTTCCTTCATTAACATCTTCAAATTAATATCATTTTCCTTGGTATCTGTGTAATCATTTCAGCTTTTTTAGTAAAAAGGTCATGAGGACAAAATTATTAAATAAATATGATGTGTACATTTAAAAATGAATGGACAGTTTTACAGATGTGAATTACATTCTACTTCCCTCCCCAGCCCTAAGGTGATAGAAGAAATATAGCCAGTGCGAGGCCATAGTTTGACCATCTGCTACAACACTGAAAATAAGAGAGACCTCCTCTAACCAAGACTGAATGTTCCTACTTATTTACTTGCATGTTTCCAATCCAATGCAACATATTCATCAAGACAGACCCTGTATTTTATTGTGCTATGAATCACTGATTGTAAACATGCCTCTGCATCAAGTATGCAGTGATACCTTGACTAATCTCATAGTAAAGGTAAAGGTTCCCCTGTACATACATGCTAGTTGTGTCCAACTCTGGGGCCAGTGCTCACCTCTGCTTGTAAGCCAGCATTATCCAAAGATGCTTTCATGGTCACGTGGCTGGCGTGACTAAATGCCAAGGCACATGGAATCCTGTTACATTTTCCACAGAATTGTACCTATTTATCTAGATTGCTGGGCAGGAGCTGGAACAAAGCAGGGCACATTCCCCCCACCCCATCGTGTGGATTCGAACTGCTGACCCAGTGTCATAGTATTCTCCACAAAATGGTGATATGACATGTACTTTTTTCTGTGGGAGGGGGAGGGGAGGGGTATTTATTTTCTCTTTCAACATCACACCCCTCTGTCTTCTGTGGAGCAGTAGTCAATTGCCTCTCAAGAACCAACATCATCTCTTTATCAGCAGCCCTGTATTAAAAGCAAGATTTTCCAGGAAATTTTTTCATGCAGCTTCCTTTCAATTTAGCACATATTTTTGGCTCCAAGAATGACATCCTTACTTTGGCAATGGCCAATAGAGCCTTTGTCAATGTAATGTCTTTTTCCTCCTATTGCTGAATTGCTTGGGCTTCATATGGCCTTTCCATCTTTCCACTCAATGCCATTTTTTGGCATTTGCAGAGCCTCTTTTTCTAGAAAATGTTTGCAGATTTGTTTGTTTGCTGAAGATGCAAAGAAAGAAGGTTAAGCTATCAAGCCATTGCTTCAGCTATTTCTTTATATACCTGGGCCTAGTGTCTGGAGGTATATCCTTGTGTGAGGTATGTGTGAAGTTAAACCATTTCTTTGAAGGACAGTCCTCTGTTCAATAGGTCAGACCAAGCACTTTCTTGGAAAACTTAGTGGAAGGGGGCTCTTCACAATCTCCAGGGTAGAATGGGCTGGGAGATGATCACGTGGGTCAAGTTTTGCTTGGCGGAATTTGGCAGCAGCAGGCACTGGCATGGCAGGAGTTCAGTGATGCTGACTGACTGAAGGTTGCATCACCTGGCTGGGAGAACCTGGCCTGGAGTGGCAGCACTGGTGGGAGGTTTGCTGGGCTCAAGGAGGAAGCCATTCTGGAATGAAAAGCCAGAAGTAAAACCCAAGGTAGCAGGAAAGCACAAGAATATAGAGAAGTGCAAGAGGAAAAGGTGGGTCAATTGGCTGTCTGTTTTCATTGCTTACACAGGTGTTATGCAGGTCCATTCTTGCAGGGGTTCAGCTCTAGTTAAATATCATGATAAGTTTCCTCAAGCATTTATGGCTTTAAGGGGTAAGCATGGTTACTCTACGATGAAGCATTTTATGCACAACCTGAATGGGGACTATAGCCACAAAAACTTAAGGCAGAATAAATGTCCTAGTGTTTAGGGTGGTGCAAGTCTTTTTGTTGGTTTTCCTACCATAAACTAAGACCTTCTGGAATGTCTCAAAAAGATACCTTCTGAAATCTCTTGGAGCAGCTTTTTTCTCTGCAGAGTTACCTTGCAACTGTCTATTCCTGCAACATATTTCTGATTTACTGATATGTGCAGTGACCATTAAAGGAATTTATTTCTTTGTAACTTGTATATACAAAGACTTTTCAGGGTCTTTTTCATGGAAAAAGTGCATTCAAAAAGCTGTAATGCCTGTCTCTGTGGGCGGATCTTTTTTAAGGGAATGTGATACTCGCTAAGTGTAGGGGTTGAGCGGTGGTTGCTCATTTGCTTGTCTGGTTTTTGTTTGGTTTGGTTTTAATGTGGGATGAAGAGAAATGGTTGCATCAGACAGGTCAAGCCAAATTGAACCTAGATTACTTCTGTCTACTTTCACATCATAGATCTATTGATCTTTTTCACTAATGTGTTCACATAAATCCTTACATTCTAGACATTCATTACTTTGAGCAGGGCTGCTCAATTGACTATCTAACATAAATCCTGTGGGATAATTTTAAAAAACATATTAGTCTGGCTCAAAAACTACTTATTACCACATTGAAAAAACTAAACAAACAACACTTCTTTTTCTTCAAGCATCCATCCACAGGCTGTCAAGTTCTTAGAATATTTCCATATCTGCTGATAAGTTGTGCTAATAGTTGCAGAGTGGGTAGGATGTTGAAGGGGTGGTGTTCAAGGAATTGTTTAGACAAAACAAAACAAAGACATAGCATCTGGGAGTGTTAAACATGATGCATTTAGAAGATCTTTATGGCATGTGTGTTTCAGGATACAATAGCATCTTCAGTGCACTACATTACTCACAACAACACTTTATTTATTTATTTATTAGATTTATATCCTGCTGATTTCTTTTCTTTTTTTCTTTAAGAGCTCAAAGTGGCTTGCATCATTCTCCTTCCTCTTGCTTTCAATCTTAACCCTATGACAATGACCCGCTAGGTAGGTTGTGGTGAGAGTTTATGACTGGCCCAAAGCCACCCAGTTGTTCTACGGCTGAGCAGGGACTAGAATCAGATTGCCTGAGACCGGGACCTTCCCTCTTAACCACTAGATCACACTGGCTCTCAATTTCTTACATTTTAGCAATTACTTTTCTTCTCAAGCTGCAAGGAAAATTGGTTCCCAGAGATTTTGTTCTTGTTGTAAGTAAATAGTTTGCAGTCTGTTCTCACTGTCTTAGCCAGCAGTTAGTGTTAAGTAACAAAGATTCCAAACAGTCAGTTAAACACATTTAGTCTGATTAGCTCTAGCAGAAGAAACTTGAAATCTTTCTTAATTTCCCCATCTAACTTGACAAAAATTTCTTAGGCTGGGTCATGCCCCAGTAGTATATAAGTAGAACCTTAACAGTAAACTCCTATATTGTTAACTTCTGCTTGTGCCTGTTGTTCTGTGGTTCTGTTTTCATTCATTCATCCATCCATCCATTCATTCCAATTTTCTGACCACATGATTGTTCACCATTGTTCCATCAATGTTCCACATAAACTGAAGCTCAATCCAGACAAGACGGAGGTCCTGTTGGTAGGTGGATCAGGCTTCAGGGAAGGGGACCTTGACCTTGTCCTGAATGGGGTTGCACTCCCTCTTAGGGACAAGGTCCACAGCTTGGGAGTGCTCCTCGACCCAGAGCTATCGTTACAAGCTCAAGTGACAGCGGTGACAAGGAGCACTTCCCTTCAGCTTCGGCTGATCCATCAGCTGCGTCCCTACCTGGAGAACGACTGCCTGGCAACAGTGACATACGCATTGGTAACTTCCCGATTAGACTTCTGTAACGTGCTCTACGTGGGGCTGCCCTTGAAGACAGTCCAGATACTTCAATTGTTGCAAAACAGAGCTGCCAGGCTGCTGACGGGGACTGGGCATTGTTCTCATATACCCCCAGTCCTCCGTCAGCTCCACTGGCTCCCCATTGAAGTCCGGGCCCAATTCAAGGTGTTGGTTATCACCTATAAAGCCCTTAACAGCTTGGGTCCTGGGTATCTAAAGGAATGCTTGCGTCCATATATGCCCTCCCGCATCTTGAGATCAGCAACAGATGCCCTTCTCCGGGAACCCTCTGTGAATGATATTAGGAGGGTGAGTACCCGGAGGAGGGCTTTCTCTGCAGTGGTGCCCCATCTATGGAATGCGCTCCCCAGAGAGGTCCGCCTGGCGCCGTCGTTATATGTTTTTCGGTGCCAGGCCAAGACCTTTTTATTTAAACAGCATTTTAATTGTTAGCTT